>NC_089807.1:32572831-33172831 GCF_029633855.1 Hoplias malabaricus | reverse complement strand
ACAGTCTGCAATTTGTACAAATACATTTACATTCATGTATTGTCTTTTAAAGACCTGGAAACAGTTATTCATGCTTTTACCTCCTCCCGCATCGACTAATGTAATTCTCTTTACCTGGGGGTATCTCATTCGAACCTGTTACGATTGCAACTGGTCCAAAATGCAGCTGCAAGGCTTCTGACTAAGAAAAAGGGAGAGAATACCCCTATGTTGGCATTGTTGCACTGGCTACCAGTGAAATACAGAGTTGAATGTAAAGTGTTACTGTTTGTCTTTAAAGTTCTCCATTGCCTGGCTCCGAAATATATTTTGGATCATCTTTGTCTTCAGTCTACCCCACGTGCCCTACATTCTTCTATCCAATTGCTTTTAGACACCCCTTGTTCTCAGTTGAGGTTCAAAGGAGATCGGACATTTGTTGTAGCTGCTCCAAGACTTTGGAACAGTCTCCCACTCTTCACAAAGCAATCCCCTACAATAGTGACTTTTAACTCCAATTTGAAAACCTATTTATTTTCTCTGGCATTTGGGTCCTTTTAAATTATTTTAGCCATTTGTTCTGCCTCGGTTTATGTTGTCTTGCCATCAGTATTTTCTCCAGAACCTTTTATTATTAGATTCGTTTACTTGTTTTATTTCTTTTATATGTATATTTTATAAATTTTATCTGGTTTTGTTTGTTAGTTAATTTTTATTGTGAAGCACTGGCTGACATTCACTGTCTTTTAAATGTGCTATATAAATAAATAGGACTTGTTTTTGGGAGGAAACCCATGCGGACACAGGGAGAACACATCAAACTCCTCACAGACAGTCTCCTGGAGCAGGGCTTGAACCCACAACCTCCAGGTCCCTGAAGCTGTGTGACTACGACACTACCTGCTGCGCCACTGTGCCTCCGTTCATATTTTATTTTCTTAATATTAGTGACATGCACATATTTTTAGACAAATGCCAACATCTTAACATTACTCTGCTATTCTGTATTTTAAAATAAAGTAATTAACAATGTGTTGCCATTTCTATAATATTTCATGGAGGATTGATCAAATTGGATAGTATGTTGAATTCCTTACTATAACATCAATTTAGTTAATTTACATAATTGAACTTTCCAAGAAAAATTATTTTAAAATATTGGAACATTGGAACTAGACAGTTTATTTAACAATTGCCTTTTGAAAGATCACTGGCTCTACACTGGCCTTTTTATTTGATATTTAATAATGCCTGTCACTGAAACTGTGTGCATGAACAAGGTGATCATCACTAAACCCACTTGATGCGTGCCAAAAAGGACTGAATTCTGTACTGCTTCTGAAACATATCTTGTTGCTTCACAGCCAGACACGCATAGCTGGTGTGAAAGGCTACACTGATTTAATACAGAAGCATATTGAGTGCAGCACTGCGTTGACCGTTTCTGTTAAATAGGTTTGTTTGCAAGTGTCATAGCATTTAGTTTATGTACAATTGCACAACACATGATGGATTAAAACTTGCTCATAAGCTCTTCAGAGATGTTAAAACTACTCACAGGCCACTAATGGTTTTGAGTTTAAGAGTGCATTTCTGGGGCTTGGTGGTGAATTTACCTAGCACTGTGGAGCTCCTACAGCAACCAGAAACATGGTGCTTTTCCACTGCATGGCATTGGCTCGGCTTGGATTTTAGATTTTCCACTATGCAAATCTGGTATGTGGATCTAAATGTCCTTGTTTGCTAGTAGTTCCAATTAAGTTGAGTAAAACATTGTAGAGCGCTGATTGGCCTGAGAGACATGTGAATCATCATGAAATGTGGCCTCCAGCACAAATTCTGTAAAATCTTGAAGCTGCATTTGTTTTAATCCAACTCACATTTTCGTAAAGTTTAAAAAAAAAAGTTGCTTTTGTGTGCCCTATTGGCCGCTTGTTCTAGATTCTGGGAGATTTTATCTGACTTGCGTGCATCAGGGAGTCACTATGTATATCATTTAATATGCAGGAGACTCACGGAACTTCAGGGAGACTTGGGATGTCTGCTTAATATACATCATCTGTGACAAGCCCCTAAATTGAGCTGAAATGTTCATTTTTACTTGCAAAGCAGATATGAAAAGTATATACAATTAAATTTTAGCATTATACCACATTTGTTTTTTTATAGAGCATAATTTACACCTTATTTTATACTAAAAACTGTGAAAGTACACGAATGAGAGAGATGACAGCAAAAGAGAATATCCCTGTATGCTGTTCAGTCTTAGACGAGTTCTGATGAGCAACCCATTATCAGTCTGGCAGGAGAGACAGACAGAGTGAAGAAGCTATTCTTCAGCAGTGTAAAAAGCCAGGGAATTGCTTTTGTGAAAAGATCCTGTCAAATACAACGTGTCAAATGTTTTACACACACAAACGATGATGACAATTTAGTCACGTTTCTAATTTGATTACAACTATCTTCTAACTACAAAGAAAAATTACCTGAACACATTGTTTCATTACGCCTGATCAGCCTCTATCTCCACACAGCTATATTTTGTTTTATGAAGACCACTTCCAACATATGCTGACCAAACCAGCCTGTACTACTACCAAATAACTGGAGCTAGCATTGACATCTATCCAAATCAAATGAAATCATGTAGCTCATCAGAGGGATTGTGAAGATTCTGTCAGTCGATTACTGGGTAGAAGGCATGCACTATGCCAAAACTGCTGATGTGATTCCCATAAAACATTCAAAAGCCTTTCAAAGATCCAATTTCAAAACAATGAGACATCAGACCCTGACCAGGATCAGCTCTGCAAAGTCCGGTTAGTGCTTGGTCACATGAGGAGAAAGTGTCTGGAAATTGTAAGTGAAAATCAGTTCTCAAAAGTTGCTGGTTCCCAGCCAGGACATCAAGGCTGCCTCTGCAGCCATTCCTGCCAAGTCAACACCATCACTGGGGATTAAAAATCTTTGTGCAAGCAGGTGTGTTTGGCCAAGTGCATGATTTTCTAGTTTGCATTGGCTAGAACAAATTTGACCATTCAACACAAGAATCAAATTGCCAAAGAGCATGATTATGACTCTGCTCTGCTGAAAAGGGGAAGGGGGAAAATTAGAAATAAGGCAAAAGTGACAGTTCTGAAATGGGACAACATAAATATTCCCATAGCTTGAACATGTCCTGCTGCAAATCCTGAGAAAGAGGTCAGACATTTCTCTAAGGAGGAAGGTTTTTTTTTAACTGAAATTTATAAGCAGGTTTCAGATTTGGCAACCACAGATAACTGGCTACACTCCCACAGGCAGTGAAAATGGGCCGCTATTCATTTATTAATTTATTGTCTTTAACCAAATATCAAGTTCAGGGTTGCAGTACAATGGGCCACTACTGGATAGATTTTACATGGACACAAAAATGGCTCATTTTAATAAATTTTGGACCGGTAAAACTTGATATCAAAAATGTAATTTGTACTAGTGAAATTATTCATTCATTCATTCATTATCTGTAACTGCTTATCCAATTCAGGGTCGCGGTGGGTCCAGAGCCTACCTGGAATGATTGGGCACAAAGCGGGAATACACCCTGAAGGGGGCGCCAGTCCTTCACAGGGCAACACAGACACACACACATACGGACACTTTTGAGTCGCCAATCCACCTGCTACGTGTGTTTTTGGACTGTGGGAGGAAACCGGAGCACCCGGAGGAAGCCCACGCGGACACAGGGAGAACACACCAACTCCTCACAGACAGTCACCCGGAGCGGGAATCGAAACCACAACCTCCAGGTCCCTGGAGCTGTGTGACTGCAACACTACCTGCTGCGCCACGGTACCGCCCCACTAGTGAAATTATAATTATTAATATTAAAAATTTATTCTCACGAGTTTGGTATGAAATTTAAAATGTACTATTAAAAATTTAAAGTAGAAGATTTAAATTTTCAATACCAATAATGAAGTTTTTACTAGTATAAATGTAATTCTTACTAATAAAGACTAAACTAATTCTTAAATTACAAATATATTTAAAATGTTAATTTTTAATACCAAAATAATTTATCCACTTCAGCTAACATATCGGCACAGTGTAAACATCTGAAATATTACAAGCCATCCACCGCATTAGCATATTTTAGTATATTTGACTGAAGACATCTGTTTATATAGATAATAGATAATAGAATGCACTGAAAAGGGCTGTTTTAAAAATAATAAATGTTGTAACTGACACTATCAGCCACTTGTGTAATCATTGATTCATTCATTTATTGTCTGAAACCACTTATCCAATTCAGGGTTGCGGTGGGTCCGAAGCCTACACGGAATCACTGGTTGCCAGTGATTCAACGTGGGAACACACCCTGGAGGGGGTGTCAGTCCTTCACAGGATGACACACTCACACATTCACTCAAACACTCACACTTATGGACACTTTTGAGTCGCCAATACACCTACCAATGTGTGTTTTTGGACCGTGGGAGGAAACCAGAGCACCTGGAGGAAACCCATTAAGACGCAGGGAGTACTCACACACCAAACTCCTCAAAGTTAGTCAACCGGAGCAGGACTCAAACCCACAACCTCCAGGTCCCTGGAGCTGTGTGACTGCGACACTCTGTGTAATCATAATATTTTTAATATTATAATAACATAATAGAGGAATTAAACTTTTAAAACCATATTTTTGCATGCATATGGGTATCAATCTCATAATCAGTTCCAGAGCTGAATGCAGACCTATAGATTTCTGTGCATGTTGAATCAGTGTAAGAATTGGGTTGCTGACACATGCACTGGCTCAGCTTTGGCTTTGGATGCATACTATTAATTCTGGCTGTCACTCAGCAGAGTTGAAAGTTACACCATAAAGACACATCTATTGTAAAAGAGTGGATGAAAGAGAGCAAACCACAGACTAAGCACTGCATTAGTAGCAGTGGAGCTTTGAGAGATGTGGCTGGAGCATGTGGTTGACCTGTGGATGCAGAGGCAGTGTGCAGAGGACTGGAGTCTGAGATGGAGAACTCTATGTGCCAATCTGCAGGGTGTCAGTCAAGGTGATTCAAGGTGATGGTATGGGTGTGCAGTGGTGACGGATCAGTTCTGACACATTGAGGACACAGAGCTGCCTAGCAGGCAGGTAATTGTACCAGAGGAAAGTCCCATAGGACTCAATCTCCATTTCTCTCTCTTTTTCTCTCCCTTGCTCGCTCTTTAGGCCAGGAAACAGGAGTAACTTTTTCCCTACTCTCCTTTCCCCTTGTGGTAAAGTGTTGCAGTGTCTCTGTGGTGGAAATCTCCTCTATAAGTACACAACAACCGCAGAGAGTAGGACCTGCAAAGGTGAGTGAAGACATGAAGCTGAAGCAGAGGGAGTACATTATAAACTGACCAGGCTAGCAAGAGAAAGAAAGGGGTGTAGGAGAGGGGGAAAGTCAAAGACCAGACTTAGCTCACTGGGATCTGGGAAGGTGCAGTATACTTAAAGCCTGCTTATATGATGAGAAGTGACAACAGTTTTACAAACCTAATTCCAAGAAAAGGTAAATGTCATTTGTCAATGTTATTTTTCATCTAAATTTGACACTTGCAGCAGATTTCAAAAAGAAATACAGTATTCGACTAGCCAAGTAGTGAAATGCCCCCAAAAAAGGTTCCAGAAAGTCCAGTATATTATGTGAAAGAATGAGGCATTTTTCCATGTTACCAAAAAATACAATTCTGAAGATTTAGTGGCTGCAGAAGTATTTCACCTGTCACAGTGCATAATATCATCAGAATGTAAAGGAACTCAGCTCCAAACCTTCCATTCAGGCTAAAGAATGGTAGATATCAATTCTAAACTAGAAACATTTTTGAGTAAATATCACAAGGTTAAAAGAGCAATCTGTAATACTGACACCAAGCGTTTAAAATTGGAACTGTAATACAGTTTCAAAACAGTGAAGAGATCTGTCTGCCTCACCTATGGAAGCAAATCTGTCTCATCAGACTTTGAAATATTACCACCTTTGAATTTGTAGCACTGATTTTTTTGCACTGAAACTATGCATCTGGATTTAGTTGCTTTTGAATTTAAGTCTTCAGATTTACACCCCTCAATATTTTGCTTCGCAATTATGCATCTGAATATAATTGCTCTTGAATTGAACTCGTGAATTTTCAAGAAAACTTTTTCACTGTTATTATTCAAGGTTAATAAATAAAGATTAAAAAAATTCAAACAATATATTTCGAAGTTGCTCAAATTCGACAGATGAAATTCCATCCATCCATCCTTTTATCTGTAACTGCTTATCCAATTCAGGGTCATGGTGGGTCCAGAGCCTACCTGGAATCATTGGGCGCAAGGTGGTTCGCTTGAGTGAGAATGGGAGTGGTGAAGTAGCCTAAAATCTTCGGATTGTACAGTCTGACTGTAGAGCTACCGTTATTGGTCGATAACCTTCTCTGTAAACATTTAATTGGTCAGTCTGCACGTCAGTACCCCCCGGAGACGTGTCCTCTTTTTCACCATCTCAGATCTGGTTACCCTATCTTACTACTTAATTTGTCTAAAACACACACACACACACACACACACACACCATGGAAAAACACATAAATCTAAATCAATTTCTTTAAAACAAACAAACAAACAAACAAACAAAACAGTCCTAAGACCTCTCAAATGTCGCTATGCCTCACTTTCTTTATATAAAACACAAAACCTATTTCCTTTACTCTTTTTAATCTATACATAGGCATCGGTACTTCTATATTTTTTCAGAAATGATTCACTGTTGCCTGTCAGGAGAAAACAAGACAGCTCTGGCTCTGTTCTGTAGTGTTGCTGCTCTGCCTCCACTTTTCAAACACAGGGCCAACATTTGTATTCATTTTACTCCGTCTCAGGTCATAGAGATTTTTAGAAGGGCAGTGGGGTTTCGTGTCTGGTAAAATATAACATTAACTCTGTTCACTCTGTCATTTTTAATCGCTGCGAGACACTGTTTATAGACCTGGCCACACGGTGGACTGTAAAATGATTGGACAGAGGGCGGGATGACAGGCAGGACCTCGGAGGGCGGGATCATGAGTTCCTCACCGGACTCGCAACTTCTCAAAGAGAATATACTGCTTTAGCAATGCTGTGAGAGGCAGCAGTGTTTTATCTTTGACTGTTTCCTTAAACTATGTTCACACACCCTGGACGTTTTATGATTACATACAGTAAATATCCTACAGATTGCTCATTTATTCATCCCAATAAAGCTTATCATCACTGTCCAATAAAAAACATGTAACTCCCAAAACAGTATCTTTACAAGTGAAGGGAAAACATTCTAAACGTCCAGTGAAAGTCTAAGTAAAAAGACTTTTCCAAGAAATTTTGGAGAATTTCTGTTGGCACATTAAATTAACATTAAATCTGCACACAAAGGCAGCGGCTTTCTTCAAATGATGAATAAAAACAACATTAACAAAAATGGAGATACGTGTTTATAATTGGCCAGCGACATTAAATGTTCAAGACAGAAAATTATTTGCTAAGGTTGCAGCCAGAATTAGGCCTAAGTAAGATATCAGACCTCTTGTTATTGAATGGACTGTCTTGAGAAAATGCCTCCAGCTTATCTCTTCTGTTCTTCTCTTCAATGGTTGCATAATGTATAGTGGACCTTTATCTGTACTATCTGTTTCAGAGCTTAGCTTTTTTCATTTGCTTAATGTTGCATTATGCAGGAGAGAAGGCATTTCTGGTCATCTATCTGACAGTATTTCAGATTGCAGGCTGTTGTTTATTTTGAAAGGTGAAGAAGGACGACTCAGAACAGCGTACCATCCCTACCAGTCTTGGATTATGTGCTCTTATCCCAAAAAAATGCCAGTGTTTTTTTAATCTCTTAGCCTCTAAACTGAAATATAGATCCTGCTGACAGTGTCTCATCTCTTTGCTGGCTTCAAATGAATGCATACTGACCAATTTCCAGCAGGATAAACCTGATAAATAATTTCCTCAGTTCATATGTAATAGAGGCCTTTAGTTATTTCCTCAATGGATAGAACAGCAGACAGTCACAGCTTGTCAAATTGAGAAATAACAGCATTGAGGAATGTACAGAGAAGAGATACATGCAGATATATTGGGGCATCCAGTATAATGGTACATAACAGCCTTTCTCAACTGGAGTGTCGTGGCACCCTGGTGTGCCAATCAGTGGTGCCATTAGATTTATTGTGAAATGACTTTTCTGAGATTAAAGTCAGAATAGTGACGTGAAGAAACTGAAGCTTGGGCTGTATAATTCCAGCAGGTAAATATGGGTGTCCAATTTAGGTGGCTGACAGTGGAGGGTGGTTTGCTTTCCCTTGGTCTAATAGTGGTGCACCTTACAAACTGCACAAAAACAAAACTGTGGGAGTATCTTGTGTGCCTTACACCCTAGCCCTACCTCACATTCTAGTTTAGAGTCCGACTTGCAGGAATGTGTATGGAATAGCCAAAAAAGTGCATGTCTGAACGAGTGAATTAGCAGTGGCTGAATGGGTGGATCTTGGTCCTGTTTGGATGGGCTCAGGCCCACCAGTGGCCCATATCCAGGGTAGCTTAATTCACTAATAGTTGTTTTCAGTCACTTGGTTCAGATGATGCAAGAAATCCAAAAGAAGTCCATTCTCTTAGCTCCATTGTCCACAGGAGCACTTTGTAGTTCTACAAGTATAGACTGTGCATCCATTGCTCTGTATAAATTGTTAGCCTCCTATCACCCTGTTTTTCAATGATCTGAACCCCGATAAGACCATCACAGAGCAGGTATGATTTGGGCGGAGATCATTCTCAGTGACAGCAACTTTGTGACAGTGTGTTAGTGTGTGTTTTGCTCAAGTTTTTAAATTCCTCAGAGTCACTGCTAAGAATATAGTCCACTAACCAAAAATATCCAGCCAACAACATCCATGAATGAAGGACTAGAAGACAACCAACACAAACTGTGCAGCAATAGATAAGCAAATGTATCTGACTTTACATCTACAAAGTGGACCAACGAGGTAGGTGTGTCTAACAGATGGAACAAGGAGTGGACACAGTGCAGCACTGCTATGTCTGATCCAGTCACATCAAAGCAATACACATAAACACATTACCACCATGTCAGTGTCACTACAGCACTGTGGATGATCCACCACCCAATTCATACCTGCTCTGTAGGAGTCCTGACCATTGAAGAGCAAGGTGAAAATAAACAAAATGTGCAGAACAAGAGATGCACTACATTCTGTAATTGTAAACTACAAAGTGCTCCTGTCTGGTCAGTCAATGGAGCTGAGAGAATGGACCATGTGTGTAGAAACAAGAAGGTTGCCATAATGTTATATTTGATTGGTGTAAATACTGTATTTATATGAATTAATTGATTCATTCATTATATGTAACTGCTTTAATATACTTAGAATTAAACAAGCTGTTTTTGTAATTTACGCACATGTCCTTGTCTGATTGAATGTTCTGTATAACAAGGTATAGTCTGAAACACTTCATATAAAGTCAGTGTAGTTTGATGTGATATGTAATCACATTAGATCAAACTGTAATGTGAAACACAAAGGGAGGTAAAAAATTTTTTAAGATGGCATTTTTTAAGGTAGAAAATCTTCCACTCTCCTTCCCGTTTTCAATTCTATAGTCACAGAGCATTGTTCATGGATTATAACATTTCTTCTTTTCACATTTCAAATATCAAATTCTAGAAATATTCTAGTATGAGTTAAAAGAGTAATAAAATGTTTGAGCTTCACTTAGAGTGAACTAATGTAAATCTATTAAAGGTGAAGTGCATCAAGCTTTCCCATTAAGAATGTCATGACTTAATTCACCACATCAACTGACACATTCTTATACAGTACAATCTTTTTGTCTGCCCAAGCACAGCCTACTAGTTAGAGAAGAATGATTTAGACAGAAAGGGCACTGTTTAAATCCCCAAAGATGTCAGGAAAAAAATGATTACTTGTTGTTTATGTTGCCATTTTAATTTATTTGCTTCTGCCTTGTCTCACTTTGCCGCTCAGAAATGTGATGCTCCTGTTATTCCCTGCAACCAGCAGGAGGTACTCTACTCTGGTGGGGTTGTTGTTTTGGGAGGCTGCAGTTGGGTTGTGGTGGGACACAGAGCTAGATGAATAGTTGAAGCTGAGACAGCTGTCCTTCACTGTCATAAAGTGAAACTCCCAAACTGTAGCCTGCTACAGTTGGTAACCCACTGCTCTTCTATAACTCTTATATAATGGGTGTCAAAATCCAACTGTTGTGATTGTGAATAGCACATTTTTCAAATTCTGTTTATCCCTCAGAATGGAACAGGCTATTTTTTATAATTGTGCCATTAAAGGAACACTAGGGTAAGATTTGGTTTATTTGCTTCTGGGGTGCCCCTAATGTAATTCATAATTAAAACAATGTACTGAAACCTACCCTCCTCCAAAAGTTATATAGTGCATTTTCAGCAGTGCTGAGCTTGTAGTAGCAATGACAGACCTTCTAATCTCCCTATTACAGGATAGTGAAGCATCACAATGACTTAGAGTGTAATTTTAATATAAAAATATTAGTTATGTGTCACAAATGCCAGTCCAGTTCATTCCAAATATATGGAATGATATTCCATCACTTCAGAGAGTCTTTTGGCTTTTCTGTGAAGATTGTACAAACTGTGTGCAAAGTTCTGTACCTGTGATATGTGCAACATGAACTATACTCTAATTAGAGGATTATGTCAACCAAATATGCCAACCAAATATTAAATTGTATTTTCTCAGCTTTGTAGCCCTGCCTTTGTCTTGGCAAATTGTCTTGATATTTTTATGTTGAAATATCATCTATTTTAGAATGTACATGTAGCACTAAGCAGCTTCTTCTGTTCTGTAGCTGGCGTGGAGCAAATGACAGTGATTAAGTTGTATGGCTGTTAATGCTGAAAAAAGTGCTAAAGTGCCACAAGGTCATCAGTGTATTGGATTTTCACTGTGAGCTGATTTAAACCGTCATGATATAGGGTCCAAAGCATTAATAACATAAAGATTTCTTATCTTTTGACAGTCTGGGTTGTCATGTACACACACACAGGCACACACCTATGCACACACACACACACACTACAAGCATACTAGCATACTATCCTTTCTCTCTCACACACACACACTTGGCAGATAGGTTGGAAAATAGGGTAACACTTTACAATACTGTTTTGTGTTTAATAGTTTAATAGGTAAATCTATTTAATCTATTTATCTCTCTAGTATTGTAAAGTGTTAGCAAAAATAGTGTCTATGTATGAGTGAGAGGGCAATGTGAACTGCAACGCACTTAGGGATAGCTCTTTCATGCACCATTAAACAGATCGCTCATATTTTGTCTGCTTGCTAGGTTTCATTTACATTAACTAGAGAGTCCCAGTCAATTTAGTGCACATTTTGACATGTCATATGCGTCATTAATCTTAATTCATCAGAGGAACACACCAGGCCAGGAGGATAAATGTCATTTGTTAAGGTGATTTCAGGCACCATCACTCGCAGCACAGTTATTAAATCAATGAATGTCTCCCAAAATTGAAATTGCTCTGAAATAATTTCCTTTAATCCAGCATTTTCATTCAAGTTTTAGTGAATAGCTTTATTCAGCGAGGTAATTAAAGACAGATCTGCCTTGATGTAGAGAAATGTTTGGATAGATTTGTCTTCCACCAGTGCTGTGCTGACGTTTGCATGCTGCATGCAGGAATTAATATCTGTGTAACAGTAGACACAATAACCCGCAAAGAATCTGAACACCACTAGTCAAATTACATATTTTGTTGATTTTGTAAACAAAATTATTAGTATAAACATATAAAGTATTCAGAAGTTTAATTCATATATAAATAAATGCCAGTGTTTGTGTGGATCAATTTTTTCCCCTGCAGTTTATGAAATCCTGCCAGTAATCCTCTGTGGAGGATGTTTTAACTTATTTTTTACACTTTTCCTTGACTCTATGGCAACATATTGTAGTAGTGATATTAGAGTGAAGTTTGTCCTAACCTATCAAAACACAGCACCTTTTTTGTACATATACGGTCTCGAACCTCACAGGCAGTTAGTTGTGTGACTCGCCGTATAGATCTGGTGCTGGAGCTAAATAATCTGATGTGTTGTAAATCCTCAAATTGTGCCTCTGCTTTTAACCCATCTGTGGTGGAAAACACACACATACACACACACATACACACACTAGCGCACATTTCCTTTACTCCCTCTGCCCCCGAATTTTTCCACTGATGGGGGACAGAACCAATGACAATCTGGTCCCAACTCCGCTTCTTCAAATATTAGGCCATGGTTACCCCAAGTGGGAGTGAGTATATGAGAAATAGTGACTCCTTTGTTGTGGTATCACCTAACCATGAGTGAGTTTGTATGTGAGTGAGTGAATGAGTGAGTGAGGGCTTATCAAAAGTGGATTGTGAGTTAGAGGCCCTATGATGACAAATGGTCTAGGTCTCTGTGGGTGAGTGGTATGCCATTCTGGACATCTTAACTGACAGAACCTAACAGAACTGGGTGTGCTAGCAGAGTAGCATGTGCTAGCATTCACCCTCTTTGCTTGGTAACATCATGTGATTACAGAGTCATAACTAGTGTCACTACTGGCAATGAATAAAGTGAGAGGGGAAAAAACAGAAGGCATATGAGCATTTGTGTGTATCTAAACAGACAAACCCCTTGATTTTAAATCTACTTCTGCAATTCATCTACTAGATTCTTGTGCAGGGGGGTTTTATGAGTCTAGAGGCCCAAAATGTTATATCAACAGTTAAAATTGTTTGTCATAGTTTTTAATTAGGGCTTTTAAAAGTGAAGAAAAACAACATTTAAAACTTAAATACATACATACACATATTTTTAAGATCAATGACAGAAAGTGGATCTCTCTACTGCTCTAAGCTGTAAAATGTGTTCATGAGTTGACACATGGATTGAGCACAAGCATTTATCCTGTGCTGCTAAGCACAAGTGTGGCATTTGTGTGCTTGGAGTGTGTGGCTGTAGCCTCAAAGGGACAAACTAATGCTGTTACACAGCTGGTTGCACAGGGTCGATACAGAGCTGCCTGCTGGAGCAGTGAAGAATTGCTTGGGATAGATGACTGATCACTCCAGCATCTTGTGTGTGTACCTCTGAGGTAATTAAAGGAGCTGGGGGTGGGGGTGGGGTGTTTCTCTTTTTTCTCTTGCTTCCACTCTATCTCGCAGCTATTGAAGAGAATGCAGGAAGAAGTGTGTGTGTGTGTGTGTGTGAGTGTGGGAGTGGGAGAGAAAGAGTGTTGAGAGGTGCGTTGTGCGCCAGACAGAGTGAGAGACCTCCGACTCGGGTGCCAGCGAGCCACCCAGGCTGCTAAAACAATTCAGAGAAGTGGAAAAGAAAGCATCCTCACATTGCTCAAATCCAGTACACAGACCTCACACTATTCTGGCACAGAAAGGGACAGAGAGAGAGAGAGAGAGAGAGAGAGAGAGAGAGATGTGGGTGGGTTTAGTAAGAACATTCTGGGATCAAGAAAATGTATCTTCTCAATAGGCATGGTGCTTGTGTAAATTTACATGTAATTACAATAAATGTAAAACCAAATACAGTAAGAGTATATGATTTTTTAATTCTAAAAAGCTGACATGAAGAGATATTTGAAAATACATTCACACACAGAACATACTATGTACTACTATTAATTACCGTAATGGGTTGTTTTTTTTTTGTTTTGTTTTTTTTCCCTTTGCACATTACTTTACTGTATCTCTTGATCAGGGGTATCCAAACGTTTATCTACCATAATTAGTAGGGTGATCTATGTGACCATGCCAGCCCACTAATTATTGAATAAGTCATTCATTAGTTCATTCATTCATTCATTCATTATCTGTAAGCGCTTATCCAGTTCAGGGTCGCGGTGGGTCCAGAGCCTACCTGGAATCATTGGGCGCAAGGCAGGAACACACCCTGGAGGGGGCGCCAGTCCATCACAGGGCGACACACACACACACACACAAATGGACACTTTTAAGTCGCCAATCCACCTACCAACGTGTGTTTTTGGACAGTGGGAGGAAACCGGAGCACCCAGAGGAAACCCACACGGACACAGAACACACCAACTTCTCACAGACACTAAGTCACTAAGTCACTAAGACTCAAACCCACTACCTCCAGGTCCCTGGAGCTGTGTGACTGCGACACTACCTGCTGTGCTACCGTGCAGCCCCTATTGAATATGTATTCTTGTTATTTTAGTGTACTTTAATTGGTGTCACATTAACGCTATTTGTTTTAGTGGAATGGATGGTGTGAAGCTACACACTGAGGCCACACATCTTGCTCTGGATGTTCTCTTGTCTGTACATCTGTCTGTCAGTTTTGATCTCTTGTAGTCTTTGGCCTTCAAGAGCAGGGCAGCTCTAAGGAGTGTGTGATAAAGAGATTCATTTTTCTGATCCAGCAATATTCTTTCAACATGGCAATACAGAACACCCCAGTTTTTGATTCTGCATGGAGTAATACTGTGTTATGCAACCAGGTTTCCCAAGGAATGTTAAGCACAGAGAGATCCAAAGAGAAAGGATAGAAAAAGAGAAAGAGAGAAGAAGGACTGTAGGAGCCTTAGGGGGATTTGACACAAGAGGAGAGAAGAAATAAACATGAATACTGAAATACATCTAATTTGATCTAATTTACAAACCTATGGCATCAGGTTATTGGCTATAGATTTAAGAACACTAAAATTATAGTCTTAATAAAAATTATAAAATATGTTCTTAAAATGAATTAAAATAATCCCTAAATTGAAAAATAATGAACACTAGATCCGATTTCGTCCCCTAGGCTCCCCCTACCAGTTGTTGAGTGTAATTTATATTTACAGTGCTGTCATGAACTCATGAAATCAAGTCAAACACCCACACACCAATATTTTACACACCCATCTCTCTCTCTCTCTCTGGCTAAAGTTAGCAGGTGCTAACATTGTAACTTCAACCAATACAACCACAAAACAACTTACAGAAAAGCACTTATTGGCAGTAAAAATATCTAACACTAAAAATAGGCTAAAATCTAAACTCTGAGTCTCACTGATTACTAACTCTCAAAAACCTGATGAGAACACTTTGTCATCACCAAGCTTGTATTCCAACTGCCCAATATGTAAATCCAGCCAACACAACAATACAGCAACACAACATAGATGAGTTTCATGGGTGAAACTGATGACCAGAGTGGGACTTGTAGTAAGTAGAAAGTCCACCAGAACTCCACTTGCAGATTCATTGCAAAGAAGATTTCAAATGATGCAATGTACATATTATCTTCCCTTTAAAGCCTGATTGGTCTCAATAATATATCACATCTATATATTAGACGTACTGCCCTGCTGTTGTTCACAGTGAGAGAAGGTTGGTGATCAGTGGGTGTAGCATGTAGTAATGCTCCTTATTTACAGTCTCTTTTATTATCTGTCTCTTTCTCTCTGATTCTCTCTTTTCCCTGTTCTCACAGAGTGTGTGAGCAGTTATGCAGGGCTACATATTATATTGAACCCTGTACTTATGCCCTTGCCTCAAACACTGTTTTGATTTCAGACAGTTTTACAGTGCCAGTCCCCCTAAAGCTATCAGCTCAATCTCCTCCATACTCCAGAGTAGCCCAGCAGGGTCCAATACGCTCAGATGGAAATCAGACCCACTTTCATAATTTTGGCCTCTTTTCCCACTCCTTTTCTAACCAACAGGGAAATATCCACGTATGATATGTAATCTTAAAAGAGTATTCATTTTATAATAATAATAATAACATGCAATTATTTGTCATTGTACAATGAAATGTGTCTTTTACCTTTAACCTGTGGAAATGAACACACACACAGGGGCTGTGAACAGATACCCAGAGTGGCGGGCAGCCATCCCCGGTGCCCAGGGAGAGTTTGGGGTTTCAGTGCCTTGCTCAAGGGCACTTCAGCAATGGATGTTCTTGCTGGCTAAGGCCAAGCCTGGTCTTCTAACCATTAGGCCAAGGCTGCCCCTTTGATTCCTCAACTGTGTGTCAACAAGAACATGCACTAACTATAATGATATATGCCTTTAGATCAATGGAAAAGGCATCAGTAAATTGAGTTTGGACATTAGAGTCAGAAATGGACATTCACTGACCATTTATTATGGTTGCAATAATTGGTTTTGGTCCAAATGTCACTTCAGTCCAATATTATGTATTTGGGCCTATCATCTCCATCTTGTGTTGCAACATTTCTATCTCGATGAAAGTGTTTTCTTCCAGGATGACTATAACCCCATCCATAGGGAACATGTCAACAATGAAAGCTTTGATGAGTTAGAAAATCACCATCACCAGATCAGTCTAATAAGACAGCTATGGAAGATTTCTACTGCATTATGGTAAAAATAATGCTATCACCATAATAAACTAATTTGAGAAAGTTTCTTCAGCACCCGGAGGAAACCCACACGGACACGGGGAGAACACACCAACTCCTCACAGACAGTCACCCGGAGTGGGAATCGTAATGTTAATTCATTAATTTATTAATTCATTCATTGTGTATAATCGCTTAATCCTATTCAGGGTCTGAAGCCTACTCTGAATGAAGGAACATACCCTGGACAGGGCACCTGGACAGTTCCATCATAGTACACCACACATTCACACCCTCATACTTGACCCTGAGGAACTGAGGAACGAAGCTATGTGGCAGCAACACTACCTGCTGCTAATTCAAATTATTCCCATAAAGCAGTCTAACTTTTGGATTGACACCCTTCTTGGACAAAGAGGAATGCCTTAGTGCTCTAGGACAGCCATTAAATTGACGTCACAACAGTCGCTTCTATGGCCTCTTCTTGCTAGTTTCCCCAAGCATCAGTCATAAGTCAAATCACAGAGATCAGAGGGTTATTACCAAATACAAAGACAAGACAAGAACAGGGAGGGAGTAAGGGAAGTTTGAAGACTGATTGGATACTTGTGAGCCAACAGAAGGATGTGGAGTAATGGAAATGTGAAAGAAGATAGGAGTATGAATATAATTGTTCATTAGAACTGGAGGCTGTAACAGATGGAGAACTAGAGAGGAGTTATGAGAGGAATTTGAGGGTGGATTTTATGCTTTCAGGTGGGGTCATCAAGGACCACCACCATTACATACCTGCCTCATTAAGCATACTGCTTCAGGGGCTAGAGAGGGGGCTCTTGTTTTCTATGCGGTGTATTTTTTTTCTCTCTCTCTCTCTCTCTCTCTCTCTCTCATCATCCTTTCCACTTCAGATATTTTTTTCCCTGCTAATAATTTGGTGTCTGTACTTTCTGCTTTTTCTTCCCACAGTTTTTCCCATGCAAATAAGAATTTGGCACATGTACAGCCCAAACTAGAGACAACCAATTAGAGCCACAGTTTGAGCTGCTTAATGAGAATCATCCTTCTTCAAAAAGCCTCCAAAAAATAGTGTTCTAGCAGCCCAGTACTACAGTAGCACTTTGTCTCAATAAACAACATTTACTTGGTTTAAAGGCCAAAAGAGATCACAGAAATGTAGACATGGCAAAAATCATAGGTAGCACATATATGAACTGATCAGGAAACGTGAACTGGCTTGTTTCTGTGTGCAGCTGTGGACAGTTTGGCTGCTCAGGCTAGAGTGGATGCCTATCTGTTTGAGCTGAGCAGACCTTGGAAAAAGGACAGTGGAAGTAGGGCCATTTATGCTCAGTAGGGAAAGAGAGAGCAGAAGGTCACTCAGCTACTGATCATTCACTCTTACACACAGTACTGGATAAGTGTGGTCTCAACCCAGTTTCCTGCAAAAAATCATCAACCCAAAGCTGGAGTTGGAATGATAGAACATTACAGCTGATATTTTAATAAATTGTCTTACATGCATTTTCATTTTTTATTTTTGTATTGTTGCTGAATAAGACAGTAATACAGTCTGAAAAGCTGCTGTTACAAAACAAATGTACCATTATTACTGCCTTGGTGTAGAATGCAGAGGAGGACTATAATGTCCTAATATCATTTAATATTGTGATCTCACATAAATTATCATAATCAGTTTAATATTTTTTCAGTTACCAACAGTATGACAAATGTAAAATGTATGGATGCCCTGAAGGGTACAATGGAAAAAAAAAAGTTTATTTAAAAATTATTTTCTTCTACTAAGGTAAACATAAAATAATAAAATGTCTAACCCACAGCTTGTTACACAAGTTATGATCAGCAGCTTGATTATTTATTTATTTGTTGTTGGTTTGTCTTACCTTCCAGGCTTCAGGAACTTTTTTTCTGGGGGGGGGATAAGTGCTAAGAATTAGCATATATAAGTATATTTTCAACTGATATTAGTGTGTTGTACAGGCAGAAATATAAAAAAAACTTTTGTCTCATGAACACGCATTCAATTTTTTCTCCCTAATCTTAATATTCAGGACTTCCATTGAAATGAATCATACCCTTCATCTGTCAGGATCGCGGAGGGCGGACTGACGGAGACGGACGCTCACGCTAAAACACAGTACTTTTAATTAAACAAAACAGAACCATACAAAACAGACTTCAAAAGAAAGGAAACACGATAACTGAAAAACAAATCCCGACAGAGGAAACGAAACGAGGCAGACTAGACTTGGAAACGAAACGACGACGTGGAAAACAATGACGGAGAAACAGCGGAGACAGACAGACTTGATAACTTGACAGAAGTAACAACATGGACCGAAACAGTACAAATGACCGACACACGGAAGTGACACTGGGGAGCTTAAATACATTAATAGACGAGACACACCTGAAACAGATAACGAGGACGGCGAACAAGGAGGCGGAACAAAGGCGGGACAAGGGCGGAGACATGGACAACAACAAACAGAGCCATGTGCTGAGAGAGCACATGGCGGGGAAAACATCATCATGGGGGGGCGTGACATCATCAGGAAGGTTTAACATTTTGTTGTTGAATTTTATAGCTTCAGTTAGACAGAAGGAAACCTTTCTTTGCTGGTTAACAATACTTAAAATGTAGGATTTGTTAAGGTGAAGTGTTTACAAATGCAGTGTTTTGCTTTTGTCATAAAGCAAATCCCGAAATCTATTGTTCACCTATTTAGCATGCATTAAAAGAATGTTTACGATTGTGGGGAACTGCAGTTCTCTCTGGTTTGTTTACATTCAGAACAGATAAATTAATGTGGAATGGTATGTTTGAGGTGAAATATTACTGTTTGTACGTTTCTGAAGTCTGTGAAGTTTTATTCCATTATAATTACCACAGAAATTAATTTGTAACTTGAGTTGTTTAATTTTTTAGCACTTCAGTCTGTTTACTTTCATGCAGTAAGTGCTCTCCCGAATTTAGAGTCGTTTCCTAAATAAATAATCTGAAACAGCAAAAAAGCCAATATTATCTGCCTATGGAGCAAAAATTAGGTAACATTTTCATCTCTTTTCATGATTTTCAATATTTGGATGGCTCTATGCCATTTTTTCGCCATAAGCAGATAGAGAGAAAGCCTAGCATGTCTGACCCACTAGGGCTTTACAAACATATTTGACTGTTTTGTTTGACTGGAGGGGTAGCGAAACGGATTTTTGTTTACAAACGGGAACGTTGCCTTCAAAAGTAACTTCGAAGATTGTGGGGAAAGATTGTACTCTGATTTGTTTAAATTCAGAAGCTCCATGTCTTTTAAGGTCAAACAATAAGTTTGAAGAAAAAAAGACTATTGTTTTTATATAGCTGAAGTTTAACTTGTTTGTTTTTCTCACTGTTTGAATTACCACAGAAAAGTATTTGCAATTTGGGTTGTATAGGTTTGTAGCACTTTTGGTCTGTGTTTACTTTCATATGATCATCACTGTCCTGAACTTAGAATTAGTTCCACCTACAGCAAAAATAAGTCAATATTTCCCACCTATGGAGCAGGATTAGAGCAGTATCTTCATTTTGTTTTTTTCTTTTCAAAATGTGGAGGTTTATTCTTTGTGTAAAAAAACCCATATGCTGTTTCTTTGCTATGAGCAGAGAGAGATAAAGCCTAGCATATGCATCGTTCCTTTTGTTCCTTTTTTTTTTCTTTACCCATTTACAGATAATAGGACTTTGTAAACACATTAGACTGGTTTTGAGCATGCAACAGCCTGGAGAGCTAGTAAATTGTGAGGAAGTGACTTTACCTTTAAAACAATCATACAGTTTTGCAATGTTACTCAACTGCTGCCTTATAGACAGCTGAAGAAAAATTGGTCCAGTACAAGACATTTCACTTTTGAAATAATGTTCACTTTGGTGTTATAAGACCTTTATGTCTTATTAATAAAAATGTTGTGGTTTCATAACATGACTTTGTTTTGGGCAGTGGAGAAAAATCTAAAGAACAATTTTAGAGATGTTTGAATCTTTTTTTATTTTAAAAAGAGGTGGCAGATCATTTTCTGATTTGTGAAACAATTAGGAATTAACCGTACTAAATGTGACATGTAAAAACTTGCAGAGCCCTAATTGGCAAGAGAGTCTTGATTACACAAAGAAATGCAGACATCCTGCTCCACCTAGCAACTTGTAAAATCTCCAAGTCACAGCAACTGTCACATTTGTTTTTATCTGATTCAAAAAGGCAGCTCATAAATACACCGATGCCATGCAGTGGAAAAGCACCATAAGTTAGTATACTTAAAGCGAGTCATTCTGATTGGGTGCTACTTCTGTCAAGCTATCTGCTATCTGTTATAAACTGATCCACCTCCTCATCCAAGTGTCTTCAATCACAGCAATGGACCTGTGTTTATGTCAGAGTGCAAACACTAGAAGTATGGAGAAATAAAAGTACTCAGTGAAAATAAGAATAGGTAAGAAAGGGAAACAAGCAAAAAAAAAAAATCACTTAAAAAGACAATCAATCAATCAATCAATCAATCAATCAGTATATAAGTTAATCAAAAAAGCTTTTCTCCTTGTTCCTCACAAGATTCCAGAGCTGGTTTGGAAATGTATTTAAAGATGCAAACATGCACGATCACCAACGTGTTAAAACAGTATAATAAACAGTGTATAAATTACATTCTTTTAAAAAAAAGAAAGTTCTAAGCTTACTTCAAATCTTATAACAATCCACAGCGGTTTCTGTTCATTCGTCCACTGTAGAAAGATAACATTATTGGTTTGAAAAAATTTAAGTTTGGAGTTAAGTTTGGAGACATTTCAAACTGTAGACACAATACTGAAAATAATGTTATTTTTAGTTGCTGAAGTTTATTCACAGTGCTGAAATTGTAATTGATTTATTTAAGTATATGAAAGGTAGTCTCTTCCTGTACTGCATTCCTAAAAAATGCATTGTGTTGTCCAAGAGTTGAGAGCTGCAGTATATGGAATGGTTAGAATACTGTGTGACTGATAGGATTCTGATGTAATGTGCAGTCAAGATTTCCACTTTGGGATCCAGGCAGGTATGTGTATGTGTGTGTGTATGTGTGTGTGTGTGTGTGTGTGTGTGTGTGTGTGTACTGATTTTCTGCCCAGACTAGGCTACTGTTGGAGCATCTGCTGTGTGTGATCAGTAGGATGCATGTGCCTCTAGTTCAGTGAGTTTATTCTGGAATCACATTCTCCACAGAGACAACACTTCAGTGGTTTGCACATATGCTTTCCTCATCTCGCAACCTCTACTTGATCATATCAAGGGCCGTGAGAGGTTATTCATGCTAATGCACATACAAGATTCTTGAATCTAGTTATGACTGATCTAAAAATCTGTTAAACTGAACTAAATGTAGCCTAATGCAATTTTGTCCATCATACTTTTGGCGGGCAAAACTGCACATCTGTATTCTTGGATTTTTAGATTTAGACAATTTAGAGTTTTTCCTACCCTTGCACACATTATTCGACCTCATCACATGATCAACCTCTTATAATCAGAAGCCATTCTCAGCTCTGGATTTTTATCCTTAAACTAAAGTTTACTGTGTCCTTCCACAACTTGTGTTCGACTTTTTTATTTACAATTTGTCACATCATGTATCTTGAGCCTTGTAGCTTTCTCATCTGTGAAAAAGACAGATTGCTATCCAATTACTTCAAGAGGTGGACTGAACTGTACTGGAATTGTGCCAAGTTAATTTATCTGATCCTTTGTTATCTCTATTCAACCCAAACCAAAGTAAGTAATTAATGAATAAGAATCATGGAAAATATAAATAAATAAATAAAAATGCTGCAAACAACAACATACCTAAGTGCTGTTAAAATGTAAATAGAACTTCAGTGGTAGCAAACCATTTTTATTTATTCATCTTAAATAAATGAAACAATACAAAGCAAAGAAATGACCACAAGCATTTCTACATCAGTTCAAAATCAGTTCAAAATATAATACATTAATAAAAAAGTTAATCAAAAATAAATGCTATGTTTCACTTTTTAAAATGAATTAGACAAAATCCAAATGAGCATGAGATGGCCAATTTCTTTCACCAGTAACATCTCGTTAACAGCTACATGTCCCCTTCAGAGCCAGTGTTGTCTTCTCACAATGAAAACATGGAGAGATTTTTTTTTCTCCCAGACTTAAAGAAACAATGGAACTTGAAGTTCCCCTGTCTCTCACAGGTAAAAGTTTGAAAGATGAAAATTTATCTAATGAGACAAGAAAATTAATTTATCTACTAAGTCTTGAGGTTTTTATACCCAAAATACTGTTACACATTTTCCAGAACTGGTTATTATTGTGCTGTACAGTAGAACACACATTGTGAATATACTGTACTGTCTCATAACTATAACTATAAGAGCAAGCCTACTACAAGGTAGTATTCTAAGCTCATGTCATTTTTAATGTTTCCTGCTGAGATGAATGCTCACAGTGTTCTATTTCTGATTTTAAAAAGAAAAAAGGGAGATGGCTCCTTGCTGTAGCTGTTACTCAAATTGTCATTTGCTTTCCCTGAAGACTTTTTAATACCTGACAGCATCACCAGAGAGTGTGATAACACGTTGGATAAAAACATTGTCACTTCTGAAGACATAATAATGCTCTTCAGGGTTTTGGAAAGGGGAGGTCATGCAGTCATTTTCTGCAGACTACTAGCCATGATCATAACGCAGACTATAAAGAGAATGATCATTATTTGATCATCATCACTCTCTCACATCCCAAAGCATTACTCATGTACTCATCCATGAACACAGCAAGAAGCAAGTTTTCATTTTGTTTGTTTAGTCTTTTTCTTTAATCGCTGTTTTGATGCAAAGCACCTGATGAAACAAGCTTGTAACTCACTTGCTCACTCACTTTTAGCACACTATAGGTTCCACCAAGCCTATTAGCAGCCAGATAACTTTTAATGGTCCATAAGTGTAGTAAATTTTTTCAGCATCACAGATAACTCATCAGTGATTTTGTATTTTATTTTAAACAGTTCAGTCCCATCAATGACATACTTCTTGTCCATTTGCCTATTAGATTTTTCATCTTCATATAGAAGTATATTCATTGTAATATTGGTTAAATTTCAAAGGCGCGGCACGGTGGCGCAGCAGGTAGTGTTGCTGTCACACAGCTCTAGGATCCTGGGGTCATGGGTGGAGTCCCACTCCAACTGCCTGTGTGGAGTTTGGTGTTTTCTTCCCATGTCCGCGTCGCTTATCCACCTACCCACACAGGTTGATAAGTGGATAAGCAACTCAAAAGTGTCCATAGGAGTGAGTGAATGTTTAAGTGTATGTCGCTCTGCGAAAGACTGGCATCCCCCTCCAGGGTGTGTTCCTGCCTTGCGCCCAGAGATTCCAGGTAGGCTCCGGACCCACTGCAACCCTGAACTGGATAAACGGTTACAGACAATGATTCAAGTTCTGAGCCACAGTACATAACATAGCATTAATTGCATACAACACTCAACCAACCCTGCTGTTATTTTTAAGCTTAAAAACCCTTCAAAAGAAACTATTAATACCTTTATTTGATACTGGATTTAGATTTAAAATGTGCATTTGATAAACATATCCCTCATTCACCTAACTCAACTAACCTTATACCTGTATACCATTGAACATTACTGCACTAGTGGCCTTAAAATGACTAATTTGAGCCAAAGGTATGTTTCTGCTTTTCAATCTTAGAGCTATCCCTTTTTCATCCAACAGAAACAACTGATATTGTAAGCTCTTCATTTCCAGACTCAGGCATCAAATTTGGAATTAATATTCAACTCAGAGCACATTATTACAAATGCATTGAATTCACTGCTGATTGAATTTGCAAAGTATATCCAAAATGGTTCATATTTAAACAGCATTTTATACTACTAGAAACTACTTTACAGGGTTGCATTTTTATTTTACTATATTGCATAGAATCACGTACATTGCCACATTCAGTGAATTTTCAAGTAAAACACATCTTGCATTCTAAGATTTTAAGCAAGTCAAATCAAAGTAAGTTTCAAAACAGCTGGCTTTTGGGCCTCTGAACTTTCCTGATAGCTGTTTAAATATTCGACAGATTTGATCCAAAGCAATATTAAATGCCTTCGCTGTGTTGCCTATTAGCCCGCCTGCAATGCATGATCAATCACTAAGTTGGGGTATTGACAGGGGTTTAATTTAACACTGTGATGAGTGAAATAATTATTTGATTACACTGTGCACGAGAGCTTAGGCAAGTGAAAAGCTGCAACAGTAAACACAATTTTCTAACCTCCCAGTTGCTCCCATGTCAGTTTTAGATTTAATAAACTGCAAAGACACCTCCCTGCATTTCTTTTTTCTTTTTTTACTTTTAAACTTTTAAATCAAGAATGTAAAAAACTCAAGGCAGATGGTAGTGTGAGTTTTGCTTTGAGACTATACTGTAATACTGTTGATCCTTTTGGGAGAGCAGATCCCGAATTGTTAGAATCTGATAGTATTCTATTGGGGGGAAATGACATGAGCTGCTTATCTTGGTGGATAACGTTCTCCTGCTTTGACAAATTCATCTGTCTTTTAGAGTGCAGCAATGTATTCATTCGGGATGTGAACTCATTTTCTGCAAGTCACAAAAGCATACAGCTAAAAGTGCTATTTTGAAAATCTTTTCATTTATTTCTTTATTTTCCCCCAAGGTCCATTTATGATGTGTTTGTGGTTTCATGTTCAAAAACAGTCATAATTCATATTTACAGGAGCTTTTCCCACACTATTTTTATCCCAGGTTGCTGCTTTGATTTTAAGTATGATAAATGCAACTGATCTTTGCTTTGATAAAATACCCTCCCTTTAAAAACAATCCTAGAGCAGTAGACAGTATAATTTGATGTATGTAAATGTGCCTCTTTTTATGAAACCACACAAACAACACAGTCAAAATGTGTGATATTTGCAACTTTCCAATAATTCCAAACACTCAAACATTTTCAGGCTTAAAAGACTATTTGAATCATGAAAATTTCCTTCAGATTGATGGAAAGTGTTTTGTATATGTTTCCATATTATACCTTTTGAAAAAACCTTTTATACATCACCAATAAAGACTCTACTCTACATTACTAATGATGTCCATGTTGTAACAGAGAGAACCATTTTTAAGCTTCAATATGGAGCCATATAAAATGCATTTCCGTCAGTCTGAAGAATACTATAAGCATGCAAACTGTTCTTTCTTCTGATTGTTCATGGTGCCTAATAGAAACTATGATGTTTGAAGACCCCATGAAAAACTACAGTTTAAGAGATGATAAACAATTTTGTTCCTATAAGAACATTTAAATGGATGCTTCTTAAAGAAGGGATTTTTGGAAAAAAAACTTTAAATGAAGGACCCCAAATAACATAAAGGTTATTAGAAAGACTTTTTCAGTTCATTACTGATGATTATACATTTAAATTTTTCTGCACATATTCTCTCACAAAAATGATTCCACCCATTAAACCGGTTTTAAAAACACAGTTCTTTAAGGAACTATCCCCCAGCTGTATTGTTCAAACCATTTGTAGAAATTTGTCAAAAATCCCTTTGTCAAAAAGAAAAAAAAATAGGGCTGTGGAGCAAATGATCCTTTTTGAAACTGTAACAAAGTTTACACCTCTTCAAAAGCTGCTATTCTAAAAAGTAAATAAATAAAATAAAATCAGAACAAATTGGCACTTTAAAGCTACCAGAGCAAGAATTCTGATGCTCCGTTGCATTTAATCAATTCCATGACCAAGGGAAAAATATATTCTTGGCCAGAAGCTTGGCTTTGAAAGTGCAGGCATAGCTTAGGGATGTGTTTGTTGTGTTGATGTGTTTGTTTGGTTGTGAAGGCAGTGGTTCGCCTCATCTCCAGCCGACGTAAAACATAAAAGACATAAAACTTGATGAAGAGGTCAGTCAGTCTCTGATCTCCAGAGTGGACTGCAGTGGGTTGAAGTAAACAAAGCCTTCTCTTCCTCTTCTCTGAGGATGACTACGCTGTATTCTTCATATCCCCTCTTTTTCTTTCCCACTTCTGACCCCTCTTGCCTAAGAAAGGGAGTTTGGTGATGAAGTGCAGCTGTCAGCATTGTGACTAAATGACTCTCTGCCATCACCTAAGATTTATGTGACAGTCGATACAAAGCTTTGCACTGAATTATTTAAAGAACAAAGGAGGAGAAAGAAAAAAATGCACAAACACACAAAAATACACAAGCAGTGATGCATGAAAAAAAGGCAGTTTTTGCAATATACTATACGCTATATTCTGATTTATAGTCAACTATGGAATATCACATACTAACACACTGAACTTGCTGCTCAGCACACACCAGTCTCTTGATGTATCTGCTTGCCCTTCTATGCATTTTTTTGCTGGTTAGGGTGTCTGCCTTTTGGTCTGAGTAGCTGCCTGTCTGTCTGTATGTATGTACATTTATTTACAGGTGTGTGTATATGTATGTATGTATGTATGTATGTATGTATGTGTGTGTGTGTGTCTGCTTGCTTGTCTGAGTATCTGTGCATCAGTCCGCATGCAGGTGTTTCTCTGTCTGTGCCTCTGTGTGTCTATCTACCTGGCTGGGTCACTGACTGCATATCTGTATCTCTGTATTTGCTTCTGTTTGTGTGTCTACCTGGCTATGCTTCTGATGACATGTTTGTATTTCTGTATATTTGCCTGGCCTTTTTTTGTGTATACCTTCCTGCTGAGTCTGCCTCTTTGTGATTCTGCCTGTGTATATGCTTTTGCCTGTTTGGTGGCTACCTGCTTTTCTGTGCATTTGCATCAGTCTGCTTGTTTGTGCATTTGTCTGTCTGTTTGTTTGCTGCAGTCAGTGCTAACAGAGAGGTAACTGTTAATTGGAGAGATGAACCAATCAAACACTCTGGTCATTTAAGTTCAGAAAGCATTTGATTTATACTGTTTGAAGACAAGCTTATGAATGATACCATACATATAGCAACCCAGGCAACACAAACATTTTACGCATACTATATTCATTCATTCATTCATTCATTCATTCATTGTGTGAGACTGCTTAACCAGTTCAGGGTCGCGGTGGGTCCAGAGTCTACCCGGAATCACTGTGCGCAGGGCGGGAACACACCCTGGAGGGGGCACCAGACCTTCACATGGTGACACACACTCACACATTCACTCACACCTATGAGCACTATTGAGTAGCCAATCCACCTACCAATGTGTTCCTAAGGCATAAAGGACAGAACAATGGAAACTATAATTAAAATAAATCCACTAGAGCGTATTCTTTAAACACTGGTTTTTCAGCACATTCCAACACTAATTTTTAGTTGTACCACCTCCTCACCTGTGCATCTCCTACCACAGTACCAAACCCACTTATGTGAGAGTGCAAATGCAGGGTTAAACTATATACAGTAGATACAGTGAATGTGAGTAAATAGCAGAAACGAATAAAAATACCAATATAAAAGACCTTTTGTGCCAAGCTTCGTGTGGCTCAGTCACATTTAAAAGAACCAAGCATTCTGAACATGGCTATTTGGAAAGGGTAAGAATAGTTCTGTGGTGTTTGTTCCTTGTGATGTTTTTACCAATGCTTGTCACAGACATTTGTTTAAGAACCCAGCAAACTATGTTAACTTGCAGAAAAGGGATATGTAGTATGTCTTTTAACATGTATAATGCCCAGAGAAAATGGGTGAGAGGTTGGCCAAGTTTATTCTGGTATTTTTCATTTCCAACATAAAAGTGTAATATGTACTTTATTTCCGTGCTACATCTGTTTCCTACCTGCTGTTATAGAATCCACCCCAATTTCATGTGAATAATCATGTGAAAATGCAATGAAACCCAAGATCATAAGAAAAGAAGAAAAAAATATGAACTGTGATTATATATTTTTTTACTTTGTGTTTGTGTGCATGTAGTTAAGTCACATCATATGAAATAATGAAGACATCTCCTGTGATTGATTTATTAATATTAAAAAACAAAAAAACAAACATCTGTAAAAACAGGAAACAATTTTTTGCATTACAACAGGACAAGTATTTGTCCTGCAGTTGCTGTGAATCCTGCAGTGGCCGGTGCCATAACTGACCTTCACAGATTTGTGGACACATAGAGAGTAGTTTAGACTAACTGAATGCAGATCATAAAGGACATTCTATTTAAATTTCTGGATGTGGTCAATATGCACCTGTCCACCTCCAAATGAGGCTTCAGTGATATGATTATATTCAAATCATGTTACAATTTACACGTTGGACGTATCCTGCAGTTTAAATAGAAAAGCGGTCTGATCACTGATAAACACATTAATGTAAGTTGTTAACATTCTCAATTGTAAGATTGGTAAGATTAGGTTCTTCTATGGCAAAGCTGCAGGACTCATTGTAAGGGGTGGTGTCTAGCATTAATCAGATTTAATGGGTAAATCCAAGTAGGGAAACTTCAAATCTGTGTTAGACATCAGCCTTCTAGAATTAGAGTTTTGCATCACTCTATAGCATTAGTCCAAGGGACTCTTTTGTCATGATTAAGTTGTATTGATATGCCTGCCTTTTCTATATAGCTTTCTACGCTTGGTTATCATATACAGTATGTATCCTACTCATAGCTTTTGGTGAGCCTAATTGGTGGGGCATCAAACAGAAGACGATGGGATCTAGGTGAAAGTGTTTTTGTGTTGGGATGGTGAGAAGTGGGGTTGGGGGGGTGTCATTCCAGCCAATATAATTCATCATCATCCAGTGCAGCCCCATTGTCCCTAGGCATTCTGCCCTATTTTATTTATGGCACTTTGGTTGGGAGAGTCCCGGCAAGGTGTAAATGGGACATGGCAGGAGGGACTGGCGTGGTAATAGCAGCATAATGAACACAGAGGCACTTTTAATGGGAGTTGGCTGTACTGCCTTGGCCCACTGTCCTTCAAACAAGCCTCAGCCACTCAGAAATAAGAGCTTCAGGAGAACACATGCCCAGGTAACATAGACTAAAATAAACTTCAGCTTCTTGGTAATATAACAAACAACGCATAATCAAAATGCACCATCTGCAAAATAACAACTGTCAGTCAATTCATCTCCAAGTGTTACTTTCTCTGTCGAGTGTAAGTAATCAAGACAAACCTGCATTGGTAATAATTTAGTCAGAAATATTAGATTTCTGATGTTGATGAAAAATGTATAATTCAGACACATGATTCCTTGATCACTTAGAGTGTGGTGTTTTGTCATTGACATTTGTTTATATTTAAGTAAATTCTCAGACAAAACATGATTTTGTTAATATTTTAATTTTATTTTAATGAACATTCTATCAGAGCTCTGAGTGCTACCAGGTGTTTTAAAGCTTATATTTCAAAGACATAGCAACAGTCATAACAACCATTAAATTAAGACAGGCAGAACAAGTGTAAGTACGGAGGATACAGTCAGGGAAAACAGTTGCTAATTTTAACTCTGAAGAGGTCAATTAAAGTTGTAGAAGATAGTGATAGCTATAAAATTATTTTATAAAAGGTAAAGGACTGCTTTCAAAAGAATCATTTAGAGAGAGACCGTTGCTTTATTTACATTATGCTGACATTATGTGACATAATTATTGAACACCACAGTAAATAACTGATAGTACCCAACAAAGGCAGTTTCAATACAGAATGTATACGAGACACAGTGAAACAAACAGGGATGACTATATTGACCATATATCTGAAACCTGCTACCAATGGTCAGTATTACGTAATATTCTTATGCTGATTACTGGCTAATGGATTTATTGAAGGTGCTAATATTTTAATACAACTGTTTTATTTACATAAGTTTGGAAGGATAGCTTGCTGCAAGTTCAGGCTTTAGTGTCAAAAACTTGTGTGAAATACCTTAGATTTGCCATGTGTTCACATGATCTCCTTGGCCACTATTGGTTTACATACAGTTATACATAAATATTGATATTGAATATAGATTTTTTTTAAATGGAAAAAAGTTAACATTTCCTTATAGGTTAGGTTCCTTAAGGTTAGGGTCCAACTTAACCTTTTACTGAAATACCACTAGATACAAGAGTCAATATTCATTCTTAGAAAGGGAATACAAAACTAAATACAAGTGCAATAAAAGACAATATCAGTGTAGATTAAAATTTATAATTTATTTAATAATTTAAATTTATTCAAATGCAATGTGCAAATGTCCAAGCATTTTATTTTTGTAATATGCAATGGAAATGAATGCTGCAAATACATTGCTCAAACATTTTCTCAGACAAAGCTAAGAGAGAGCTATGAATTTTCTCAGGACTGACCTGACAGTGACACATGCACATTGTATGGTCAAAAATTTGAAGACATGCTTTCTAATAACTGGGATGAGTTAAAGTGTTTTTGTGATTCAGAACTAGTCATCCAATATCAGTATCTGACCTCACAAATACAGGTTTTGCTGAATGCCATCAAATCCTTACAGTATCTTGTGTAAATTCTTTTTAGAAGGAACCATAGGAAGGGGCTGTCTACAAATCTTTGGCCATATTTTGTAGCTCCTACACAGTGTAGAATGCATTAAAACATGTAATGTACAGTCCTAGACACATTCAGTAAATGTATAGTATTGTCTTATGCTTTTTAATAGCTGCTCACAATAAATGTTACCACTTAACCCTGCAAAGTCTATATTCACTGTCAATGAAGGGTATCTCTACTGTAAAAATTGACAAAGAGTTGTGCTACAGCAGTAGGTCTGTTATTTTGTGACTGTGGCAGTGTGGACAGCACATTCAGAGGCACAGGACATATCAGAGGTTTCAGATTTCTTTATAATAATAATAATAATAATAATAATAATAATAATAATAATAATACAGGGATTATAATACTGTTTTGAAGATAAATGCTGTGGGAATAAAATAAAAAAACACAAAATTTACAGTGTGTACATTTGAGACCACTCTTATTGGAGACCATCGCTTGGATTAGTATTGTATATTTGTCTAAGTTGCATTTTTAAATGCTGTAGGTAATCCATATCATGTAAAAGAACAAAGAAGGCACAAGAAAATGTTTCTCCTTTGAGGTTTTCCTCTCTTGGGGGCATGTATATGTGTGCCCTGTGTTCTCTGTGTTTTGACTGACTGTGAAAGAACCGAGGAAAGTTACAGTCAGTCAGCAAAGCCCCATCCAAACACAGATGAATAAACATGGCCTTGCAAGTGTGAGCAGAGAGAGAGAGTATAGAAAGTCTTTTCTCTCCATTGTTCAAAGGGGAAGTGAGATAAAAGGGATTTGGGTCTTTTTTGTGTTCTGAACAGTTGACCCTCCTACAACCAGATGTAGAATAACTGAGTATTTCAGCACAGAATGTGTCAGCAGTACTTTGGAGTGCACTGTATAATCATCCATAGGTGAAGAGATCCAATGTTATTTTCAAAGTTATTTTCACAGTTCCTTCTTCTTCCAAATGTTGTTGTACTCATACAAACCAGAGACATATATAGAGCTGAACATCAGATAAACACATTCAAGTGTCACATTCCAGCCTCAAGAAATTTGTTTATCACTCACACTTCTGATACAGGGCTACATTCAGTGCAGCAGGAGGTCACCTGTAAATGCATGAATGTTAAATAATGCCATATACAACGTATTCCTATTATGTAAAGATAGAAAAAAATATTTAGAAACTTAAAATATCACAGAGTTTTCAAATAATCATTCACTCAATTTTATAAATTGTTTCCTCATTTTAACAATGTAGTCCATATATTTTATAAATCATTTCCTCAGCTAAAGATAATGCCACAATTGGTTGAACCAGTTTAACAATGCTTCCCACAACAAAAAAAAAAAACAAAAAAACAAAACAAAACAAAACTAAACTAAAAAAAAAAAAAACAATTCCCCACTTTAACCAAGTGGCCCCAGAATAACGTCTCATTCCATTCATTTAATTGAATAAAATAAATTATTATATCAAGGGAGTTATTTAATGCATTGTGATGACACTTTACTTAAACTGAGCTCATGATTTCTTAAATTGAGGAAACAATGTTATACTCACATTGTTTATTAAGATGAACAATTGCGTGTTTTAAATTTGTAACTCTCCTGTCTTGACACTATATGTCCTCTGTCCAAATCCAGCCTGTAAGTAGTAATACAATATAAAACCCTGAGGTACACCTACCTCAATACAGTTCAGATGTCCCATAACCAACTTATGTGGTAGGTTCTGATTATGAATGGTGTAATTTGCCATAATTATTTGTAAAATACTGATATTCATAAAGTAGTTTTTATTATACAAAATTTTACTTTCATCATATCAGTTGATAAAGAAAGGGGAAAACCTATTCCTGAAAAGCATGATGATGCTTTTTTCTATTCATTGCTTTGCATATCAATTCTACAAGCATTGGCTTGAGTTTTTTGTACACCATGTCCAAAAGATCTTATATGTGATTTTTCCAACCATTTCTGATATATGTTTTTGACTGTGCACATAAAGTTTGTACAAATAATGGAATAGCAGCAGAACTGCACATTAGCCTGAGGTCACCATGCCCAGTGTCAAGCACTGGCTAGAGAGGTAAAAAGCCTCTCCTCCCAGCATCGGGCTGTGGAGTCTTGGAACTGTGTTTGCTGGAGTGACTAAGCACCATTCAATATTTCTGGGATGAGTTGCAGTGATGTTTATGATCCAGATTCAGTACCTGACCTGTTCAATGTTCTCATTGTTAAATATGACATAATTCTCGCTACAGTGTTTAACATTTAGTGCCCACTAAGACAAATAGAAGCTGTAACCACAACATAGAGGGAAAAACTACATAATAATGCCTTTGATTTTAGGGACAATATCAACCCTACAGATTTTAACAAACTTTTGGCCATATACTACATAATACTGATGTTTATGATAAACTTTAAAAAGTGAGTTACTTATGGCTATTGTAATTTGACAGTCTATCACACATTAGACATATTCTTTACATTATGTATGTTATGCTATGAATCATTCTAACAGTAAAATATTACCATTTCACAGTGTTGTCAAAGGAGATGTCCACACAATATATATTAATTAAACCACTTCAATACAAGACTAATTCTCCAAAAAGTAGGGCTGCAACAATTAATGGACAAAAAGGACAATGTTGATTTATAAAAAAAAAATGTCCACTCTCAATGGACCACTTGCACAATGTACAGTGATGTATGTCTGCTTTTTCCGAACAACACATCTGTTTACATCCACCTAACACCTATCAACTCTTACCCTTAAGATCTCCTCACCTGTTTCATTAGTTTACATAGATTTTGTACATAATCTCTTCATAACTAGCGTTTTTATTTTTGTAGTGTATTTTATAACATTTGTTGTTGTTGTTTAACTTGTTAACTTGTTTAAATATTTTATTGTTTTCCCAGAGTGACAGCACACTCAGTGTAGCACTAGCGTTGGCCTAACCGCTTAATCATCACTTTCAGCTAAAACCAGATCGACTACAACGGGCTCAGGGACTGTATAGTAGTTGTATTCACAAAATACGTCCATTTCAGCCTTGCCATTCACGTTGTCGTCTGTATGACCTGTGCAGGTAGGCAGTAAACTTTTCCTTCTCTCCTAAATTCTCAAACGTCAGTTAACTTGACACTCATTCCATTGTATCAGCACGAGTAAGGCCCTGTTTCTTAGATATTGTCCGCTTGGTGTTTCGATTAGATCTTTGGGGATAAAATTCCTGCTACACACCTTGGAACACTTGGTGATGGTGAATTTCTCCCTACGACTGATTAGTGTCCACTTTGCCCTGATCTCTTCATTGGCTGGAAAGAAGTGAAAAGCAAAGAGCTGACCTCTGTTGAGTTGACTGCCCTCTTCATAAACTTCACTGTGCTCTTTTTCATTTTTTCTTGCATAGCTTCCTTGCTAACGTCACTATAAAGGAATCAAATACAATTAAATATTTGAACACCAGTATATACAAAAGCAGTGTGTAAAACAGCAAACCCAACAACAAACTCTATAAAATACACTTCAATAATAAAAACACTAATTATAAAAAGACTATGTACAAAATCAACACAAACTAATGAAACAGGCAAGGAGATCCGAAGGATGGGTGTGTAAAGGTTGCTAGGCGGAAGTAAACAGGTATGTAGTTCAAAAAGCAAATATACGTCACTGTACATTGTGCGGTCCATTTCATAGTCAATGTATCATTAAACCCCTTCATGCAGAAACACCTTCTAATCAAAATTTATTGCTTGATAAGATCAAAAGTTCTTATCACAAAGTCTACTAAAATCTCTGGAAAAAACAAACCAAATGCACTTTTCTCTGTTCTGTTCTCTGTTCATATTTTTCACTTTAAAAATCACTTATAGTCACAAGTCTTGATAAAGCTCTGTATTTACTGGCTCACCATGCCATGGTAATGCAAAATTCTGGAGCTCTTAGCACCCAGGCTTTACTATCAACCATAAGCATTCTGCCCACAAGTTGACTGAGAGTCTAAGGCTGTTTCTCAATACAATATACATCAAGTTTGAACTGCCGTAATTGGTAGTACAAACTTGGCAATTTCGTCTCACGAGAACAAACTCCTGAGGACGGTACAATGTTGTATGGTTGTTCTGTAATTGGAATGCCAGCGTACTAGATGAGTCACCTTCTGGCGGGAAAAAAGCTTTAGTTCCCTCAGGCCCATACTATCAGCTATTATTCGAAGGGATCACCATAGAGCAGTATTATTTGGATCGTGAATCCTTCTCATCACCACTTTGACTGATGTGATGGCTGTGCCTGATCCTCTCAAACTAGAACAACACACACATACACACCACTACCACATCAGTGTCACTGCAGTGCTGAGAATGATCCACTATTATGCTTTCTCTTTGGTGGTACTGTGAGGGTCCTGACAAGAAATATGATTAACAAAGTATGCTGAGCAACAGACGGACTACTGTGTTATTAAAAAATATATATATTTAACCACTTTAATTGCTGGTCTAAGATGCCTGTTGACCAGATGTTATACAAATGTAAAGCAGGTGTAAGCAGAGACCAAACATTATCCTGTTTTATGATGTTGTCTTTGATAAGGTCTGCAATGGATTGTCATCTCTGGGCAGAATACTGATGTGGTGATGTTCTTAGTAAAATTCATTAGCCATGGCCTGGAAATGAGTGGACATCTCCGTTCATCTGTCTACATTAATCTATATTAGCACTTCATCTCATTTTTATTACAGCTGAGATTATGGAGAACAATTAACATGCATTTTATGAATTCTGAAAACATCCAGTAACATGTTGAACTATCTGGATCGTGCTGGTCTTGCCTATTCTAGTGCAAAAAAGAATATCAAAATCAATAGGAAACAAACAAGTTCCTTTTTGTCTTTAATTGCACCCTTAATAAAGAAAGGGTTAAGTTTATGAGTGTCATCACACTTGGATGGAAAATCAACTTATTGCTTCAGAAAAAGGATACAGGAAGAAGGACAGACTGAATGCTACTGCTTAATTGATGCTGATAATACTGAATGACAATCATTGTCTAAAAGTTTAAGGAATAAGTGGTTTGCTCCTGTCATTACAGGTGGACAAAAATGAGAAAAGGGCACTTCCCATTTGAATGTGAGTGAGTTATGTGCTACATGGGGCAGACTTTATTCTCTGGGATGGGCAGCTGGGCATAGGAACTGCGGTCACTCTGCTGTTCATCAGACTTTTGGGGTGCGTTCCTAGCAATGGGGATCCGGGCAGCGATGGCGGACATCTCTCCGGTGTTACTCTCTCCAGTCATTCCTGCTCTCTCTGTGATCTGGTTCACCTCCAGTGTGTTGTCACTGCAGCTGAACAGTTGGATCAGGCACTTCCTGAACTGCAGACAGGAAGAAACTTCTGGGTTTTAATGCACTGATCAGCATTGATGCTGTGAATGTGAAGTATGGAAAGGCTATATACCAATCTTACATAACATAAACATATCAGCATTTTGTAGCTTTCACAACAAAACATAAAAAATTAATGTCTTAGAAGTGGTATGTATACAAGTGACAAAAAGGCATTCTTATCAGGCATTATAATAAATTTAACATTCAATTCTATAATTCCTCTCAGTGTGTAGTTGGTATTGGTTGAGTACATATACGGTACTAGGCAAAAGTCTTAGGCACCTAAGATTATAATTATAATTATTATTATTTAATATTGATATTTTCTCAATAAGCCAAAATTACAGTTTAATTAAAAGGATTTTTCTTTTTCTAAAAAGTAGAACAAAGTGTTTTTCCATATATCCTCCTTGATCGTATGCATTTAAATCAGCAGCATACTTTTAACATAATTAAATATTTATTTACTGGTAAAACTATGTATTGTATGACAATATGATAATCTCAAATAATATTGGACTGTCATGACGAGAGATTTGGAAAAGGTTAAACCAACACATTCACACATAATATTACACACAATTATTGATTTTTATACTAATATTGGGGGTGAGGGTGGGAAGAACAATCACTGGATTATAAAAACTTGTCTTGTATCTATGCTCATTGTTCATTTTATTTGATCTGCCGACCATACAGGAGCAATTTGTAATTTTGGTGTTGTCCACCTATACTTCTGCATACTTTTTTTTTATCCCCGTTTCAACCTTCTCCTCAATGGTCAGGCCCACACAGGACTCTCATAGAAAGGTATGATTTGGGTGATGGATCATTCTTAGCACTGCAATGAAACGGACGTGAAAGTGATGTGTTTGTGCGTGGTGTGCTGGTATGAGTGGATCAGACAGTCCTCATTGGTCCAGCTCATAGATGTAAAGTCAGAGACAGTAGCTCATATGTTGTCCTTCATCAGTGGACACAGAACCAGGATTTATGTATGGTTGACTCTTCTTAGTGTCTCAGGGCTTTAAAAACTCCAGCGGCACTGCTATGACTGATCCAGCACAACACACAACCACAATATCAGTGTCACTGCAGCGCATCATACCTGCTCTGTGATGGTCTTTTGGGGGATCTGACCAATTAAGTGCAGTGTGTGTGTGTGTGTGTGTTTATTTAACAACCAAATAATTTTATCAGGAATGTGAGTTGTTCTTTTGCTACTTTTCAATTCATAGTATTTCAAAGCACCTCTTATTCAGATTCTTTCAGGACAAACTTTGCTATTCTGAGTAATTCAAGCAAGATCAGAAAGTATTATGTTTTATGTTGTATTTAGACACATTTTTCATGTCATCTATCACCTAATAAATTAACATTCTTGCCTGAACCCAAGATTCCCATGAGGGAACTACAAGACCTACTTTCTGAAGATCTGAAGGCAAAGCTAGAGGTTCTAATCTTGCAACTACATAAATAATGTAGGTTTATTCTGAAATTGATATTTCTCTTTAGCACTTCAGGGTCTCTCCTTACAAGGTGAGTCATTTTCCTCTTAGGGATGTACCTCTCTATAAGTGGCTCTCAAGACAAAAATGAAAGTTCACTTTCTTTCTTTATTTTAGAAACCAACACACCTCAATCAAAAGAACCCTTGAGAATCCTAAATACTCATTTCATGGAGGTAGGTTAGAGCGAAAACATGGACATCTGGTAGGACCCTGGGGGGAAATACTGTCCTTCAGAGTTTAATTGCAACTGTTTAATTTAGTGTAATTCACCTCTACTGATACAAAAAATGGAAGTCTTCCAGTCAATTAGCTGGATAATTAATGCTGGATTTGGACATTAATCCAGTAAATTACTTCTCCAGAATTCTTGGATTCTGACATCTTGAGTTTTCACATGCCCTGTGAAGGACTGGCGTCCCCTCCAGGGTGTATTCCCGCCTTGCGCCCAATGATTCCAGGTAGGCTCTGGACCCCCCGCGACCCTAAATTGGATAAGCGGTTACAGATAATGGATGGATGGATGGAGTTTTCACATATATATCTGCACCCAGAACTAAAATGTAATATAGAGATACTTGGTATATAGTGTTCAGTTAATTCTGTTTATTGTCCATAAACTGAAAATTCAGTACCAGAAATCTTGAGATTGTATTATGTTTGTTGATGATATTTTTAAAGAAAATTAACAGATTATTTTCCATTTCAGTGTATTGTATCTACATTTTTGTTCTCATTTGAACAAAATACATCATTTGAACGCAGCAGCTATCATTCATTTTTTGTGAAAAATTCATGATAAATGGACCAGTAGAAATGCTCCAAAATTAATTGGAATTACATTGACTTGCTTAATTGATTTACATTGAGTTCCATTGAATGTTAAGAAGGTTTTATTCTTTCTCCTATAAAGTTACTCTTTTGGCGATACAACACATAGTCCCCCTAGCAATATGTATCAAATCTAAAGAAACATTAACTTCATCCCCCAGTGTATGAAAAATATACTTAATTATTTAGTTAGATTATGTTTGAACACACACACACACAAAAGGAGACAAAACTGTATCAAAGCAAGAGAAACTCCAATCATATCCTGACTAGATCTGCATTTAAATAGCTTTTCAAACAAGCCAGGAAATCCATTTCTCATGTTGATATTGTACCTTTAAAAAGCTTTGTGAAAATGGGCCCAGACTCAGATCTAATCTACACTGCCTGATGTATTATTACTGTTGAGGATTCAGAGGTGCAACATTAAGCTCAGTACAACAAGCGGAGGGGTATGGGAGTGTTACATAACAGCACAGTAAAAGTTCCACAAGAGCTTCAGTCGATAAGAATGAGGTAATTAAACAAAGTAATCATTAATTGTTTCCACATTTTCCATCCTAAATCCCAGCTGACGTAACTCTGTCCGTTAACCTTGCGTGCAAACCTAGACCTAAAACTGTTTCCAAATAAAACCACACATCAAAGCCATTTTCTAAGTACTTTAACTTTTATTTCAGGTCAAAATGTAAGTTTAGGCATAGACTATTTCTCTATACCTGAAAAATGGAGTATACTATCAATGTCAATGCAAATATGCAAAGAAAAATAATCAACAAAAAATGTTTTAATTTGCATTTTTTTAGTTATTATAATTATTTTCATTTTATAATATATGATAAGGAATGTTCTTAGTTAAAAAAAAAAACATCTTAAACATACTCAAGTTTTATCAAATGTAATTTTTAAAAATGGCAAATCACTGCTTCTGTTTAGAACAATATAAATGTTTACTTTAATTGAATTATTGTTGTTTTCAATGACAATAATCATTCTTGGCTCAAATGAAGGCTCTGGCCATTACATATTTCTTACTTAAGATTAATGTGGGACTGAAACATGTATGAATGAATGTGTGCATGCCAGTTTTCCTGCTTGTTAGAATGAACTAATCAAAATAGTGAGGGTCCAGTACAAAGCACCGACTCCAGAACGCAATATTTATTCTGACCTAGCTCTATCTTCATCTCAGGGTCAGAGTTCAGCACTGTTGGGGTCCAACAGCAAAGGAGAACATACATCATCCATTATGCTAGGATGCTAGATGAGGGAAACAGAAGGTGAACATGAATAAAAGATAATAAACAAAGTCAAAGTGAGAAGAGGACATGCAAAACATGAAAGTTTTATCAGCTGAGGTAGTGGCTGAAATGCAAGCAGAGTGATTCCATCCTGTTCCTTTGTCAGTGTCATTCAGTTCCTGCCTTATCTTTTCTATCATTCTCTAATGGTGCTTTTTTTGCACTGCATGATCCCTACTCGACTCAACCTTGCAGAGTGCTGATTGGCCAGAGAGAGTTAACAATCATGACAAAATGCAAACACCTAGCACAAACAAACCATCTGTAAAATCTCCACCCTACAATAGATCACATTTATTTTTATCTAACACACAGTGGCAGCCATTAAAATAAACCATGATCTTTTGATAACATTCAAACACTCCTTGGATTGGTGCCTGACAAAAACTCCAGTGAGAGCTGAGAGGTGCAACTAAAATAAACTCTACCAATCTGTTTTACTGATGCATGGAGCGTTGTTCAATCTCATTCAGTCATTGTCTGTAATCGCTTTTCCAGTTCAGCGTTGCAGTGGGTCCAGATCCTACGCGTAATCACTGGGCGCAAGGCAGGAACACACCCTGTCCTACGCGTAATCACTGGGCGCAAGGCAGGAACACACCCTGGAGGGGGCACCAGTCCTTCACAGCGCGACACACACTCACACATTCACTCACCTATGGACACTTTTGAGTCAGTCGCCTGTCCACTTACCGTGTGTTTTTAGAGTGCTTTCTTACAACCTGAACACAGCTAAGATTAACATTCAGTAACTCAGATCCCCCTGTGTTTCCCTAACAGTTATCCATCCATTCATTATCTGTAACCGCTTATCCAATTTAGGGTCGCGGGGGGTCCAGAGCCTACCTGGAATCATCGGGCGCAAGGAGGGAATACACCCTGGAGGGGACGCCAGTCCTTCACAGGGCACCACACACACACACACACATGCACTCACACACTCACACCTACGGACACTTTTGAGTCGCCAATCCACCTGCAACGTGTGTTTTTTTGGACTGTGGGAGGAAACCGGAGCACCCGGAGGAAACCCACGCGGACACGGGGAGAACACACCAACTCCTCACAGACAGTCACCCGGAGCGGGAATCGAACCCACAACCTCCAGGCCCCTGGAGCTGTGTGACTGCGACACTACCTGCTGCGCCACCGTGCCGCCCTAACAGTTATTTAGTTAATTGTAATTAATTGTCATTGTTATCTGTTGTGCTCTTGTTACTGACCTCAAGCCCAGAGCTCGTAAAAACCAACGTTATAAACCAGACTCTGACGAGGTGAATCGGAGGCAAGTGAAGCTGATGATTGGAGCAGCTTTTTATTTGAACAGGACGCCTTAACGAAAGCTGAAAGAAGACCCATTCGCTGCTAAAACGTGGTAATCTCAGTGGTGCATTTTCAAAATAAAAGTTTGCAAATAAAAGCATATCTTGGTTCCAGGCAAGCTAGCTACATTTTTCTGGTCTCCTATTTAATGTTCTTTTATTATGTTTAAGGGCTATTAATGAATCCAATGTGAGTGGGTGCTTTTTACTGAGTAAACTGAGTAAACAGAAAGGCCTTAATAAAGACAGGCTCATTAGTAAAGAAATGCTCATTTTTTCAGATTCCATGCGCCACCCCTGCAATACCTACACACCCCACACTTTGAGAAACGCTGTGTTAGAGACAATGTTTTGTGACATTATCAGTTACATTTCCAGGGAAGATTTATAATGGAAAACCCACCAAGAACCAAGCAGGTCCGAGTAGGGTCAAGTGGTGAAACTGGCTATACATTGGCTCGTTTATCAGGAAATCAAATACAAGTTAAATCCTCAGTGCTGTTATTGCCATCTATGGCCATCATCATTCAGCAAAATGCAAGCAAATGTTAGATATACTGAATAGATAAATAAGCTAGATAACTACAGAATTTAGCAATTAGTTTCTCCTCCTGGCTAGTTAAACTATCTAGTTTCACTAGTATTGCAACTTCAGTGTGAAAAGGAGCACTGCATCAGGCTCTAGAGATTCACCCAGGATAGAGCGACAATCCATATCTGGGCAGACACACATTAATTCTTTCACTCACACACAGAGGCATTCATTCCCCCACATACTCATTGACTCACACCAGGAAAGTTATTAGAGAAGCCAATTCTCCTAACCTCTATGTTTTTGGGCTGTGGGAGAAAATCCACTATAGGATGAGTTAAAAAATGAATGGACTAAATGAGAAGTTAAAAAATTAGACATTCATGGTTGTCAAATTCAGTATTTTATTCCTAAAGTATAGTGTGTTAAAAATGGTTCTCTCTTTCAAAATAATTGTATTCCAGTGAAATAAAGCCACAGTATAGTGACCCTAATAGTCCAAATAGAAGACTGGTTCAATAATTTAAAAGCTTTTTCATGTAAATGCTGAACACTGATTGAAGAGTTCAGGAATTTTAGACAAATACAAAAGAGTGGATTAAATGTACACTTAAGATTTTTTGGGAATTTTGAATATTAAAGGAAGAACAAATAGATTTTAGACACTGTACATAATTCTTTGGAACAGGACACCCAGAGAAAGGGAATTTCCTCCAGACCCAGCTACAACCGTCTGCCTTTTTCCAAGGACATTTCAGGATATTTTTGTCCCTTGATGTGATCTCAGCTTTCATAAATACATTAACCCATTTATCAGCAGGGATCCTTAACTGGGGCAATCTTAACCACATGCCTTCCTAGCGTACTCCAATATATTTATTGCAGTTATATGAATAGGAGCCTGTAGCAGCATTTAAATAAATATTTTATTTTGTTTGTTTGGTTGGTTGTTATATACAAAACAGATTTATTTATATTTGAGGTTTTGTTTTATTGAAACTTTTGTAAAGACCATGTCATCAGCTGCTTGAAAGGCAACCATTCAATATATTTCTGATCTGTTATACATAAATATTTTTTACAACATAATTAACAAATGCATTTATGGCCAGATTCCTTTCCATTCAACATTTGGCCCTAAACAAAAAATAATAAACTAAAAAAAAGAATTTGTCTGTTACTGACAGTTTATGCTCAGGGAAAGCCTGTTTTTTTCTGCTCATACCATACTACACATCTGTATTGAAATGACATTCATGAGACTCACATTAGAAAACATGACAATGACAGAAAGATTACAATTTTAGTGATGTTTTTAACGTTACTAAAACCAAGCACTACATTTTATCAACCAGAAGATATTTAGTAAAGGAACAGGACATCGCCAGGATCCTGCAGTTTATGTAGATATGTATGTAATTCGTAGCCTTGTTCCTTGCTCTCTGATGTTCTGGCTTTAATAATTTGGAGATTTGAACTGTTTTCTTGTAAAGTTATAGCTAAACAAAAAGCTGTGGATGTGTAATTTACTTATAGGGACAGATGAGATTTTAGTTTTTTTTTTTAAAGTATTCATTCATTCATTATCTGTAACCGCTTAAGTTCAGGGTAGCAGTGGGTTCAGAAACCTACCTGGAATCACTGGGTGCAAGGTGGGAACACACCCTACCAACGTGTGTTGTTGGACTGTGGCAAGAAACCAGAGCACCCAGATGAAACCCACGCAGACACGGCAAGAACACAATAAACTGCTCACAGACAGTCACCCGGAGCGGTGTTTTAACCCACAGTCCCAGGACCCTGGAGTTGTGCGACAACGACTCTACATGTGGCGCCACCGTGCCGCCACTCACCTACAACAATGTTATCAAATATCTTCAAAGTGCACACTTCAAGGAAGGGATTCGGGCTCAGGGCAAGAATTGGGATGGGGGAAAGACTGCAAACAGCAAAATCCAGGATGTTTTTGGCGATTTAAATCCCAGCCGGATGCATATCAAATCTTTTGTAAACACATTCCCAAAACACACTCAAACTGTCTAGCTCTTCACTGACATAATACAGAGTTTGTCACTGAGGTTTTGATATAATATTGGCTTATTGTGAATAATAAAAATAAGTAGAATATTACTGGAGAGACAAATGATGCAGGCAGCCCGTTTACACAACTGTTGTATCCAAATCTTCTTCTCCCACGTAATCTGCTCTCCTACATATTCACATAGACATCTTAATATCTTCAGATGGAAATGTCAAGATTAACAGGTACTTATAAAATATATAACAGAAACTGTGAACATTAACTCTGATATTCATATTACTACATGACAAGTGAATGCACATGGGGAGGTGCTGACCACAATTTTCATCTAAACATTCAGTTCACAGTAAGTCTTAAACTAAACTAAGTAGATCCACCTGCACAAGCTTAATGGAGAACTGGAAACAGGTAAAATGGGGATTTACTTGTGGAAAAATTAAAGACGTACATTTTGGAATGGAAACTTGAACTGGTCAATTAAATGTGGGGTAATTGGATATTTATATTTTGACCAACCAGTTCCTTAAAGACAATAAGATTATAGAGTTCCAAGTAAACAAAAACAAAAAAACAAACAAAAAAAAAGGTCTGTCACATATGGATATAGCTTAGCTGCTTCAACCCAGTAATATACTGAGGAGCTTCTTCATGTTAGACACAGGTAGATCAGGGTCAAAAGTAAATGTGGGATTCTACCACTGCAGGGAGGGGATTTATAACAGTACTTTAATGCAGGACTCATTAGTTCTGCTCCTGGAAGGCTGGAGTCCAGCAGAGTTTAATGATATTTCTGCTCAAACATACCTGATTTCAGATGTAGTTTATATGTGAACCAGCAAACATCAAACTGTGCTGGACCTCCCAGAACAAAAACGGATGATCCCTGGTTTGCTAAGCATGCTACTCTTTGTGTCAAGACTCTACAACTTATGAAGGCATAATGGATCGTCATAATTGTCAAAAATGGACCATTCAAACTATGTGTTACCAGGAGGCTTAAACATTATCCTTTTGATCCCCCGTGTATAGTGAGTTTCGATTTGGGATCAAGCCACATTGAGACTACCTGTGGGACCTTTGGATCAATTTGGGAAACTTTCAATCGCAGAGCAACACAGACAGCAATGCACGAATATAAATGCTCACAATGGTGTAAGACTCTTCCGTCACAATTCGTATAGGCTCTGCGGACTCTGAGGATTTTAGCCTGCTGTTATTATGATGGACTCATATCATTTGCAAACTTCACTTTAAGTGATTTACATATTTCTTTGAAAAATAGCTCTGCATGTCCACCTTCTTTCTTGCTGCCATCCTCAATCCCTTTTGACACCCAGTCTTGCACAGTAATACTTGCTTATGACTAGAAAAACTACTCACGTGACAGCCAATCACACTAGTCATATGTTAAGGGGAGATAGGACTTGGGTAGAGAAGATGATTAAACTTTATCTGCACCTTAAGGTTAATGAGATGTTGACAGATCAAGTTTTTTTTTTTTTTTTTTTTTTTCGAGGGGATCAAATTATTGGTGGGGACAATACAAATAATCGCTGGATATTGATGGGACATGTGACCTCCGTCCTTGCTAATTCTATGCCATTGGTTGAGTCAAAGCAGAAGCATAAATCGGTCTTCAGGCCCTAAATAAGAGATTTTTTTGATCGTGGAGCAGTGAAAATCTGTGAAAATTGCTATCTGTCCTCAGCACAAGCTCATGACCATTTGAAGAAAATATAAAAAAAACTAGTCGGCATTTAATCCCCAAACAGGAATGGAGTTCTAAATCATAAGTGTCTATGCCAGGGGTCGGCAACCTTTACCACTCAAAGAGCCATTTGGACCCGTTTCACACAGTAAAGAAAACACTGGGAGCCGCAAAATCCTTTTCATGAAATAACACTGCATATTACAGGGTTTTTTTTTGTTTTTTGTTTTTTTTTTGCCTTTGTGCTATGTATAAACAAACTATACTGTGTTACATTTATGAAATCAATGAACGACTGCAGAAAAATTAAATAAAATTTCTGCATGCAACAAAACATTTTTAGCTGTAACTCCGAAAAAAAAAGACGTTGTGTTGACGGTAAGTAAAATACTCAATGTCTATTTGAGTCCTTGTAGTAATGGGGAAGAAAAACGCCAAACTTAAATTATCCACTGGCAGCAAACAAAAATGCTGTCCTCTCTCTGCGTGCCGTCATTATTTTACTGGCGCCGTGCAGTTAGCTGTCAAAAAGTTCAAGAAACCGACAAAATTAAGAGCGACAAAATATTTTAAATATTAAAATATTTTAGATGTTACAAGATCGCCATAATCTTCATAGAATTACATTTTGAAAATGAACGAACTAAAATAAAATACATTTTAATTAAATACTCAGTAATTATTTTCAAAAGCTGAGCCGCATCAGAGGGATCAAAGAGCCGCGGGTTGCCGAACCCTGGTCTATGCTCAGCTTGTTACTTTTAAAACTCAATCTCACAAAGAAAATGTGTTTTCAGGTTGGGTTTTTTACAACATCCTACCTACTCTATTGTACACTTATTTTATTCATTAACCTGTGTTTTATTGAAGAAGGGGCTAGCATCCAACAAGAACTGTCACAAAATAAAAAATAAATAAAAACCTGTCGACTGGAGCTCCTTCAGGATGTGATCTCACAGTAACCTGCTGTGATGTCTCTCATCCAGCTGTCAGACAACAGCTGGAATTCAACCTTCAGGAGTCTGCTCCTATATTGTAGTTTCTACTATCTATTATGTTCCTGCATTAATACAAATGCCGGATCCACACCATGACATAGTTTAATTAGTGCAAACAATGTAAGCAGGCTAGTTTATTATATTTATTAAGAACTGTCTATTTTATTTGTGTGTAAAATGTTCATTCACTGATATATTTTTGTTCATACAGTATTTTGGTATAATTTTACGATTTTTAATACTGCTATGAATCAGCATGTACAGTGTTCATTTAAAGGCAACATAGATAATTATGGAGAACCACTATTCTCACAGCAAAACAAACTCAAGGCAAAACAAAGCAGCAAAATTTACCTTGCTCAGGGTTTATGATTTTATTACCAAATTACCAAAGAAACCCATTTGTAATTGGAGCTGTTTAGTTTTTTATCATTTTGGTATGTACTAAACTAAGACACTTAGTTTCTTTCCCATTTACTGAGCAAGGGATATGTATAAACACTGGATAAACAAATATCACCTTTAGTCCAACAGGCAACAAATGTAATTTGTAAAAATTAACTCCTTCTTCTAACCATTTTTCTTCCTCCTATTCCAATTATTCTTTCTTCCCTTGTCCTCATTCTATATTATGTACTATTCTTTTTAACTTTATTCTTTCTTTTTCACTATTTTTCTTCAGAAACATAAATGTATTCTTACATTGCAAGCACCGTACTTCCTTTGAAAATACTTTAATTATTTTGAATATTTGAGACCATCCTCAAGTCTTACCTGTTTGTTCATGAAGACATAGATGACTGGGTTGTAGACTGCAGCGGTTTTAGCAAAGAAGGCGGGAACTGCAGCCAGTCTGGGGTCCATGTAAATGAAGGGATGGGCAGTGATAATGATGGAGAAAACAGCATACGGAGTCCAAGCCACCATGAAGGCCATGATCATCACCACCACCATCCTAGACACCTGCCGTTCAGGCTTCCTTGCATTCCCCAGTCGGCCATGAGTGTTAGACACCTGCACAGAGATGCTGCTGTGTGTCTTGAATACATAACATTAGAATGATTTAATATACGACATGATGCCATTTTCCATTAGACATCAAAAACCCTCATCTGTTAATGGTAGTGAAAACACACTGTAAACCTGCTCTGCCATTGGGAGGTGTAAACACTGTTATCATGAAAGTGGTAAATGGTAGTATATCACTGTTACACTATCACCTCTCAGAGCAAAGTATATCACTTCCTCATCATAAACTTTAATACTTTTTAGATAATAATAGCATGTGCTAAGCTTAGATAATGTATCTGACGGAGCAGATTAGTTCAGCAGACAGCACAGCGGTGGGAATTCTCTCAGTGCACCAGACTAACCTTCCTTAGCTTCCTCAGGAGTTTGCCATAGCAGACTATGATGACACCCAGAGGCAGAATGAAACAGGTGATGAAGAAAGTGATGATGAAGGTGTGATCATGAGGGTTTCCAGAGTACCTGTTGAGAAAGCAAATCAGTCTCCATATAGGGAAACTAGGGAAAAAGAAATATCTTCTGATATCTATAATGGACATGCCCAGGTTTTTTTTAAAAAAGCAGACTTAAAAGCAAAGGTAGCAGAAAATAAAAAAGGTTCTTTAGAGTGAGGCCATAAAATAACCTTTGAATGTACAGCGCTTTAAGATCCATATCAGTAAAACAGTAAGAGGTACCTTATTAACCCAGGGGTGGCACCACACCACCAAAAGCGGTGGGGCAATATTTATGCTACTGAAATAAAAAAATCATGTCCCTGTGGCATAAGTAGTTTGAAAGGTATTTATATGCATTTTAAAGTGAATTCATGTTGAAATTTTATTTCTAGTTCTTTCTTCATATCTCCAACATAGGAAAAACACAAAAGACACTGGTGGTTTAGGACAGGAAATAAAATGTGCTAAGAGTGGCTCTGGAGCAGTTCAAGGGAGTATTTTCTTTTCCCAGCGGCTGCTTAAATGGAATCAGAAATAGTGGGGTGTCATCCCTGGTGTTCAGCCAGCCATGTATTGACCCTTTCAAATTTAACCCATCACTGACAATCTAGTCTAGAGAACTTAATTCTGGTCTTTTAAAATCATTTAAATAATTTTGGTAACAAAATATATAAGCATTTGAAATCTGAGATTTCGCTGTTCTACAATATTCTCCATCACTATATGAAAAGTGCAGGATTCCTTTTTTCATTCAATGGCAAATCATTATTCATATATATATATATATATATATATATATATATATATACACTGTTAAAATACATATTAGGTATGATTTTCCTTTTTATTCATGTGCATTCTAAATCAAAAATGTTAAAACTGATAGGTTAAAATTTAAATTACTTCCATTTTTTTGACCAAATCAAGTTATTCCCAGAGGGATAAGGAAAAGCATGGGGGCTTTATGTTTAAAAGTGTATATTTGCAATTTGCCATAACAGCACTTTTTTCCTACCACTCAGCATAAATTTTGGAATTTCTGTAATATTTTTGGCTAAACAAGAGCAGAGGTTTTCTAAACAATCCGGGATGTCTTTTGTAGACACTTTAAAAGTGGAAGTCAGTGTTGGACTCAGTCCAAATGTGAACAGATCAAAGATAGAGATGAGGGGCTACAGGGCAAGGGCCACTAAGGAAAACAGACTGAGTGCTATGACCCATGGTTCTGAGAGATGGAGGAAAATTCCACTTGGACCACTCGCTCAATACAGTACCAGCATCTGGGACAGAGGCTTTCAAACAGATGTCAAAAACCCTGCCTATTGGATGTTATCCAGGGAACATAGGTCTGTTATCTCTATTATGTTGTAGATAGAGTCTGGCATTTATGTGAGTATAGGTTCTCAGCATGGGTTTTCACTTTAACATGGTGTGTTCAGCTAGTAGCAGCTGGCCCCATTGCATTACTATCACTCAAGTGTGTTTTTTTTTAACTAGAATCTCTCACACACTGTGAAACTGGAACTAAAGTTGCATAAATCACTGGCAATAACAAAAGCTTGGTGTAATTCAACATTATGTACACCCTTAAAAATGAAGGTTCTCCAAGTATTCTTTAGTAATTTTCTATATAGAACAATGAATACGTAAATATAAGGAAATATATGGAAGGTGTGCTAAAGGGTTCTAAACTGCACCAAAAGAGTGCTTCTATAGTTAAAACACAATGCTTGTTACAACAGAGAACCATTTTTCGTGCCATACAGAACCTTTTTCTAAAAGGTGCTAAATAGAACCATCTGTAGCACATTCTCTATCAAACAAAAGAACACTTAAACTGTGCAAAGAACCCTTTAACCATGCAAAGGTTAACCATGTTCAGGGTTCTATATGAAGAACCAAATTTTTCGTTCCATTCGTTGTCTGTAACTGCTTATCTAATTCAGGGTCATGGTGGGTCTGGGGCCTAACCGGAGTCACAAGACCCTTTTTTTGAGTCACCAATCCACCTAACAACATGGTGGTTTTTGAACCATGGGAGGAAACCAGAGCAACTGGAGGAAACCCACAGGGACACAGGGAGAACACACCTCACAGACAGTCACCCGGAGCGGGACTCATACCCATGACCTCCAGGTCCCTGGAGCTGTGTGACTGCTGCACCACCCTGCCACCCTCAATGTATATAGTATATCATTACTTTTTCTTCCATTTAAAAGCAGTAGAAAATCAAAAAGAAAAATGAAAAAGAAAAAATAACATTATATTGTAAATATTGTTAAGCACGTTTTATTTATTCGTTGTAAACTGCTTATTCGGTTCAGGGTTGCTGTGGGTTTGGAGCCTACCCAGAAACACTGTGCATAAGGCAGGAACACACCCTAGAAGGGGTGGCAGTTATTCTCAGGGCAACACACATTCACACATTCACTCACACATTTGCTTTGCCAGCTTTTGGACTGTGGAAGAAAACAAGAGCATCTGGGGGAAACCCCCACACAGAGAGAACACACCAAACACTTCTCAGACTGTTGCCCAAGTTATGGCTTGCACCCATAACCCCAGGACCCTGGAGCTGTGTGACAGTGAAACTGCCTGTTGCACCGCTCTGCAACCCCTAGATATTTTATTATTATGATTTGATATTAACAGTGTGGTGTTAAAGAAAGAAAAATCTTTTGTGCAAAAAAATATGCTGTGCACACTGTTTAAACAGAAAGGAAATAAAATGTTAATCTAATTTATTACTCTTCATTAAGTTACTCATAATTCAGTACATTCATGTAATTAAGTAAGTAAATATGCAATAGTGCATTGGTTTGTTTTTTTTCACAGAAATCTTCCAAATCTTTTTTGTCCATTTCCTTTCAGCCCAAACAACTCACAGACATTGAATTGACACTGTTTTGAATTGTGGGAGGAAACCGGAACACCTATACGAAATTCCTGTAGACACAGGCAGAACACACAAAACTTCTCGCGGTGGGGACTGAACCTACTGCCCCATGACCATGAAGCAGTGTGGCAGAGACACTAGCTGTTTTGCCAGTGTGTCACCCCTCTCAGAGATGAATGCTTTTAATATTGTTTAAGTTTTACATTTTTCTTGGTCTAGCAAGTGTCTCATAGTTGTTAGGTTCTTTTTTTATAACAGTATATTACAGTATCTTGGACTTCAGTACAGATTATTGGACTCCCCCCTTGCTTATGCAAGTGAGTTTCCTCACACCTAATCCCTTCAGAAATATTTTTAGAAAAGAAAATAAGTTGTTCTTGAGGGCAATTTCAATAGGGAATATAATAAATGGAGGGTGTTCTCTAACTTTCCATGCATTTTGGTGGCTGCATTTATCAAAGGGAAGCGCATGTGGGAGCCAAATACTGCATCAAATGTTTTTCAATGGAATATACTTTACTATTCAAAGATTGCTGCAGTACAGTGCACCTAATGTGTATGTGAGGACCTTCTGTAAATACTCACTTTGTGTGTGTGTGTGTACATGTGTAAAATATCTGAGAGAGAGAATGACAGAATGACAGCAAGGACAAAAAGGAATAGGCTACAGATATAGACAGAAGACAACACAGAGAAGCAAGATTCGTCTCACACTGTGGGGGTTGTGTTTCTTTGTTTGGTTTAATATAAAGCATGACTGTAGAAAGAAACATACCAGTTGGGTTCACAGGTGGTGCCGATTTTGCTGACAGTGTAGCTGCTCCAGCCCAGTACAGGAGGGATTGTCCAGACAAAAGAGAAGGTCCAGACAAACAGCAGTCCCAAAGCTGCATGTTTTCCTCGCAGTCGGATGTTTCCCAGGGGCCGGCAAATCACAAAGAAGCGCTCAAATGCAAGGATTGCCAGAGACCACAGAGCCACTATACCTGAGTAAGAGAAAACCAGCTTTAAATGACCCAAAGATTAAACAAACTTTGTAGTGGGAAAGGTTTTAATATTCTTCTCAGGACTACATAACCTACATAACACTACTTTTGTCTTAAAGATCTAAAATGTTGACAGATATATATATAGTGCAGCTTGAAAGTTTGTGAACCACCCAAACATGGTCATAAATGTAAATAATCTTATGAAATGGACATCCAAATCTCAATTTGTAAAGCAGACCTTCCAAATAAGGGAAGGTTTTGTTGTTATTTATACAACAAAAATAATTTATCTCTCAAAATACTGAAAATATGCTCAGTGCAAAAAGTATGTGAACTCTTTTAGTTAGTAGCTTGTGGCACCTCCTTTTGCAGTCATTACTTCAACCAAACATCTTCTGTAACCACAAACAAGTGTCTCACGTCTGCTTTTTTGAGATTTTTGCCCACTCCTCCTTGCAAAACTTGCGTCCACTTCAGACCTCGCCACAGCATTTCAATAGGAATGAGGTCCGGACATTGACTGGACCAATCCAGAGTGCAAAGCTTCTTTCTCTTAAGCCATTCCTTGGTAGTTTTGCTGAAATGCTTTGGGTCGTTGTCTTGATGCATAATCCATTTCTGTCCCAACTTCAATTCCCTGATTGATGGCTGGAGATTCTGGTCAAGAATTTGTTGAGAGACCTGGGAATTCCCTGGATAATGTGGAGTCATCCAGGTTCAGAGGCAGAAAAGCAGGACCAGACCTTCACATTTCCACCACCATGCTTCACTGTTGGGAGGAGGTTCGTCTCTTTATTTGCAGTTTTGACTTTTCTCCAAACATGTCGCCTGTGATTATGGCACAATTATGAACGACTTTCTTCTTTCTTGAGAACAGAGGGTTCCTCTACTGATTTTTCGCCTGATTGTAGACACATGTACATTTATCCCAGATGCTGCCAGTGAGGTCTGTAACTCTCTGGAGGTGATGTGTGGGTTGGCCTTTACCTGAATTATTATTTTTCTAGTGCTTCTTTGATGTATGTTTTGATGGCCGTCCACTTCTGGGCAGAATGGCGGTGATGCTGACAAATCATTTGTAAATTATTTGTTTTACAGTGGCTCATTTCATTAGTCTGCTAATTCGATTACATGAGCACTCACGTGTTTAACCTGAGTCTTTTAGCTCACCAACTCTACCAATGCAGCTGTGGTTCATTTACTTTTGCACATGCTCTGGTTCTATGTTGATGTAATCTGCTGGCAACTCACTCATTTCCCTCAAAACAAGTAAATGGAATTGATGAACAATAAACCCGACATTTCATATTCAAAAACTGTTGATGATAAAATAAGAGAATCATGGTAAAATAACAGAAAATTTAAACTACTCAAGGAGTTCACAAGGAAACTTATTATTAATATAAAACATGAAGTTACAGGCAATAAAATAATGAATTTGTTAAAGGCCTAAACAAAACTGGGCTAAAATTACAGGAAAACTGAAAGTAGGTATGACCATATTTATTGTTTTTTACACCACACAGACCCTCCTAAAAAATATCTGTACTCAATCTGGTCTTTACAAATACGCACAGGTTTAATACACTCATTTAAAACCTAAAAAAAAGGTAGCTGTTGGTTTAAAATGCAAAAACAGTCAAGACTTTTTGATCGAATAGGAAATGCTTTGCTATTTGAATATGGAACATATGAACCATGATCCCATTCACATGATTTATGCATTAGGATGAATTTATTTTTAAATATGGTGAATATATTTTAAGGCAGCCTGTTTAACTTGTAAATGTATCTGTTAACCAAATTTACATGGCCTAGGCAGAACGTTCTCTCCTCCAGAATGACTTCAATACCCATAAGCACTTTATTGAAAACACTACATGTTTTACCCTTTAAAATTATTATTGAATTTTATTACATTTGGCTTATAAAAGAGGCTGAATAATTACAGATTCATAATCCCAGTAATGTAAAATATGTAAACGCATACATGAATGTGTTTTTATGTATTTATTTATTTATTATTTTTTAAATGCAAAATATCCAGAAATAAATTGGTTTTAGAGGATTAATTTGAGGTGTAAATATACATTGATGAGGATTTTTTGCATGTGTACATTGGGGATTCTGAGGACTCTATTTTTGGACTCCACACCACTGCTGTTTTGTTAATTTGATCATTTACAGTTCACTGGGTGATCGGCCTGCAAGCTAGTTAATGTGCTTCCTAATGATCATTAATCGAGCCTTAAGCTTATCCAGGAATGCTATGGCTGGACTGCTGTATTTCCTCTTGGACACCATGACTCTGAAATAATAGAGCATGACCCTGGATATTTTTCAGTCCAAAATTATGAATATATAACCACAAGAAGCAAAAAGTAAATCAAAGTCAAAGGCTACCTCACACTGATCCATTCTACATTTATAGTGGACTACATATACTGAATGATTAGGAACACCTTCATTGTATCTACACTCGTCCATTTTTATCAGCTCCACTGACCATACAGGACCACACAGTAGTTCTACAATTACAGACTGTAGGTTCCCTGTTTCTCTGCATACTACTTCGATCCAATTTCACTCTGCTAATCAATGGTCAGTACCCCCACAGGACCACCACAGAGCAGGTATTATTTGGGTGGTAGACCATTCTCAGTGCTGCAGTGACACTAATGTGGAGGTGGTATGTTAGTGTGTGTTGTGCTGGTACAAGTGCATCAGACACAGTGGTGCTGCTAGAGTTTATGAACTCCTCAGTGTCACTACCAAAAATATCCAACCAACAGTGTCCTGTGGGCAGCATCCTGTGTCCACTGATGAAAGGCTAGAGGATTACCCACACAAAGTGTGCGGCAACAGATGAGATACTATCTCTAACTTTACATAACTTTACAAATTGGACCAATGAGGTAGGTCTGTCTAAGAGTGAACAGTGAGTGGGCACAGTGTTAAAAAGAAACTCTAGAAGCACTGCTGTGTCTGATCCACTTTTACCCGTGCAACACTCACTAACACACCACCACCATTTCAGTGTCACTACAGCACTGAGAATGATCCACCAGCCAAATCATACCTGCTCTGTGGTGGTCCTGTGGGCGTCCTAACACTAGCATAGCTGAGTGAAATTGATACAAGGTAGTGTGTGTATATATATATATATATATATATATATATATATATATATATATATTACACACACAGAGTTATTAAATGAATACATGATTTACCCAGTGCACCACACTGGGAACAGGAAGACACAAAGACTTCTTATGAAATAAACTAGTGCACACATTCCACCCAGTCCTGTAATATCGCTTTGAATTCATTACTGTTGTCATTTAACTCGGGAAGCTCTTCCATGCCAAGATTATTGGCCAGGTTTTTGATCCAAGAAGGAGTTATGAGATATTGACTTACAGCTAAATAAAAAAGAGATCATCAGAAGAGATCAGATGGCAGATTGGATTACATCAAATCCACTCATGTTGTGCTCAGTGTTCCTCTTTTAACTTTTACACCCTGGGCTTTGATACCAGACAAATCCTGTTCACAAGTGGCCCTCTTTAATCCTTCTCAATAAGCTACAACTGCATTAGCTTGTTCAGGAGTTTTTCCACACGTTTTTACCAAGTGAGCTTGCTGCACCATTTGTTAGTATTCCATCCATCAATCCATTATATACTGCTTATCCAGGTCCAGGTTGCAGGGGAAGCAGTCAGAGTAAAGAAACCCAGACCTCCCTCTCCCTAGCCACTTCTTCCAGCTCTTCCGGGGGATACCAAGGCGTTCCCAGGCCAGTCAAGACATGTAGTCTCTCCAGCATGTTCTGGGTCTTCCCCAGGGTCTCCTCCCCGTTGGACATGCCCGGAACACATCACCAAGTAGGTGTCCAGGAGGCATCCGGACCAGATGCCCAAACCACCTCAACTGGCTCCTCTCGACATGGAGGAGCAGTAGCTCCACTACGAGTCCACTACTAACCCTGCCTCTAAGGGAGAGTCCAGACACCCTACGGAACTCATTTCAGCCGCTTGTACCCGTGATCTCATTCTTTCGGTCACTACCCAAACCTCATGACAATAGGTGAGGGTTAGAGAGCTTTACGTATCTGCTCAGCTCTCTCTTTACCACAATCTCCCACTCCATTTTTCCCTCACTCGTGAGCAAGACCCAGAGATACTTCAACTCCTCCACTAGAGGCAGGAGCTCACTTCCAACCTGGAGAGAGCACTCCACCCTTTTCCGACTGAGTACCATGGACTCAGATTTGGAGGTGCTGATCCTCTTCCCTACCGCTTTACACTCTGCTGCAAACTGAAAAAAATTCAGAGACCACCAAACCGGACACCTTCCGCCACTTGGCTACGCGGAGAAATTCTATCCATAAAAATTATGAACAGAACCGGTGACAACGGGCAGCCCTGACGGAGTCCAACTCCAACTGGAGACCAGTCAGACTTACTGGCAACCTTACAAACCAAACTCCTGCTCTGTTTATACAGGACACTTAGAAAGAGCCCTATACTCACAGAGCACCCCCACAGGATATCCCCACAGGACACGGTTGAATGCCTTCTCCAGATCCACAAAACACATGTAGAATGGTTGAGCAAACTCCCACGCACCCTCCAGGATCCTATCGAGGGTAAAGAGCTTTTTTTGTTAATATTATATTTTATTTTATTTTATTTTTTAATAGAGTCTTGTAAATTTGTATTTTGTGGTTGTTTGCGGTTTATAAGCCTGTGTATAGCAGGAGGTAGGAAAGATCACAGAGGTAAACAGTGTCTAACTAGAATGTGTCAATAAGCTGCTAATAAAGTTTTTTTTTTTTTTTTGGTTAGTTGTCTATGAAGTAGGGCTGAACAATTAATCAAAACTGAATTGAAATTCAGAATTTCTAATCAACATAATCTTGCCTATATCAATTATATTCATTTTTCTTTTCATTCTGTTTATCCTTTTGTTAATGCTGTTAAAGTCACCCACCGTGTTCATGTACTGTCCCCTTAAAACCACACCACTGCACATGTAGTCAACCAATCTGCCATATAAAAGCAACATGGAGGAAAACCTTACCAGAGAGTCCAGCAGCTTGGACCAGAGAAAACTGCTGTGCCTGTTTTTGGTCATTTTTTTACTTTAGTGAAGATGACACTGAAGATACAGAAGTCAAATGTAAACACTGACAAAATAACAACTTGATCCTTGACCTGCACTGCTCTCAAAGTTAAAATACAAAATTTAAAAAAGGTAAAACACTCATCCATCAAGTCCAATATGTCTGTGCTTTAACAGAAAACTTAGAACTTAGAAGTAAGTTAGTTTTCTTTAGTCCTTAGAAGGAAATTTTGAGGCACTGACCTGAGGTACTAACCTCATGTTAAGCTCAAGTTAAAGGATGGGATGACAAATATACACTCTTTGGTCAGTGATGATTCTGAAGGTTAGTGTCACCTGCAATAGTGCTAACGCAGACATATAAAAACCCTCTCCATTTCATCATATAGCTAATAAAATGTAATGAGAGGACCCTGTATAAGTGGAGGTCATATCTCTGTTAACTGTGACACCATCTCAGCACTCTAAGTTAATCTTGGTTCTTTTATACACACATCTAGACACTTTTAGCACACGTGCTTAAGAAGCTGAAGGGAAGTACCTCCGTTCTATTGTGCAACTGCCACAGCTCAGTCTACACACCCCCAGAGACTTTAATCATGATTATTATCATTTCTACATTTATATAATTCTTCATGCTGTACCAGTTCCAAAGAAAATATTCGGCAGGTAAAAACTGGGTTTGCACTTAAAGAACAGAGCAGTGTAATCAAGCTTTATAATATCAAAGGAGTGAGTGACATCAAATTTCTTTTCCATTTCAACTTTGTAAAAGGCCTTTAGAAAAATCTCAAACAATACTTAAAGCCCAGCAACTTACCCAGGGCAAATGCTGCTCATGAGTAGCACCTTCCAGTTTTGATATCTTAAGTGAGTTGTGCAAAATCTCTTTAAATTTTTAACTCTTGTGGATTCTAAGGACTTTCTTGATTTTTGCATATCTTCACTATAAATGAGGTCCTTGTGACCTAGTACTGTGTAAAGAGACAATCTCACCCGAAAAATGAAAAATAGAAGGTAGATTTTCTCTTTGAAAGCAAACTTTAATCATGTGGAAAAAATGTTCACAAAAGTAGTGGAATGTATGAATAGTCTAAAATGTCTAAAATGAAATTTCCACAAGTCATTTTTGATCTCTCTCTGATGTTGACGTGGAGTACCTGAGTGATATCCTGATTTGTCAGAAAGTTATCGCCCACACTTTTAAAGAAAACGTCTTATACAGTTCTATAAAAATATATATTAATTACAGAAAAATATATTACATCTTTGTAATAAAAATATATAAACGAATATATATTTATTATAAAAATAAAATAGCTTTTGTTTATAATAAATATATATTTTTGTAAGACTTTTTTATTTCTTTAGCAGTGGGTGGGCAATCATTTTCTTACTTCATATGGAATATATATATATATATTTATTTTTTATTTTTTATTTTTTTTTTTTTTTTTTGCTTTATGCACCTTAAGGAATATTTAGCACTTGACTGATCAGAACACTGATCTAGGTCATAAGACTACATAACACCTACAGCATGAGAACATTAGCTGTCATGTTTCTAGTTTGAAAGTGCCTGAAAGAGCATTTATGACAAATGGCCCTTTGTGGACTAAGTTTTATTTCAATTCTCATGTGGCATATAGCCCTATGAACAATCACAGTAAAAACTACTGGATGTTCTGTACTGATGTATGAGTAGTTAAATAACTTGTAATATAAAGCCTGTTCATTTCCTTAGAAGTTAAGGGACCATATATAGTGTTCTGACCCTTTGTTTTTACACGTAGCCCCACTCTCGCGATCAAACACATCTAAACTAGCCTCCAAACTTTCACTCACCGAAAAAAGTGACCGCGAAGCCCTCGAGCACGCACGCCCACCTTCCCAGGAAGAAGTAGCCGTGGTAGTTAGTGGCAACGCTGATGGTCCCTCCGATCAGGGACACGAGGAAGTCGGCCAGTGACAGGTTGACGATGATGTAATTGAGAGGCTGCCGAAGTGGTTTGAACTTGTAGGTGACAAGCATGACCACAAAGTTCTCGGAGAGAGAAAGTGTCGTGACCACGAACATCCACGCGGCGAGCACTTTGAAGTTCCACTGCGGGATGGACTGCACAGGTCCTGCGAAAGGGTCTTCCGCGGGGTACACGTCGGCCACGTCCGTGTAGCTCACACCGTTCACTGCCGTCCCAAATGCATCCATGCTCCAAGTGCACACTTCGTTATGAGTTCACTACAACGATACTTGAATTACAGTAGCACGTGCTACACTTGCGAAAAAAACAAGTGTTTACAAAGCTATGCGTGCACTTTCCTTCAGAGAATCTGAATCCGGGTGATGCTTTGGACATGGGATGCTTTACTAACAAAGGCAGTTTTATTGTTATGCACGTGGCAAGAGTTTTCGCAGCGGTCGCCGCAAGTCCATCACGGCTCCTGTGTCTATGTAATCCATGCGAGTGCAGTCCTCAGTTTATGAAGGAAGCAGGCAGTTCCCATTTACTTGTTGAGTCTGCGCACTCGCGGCTCGAGCTGTAGTCTGAGCTGAAGTGGCGTGCGTTTCTGCTGACTGCTGCGCGTCTCCCGCCTCTTTATAGAGACTGTTAACGGGCGACCTCGCGACATCACTCGTGCTTTCGAGGAACAGCGACGTACACACACCCCCTCCTCTGGCTGGGGCGCGAGGAACGCCCGAACGGAATGACTGCGCGCGGAGTGCATACATTTGCAGAAGAGGAGTGCACATGGAATACACCAGGCAGTGCATTCAGTTATGCAAGGAGACTGAGGCGTCAAGTGCATGCAAAAACGCAGCTAGTGTGTGCAGAATGGGAACACAATAGAGCGCATGCAGCTGCGCAGGAACTGCATGCATTTACGCACGGAGCTGAGATTAAAAAAAAGTACATGCCACTTCAAGGAGTGTGTGCAGAACCACGCTTAAAATGTATGCCACCGTGGTGGGAATGCATGCAAATATACAGGGCGCGTGCACTAAAGAAACTCCGCATAGTTTGTGCTTCGTGAATTCATTCATTTTCGGCCAGGGCTGTTTCATTGTGTTTTAATAATGCAAATGCAGCCAAGTGAGTCCAAACCCTTTATTAAGTGCATGCCTTTTCTGCCACTCGTAAGCGCACATATGTGAATGATTTCTCTGAAATAAATACTTTATGGGTTATTAATTAATGCTCATCAACTTTGTATCAGCTGGACCGCAGCACGTGAGATCTAAATCAATTTGGCTCGGAGACGTGCAGATTCCAGTAACTCTGAATCATGTGGAGGCGAAGGGCGGAGAAATCGATTCAGTTTTATGAGTTTACAACTTAAACAACAGTACGTGGACTGACTGAAGAAAGTGAGATCTTGCACAGCCGGGTAGATGATGTTATTCCACCGATTACGCGCTGCTGGGGAGAGAGAGAGAGAGAGAGAGTCTGCAGTGTTTCCCAATGATGTCAGAACTAGAGATCTAAATAGTATTTTGTGCCGTTTGTCAGTATTATAGCTTTGCTGCTCTTTTGAGGTCAAGGCAAGGTTCTTGTGTAAAACATATATATATATATATATATATATATATATATATATATATATATATATATATATATATATAATCAAAACTGAATTACTTTATAGCATACTTGGCACTGAAAGAAAGGCAAGGAGAACATTCGGAAAACAGCCACCTGCAGCCTTTATTAAAGTTCAGGTACATGACAGAATCTCAGATCTTTTGGAGCTGCTCAGCAGATATTCTTGTTGTTTCTTATTGTTTTATACTGTTGTTATTTTGAGTGTTCTGCAGTACTGTAATGCTGTGTGGCTCAGCTCTTTGTCTACATCTGTAAAGTTTGAAACAATTGATCAAAATCTGTTCAGAGGCTTGTGGGTCAGCCTCTAGAAAGCCTGCATGAGGTTTATTATAACAACACGATGCGGCTGGCTAGAAACATTATTTCTGCTACTATTCATGTTTTGAACAGTGAATATGTACGTCTTCCATCTGGATGACGATACAGCGTTCCACTGGTTTATAAAGTTAGATTGAAACATTCTTTTGTACATCAGTCAATCCTTAAACTTTTTTGTATAATGTCTGATTTTTAATGTTAAATGTTGTGATATTAATATATTGTGTCTTAACAGAGCTTAACAGAGCAAATTTCAGATTTTGGATTTGACAATAAATTATCTAACCTAATCTAATCTAAGAATGTAATGCCACACAGCTCCAGGGACCCAGAGGTTGTGGGTTCAAGTCCTGCTCCTGGTGACTGTCTGTGAGGAGTGTGGTGTGTTCTCCCTGTGTCTGCGTGGGTTTCCTCCGGGTGCTCCAGTTTCCTTCCACAGTCCAAAAACACACGTCGATAGTTTGATTGGCGACTCAAATTTGTCCATACGTGTGAGTGGATGTGTGCGTGTGTTTTGCCCATGTCATTCATTCATTCATTATCTGTAACCGCTTATCCAATTCAGGGTCGCGGTGGGTCCAGAGCCTACCTGGAATCATTGGGCGCAAGGCGGGAACACACCCTGGAGGGGGCGCCAGTCCTTCACAGGGCAACACAGACAGACACACACACATTCACTCACACCTACAGACAATTTTGAGTCGCCAATCCACCTGCAACGTGTGTTTTTGGACTGTGGGAGGAAACCGGAGCACCCGGAGGAAACCCACGCAGAAACGGGGAGAACACACCAACTCCTAGCTACAGACTTAGTTTTTTTTAAATCTATTTTTTGTGGTGTAACAAAAATATATCTGCCCATTCAGCCTGCATTTTTATGCTTACACTTATGGTACACTTTTATGGTTACACTTTTTAGCTTTGTTCTCTTCATTCTATATTCTCATTTTTGCCATATTTAATAAGTACACATGCCTGTGTTTGTTAAGTTTTTTCTTAATATGTCCCCTTTAACAAAAACAGACTTTTTTATTCAAATGGGTAAAGAGAGATTGGAAAGTGATAATGTGAAAAGGAATTATGACAGTTTTTGGCACGGGCGTTCAAGCACAGGGGAAAGTGCAAGGAAAAAATGGGCTCTTTGAAGAATTGTTTTCCTGCTGGAAAAGCTGCCTCAGCTGATGCTGATCAGGGCTACCGGGATACTGACCACTCACATAATAACGGGTTACGCCTCCTGGTTTAATCTCGTGTTACTTTTCTTTAGCCCTTTTATTGGCATGCTACAGTGTAACTGCTTATGGGCTAGCTTTGCTATGACATGTTTACCTCACTTTGACCTTATTCTTACATCACCAGGGGCCCATAGCCTACATTTTTCAGATACACATATCTTACCTATCCCACAGCAACTGTGTCGCTTCTAAAGTGACCCATGGACAGAGTGGAGAGGGTTTTTGTCTTTGAGTGAGTTGTCCTCTCTACTTTTTGACCCCTAGTAGATTAAGCCTTCCACTAACTCTGAACATTTAAACAGATTCATTCTCAGCCACAGTCAGTTATTATGTATTCATGTTTGTTAATAATTGGTCAGGTTGACCACCTCTAACCAGCAAACAATATTTATAAAATTCATCCTTTTTCTATATATATTTTTAATGAAAATTGATTATATACATTAAATATGGAGATAGAGGTATAGTCCATAAAATAAACCAATTTATGCTCTACAAAGATTGCCCCCCCCCCCCCTTAACCTTGAGGCGTCAGTATACTGGTGAAGAGGAATTGTTTACAAAAGTAATTTATTGCTCCTTCAAATGGGACTGCCAGGTTACTTTAAAATAAAATAAAATAAATTTAATTTTGATAAATTAAGAATTATACAAACTGCAAGATGAAATGCAAGTGAGAAATGCAAATACTGCAAATTACATGCAAATGTGAAGCACTACTGGCACAGTTTCAGGAGCTGCTGGCCCACTGGGGGCAATGGCAAACTAACTGCATGTGAACCATTAGTGGCCCACATATTAAAATGTTCATTTGGCCCTTATGTCACAAAATAGATAAAGATGTGAGCAAAAAGTAGCTGGACAGCAATTTTGGCTTACAAGTGGAACTAATCTGAATATGGCAAGTGTGAACAGTCCGTTCCATGTGGTATGTGTGCCATGAAAATGTAGGAAGTAGGGCAGCCCTGGGCTAGAATAATTTTACTATTTGAGACTTGTCTATGGTTGTTTTTTTGACATCAAAATTTAGTATAACCTAGTCAAAGACTGAATGTTTGCGGACGTCTTACATATTGTAGTTTTACATATATTGGCATATCTGTTTTGATCAAATTATTCATTAAACCTTTAAACTACAACCACCAGCAAGTGGAAATTCTTGCAAGAAAATATTTATTTGTTATCAGTTGGTAGAAAAAAAAACCCACTCCTTCCAATTAGTTATTTCAGCTAATCTAAGTTGGTCTTAGTGCTGATATAGGAGATCACCAGCTTGACCTCCATAAAAAAAGCACTATTAACAAAATTGGGATGCTCTGAAGCCATTTGACATGAGCCTGAAGACATGATGCCCAAACCATGCATCAGTCTGATAGGTATAAAGCTCCCCAGGCACTGGGCTATGGAGCACTAGAACTATGTTCACTGGAGTGATGGTGCATTATCTAATACCTTTAGGATGAGTTGAACCGGTGTTTGCAATCCAGCAATAGTCTAAGATCATCAGTCTATTGTTCTTGTGGTTGAATGCAAACAAATTCACAAAAACATCTACTTAACAGTCTTCCCAGAAAAGCAGAAGCTGTTGCTGCAGCAAAAGAGTGTCATACTATATATATACACTTGATTTCAGATGAAACACTAGGTAAAACTGTATGTAAAAGTGTTTGTCTATTACATATATGATTATAACAACCTATTTTCTAAACAATTAAGCGTAACATATTGATTGTAGAAGCCTTAAATTGTAAGATTTATATTCCCCCATAGCATAAAGTGCTAAGGTTTTTGGCATCAGTTTCGTAGCCGTAAATAGTATTTAACAGATTACTAGTACAATGCAGGGATATAGAATGGAGCAGCCTGTCAATTGAGTCCAGCATTCCCAATCTGCCAGAATATATGCTGTGGGAGTCTTAGCCTTAACCTCTCCCAGGGATAATTCATCTTCTGTAGTTCAGAGAGCTCTAAGAAATACAAGTTATGATTATAAAGCACAGCACACTGTACAGCCCACTTATTCAGCAGCATGAAAATGCAAGATTTAACAAAAACAAGACAAAACAGATTGATTGATGGTCAGTTATCATGACGAATGAAGGGATGTGCCTCAAAGACCATAATTAATGACTGCCCAATATATATAATATATATATACAACAAGCTGCAGTAGATTTTATAAAAATAAAAAACATGATAAATATACAGTTTGTATAGAACATACTTCTTTGTATTCATAAATTATATATTTCTAGTCTAAAATGACATATGACAGTTGTCTCTGCAATTTGTTTACATAAGGGAATATCTGAACTATTGCATGCCAAAAACAGCTCATTAATCCATAAAGCATTGCTAGAAAAAAATAAAAAATATAAAAATAAGGTTTATGAGACGATTAGGTCTTTTTGAAAGGATAAAGTGACAGTGAAAGGATAAAGTGACAGAGGGAGAAACTCTGAAATTTTGAATTTGAATTTGAGGTGTGTGTGTCACTAGGTGAATGTGTGATGCTCTGTGATGGACTGGTGTTCCTGCCTTGCACCCAATGATTCCAGGTAGGCTCTGGACCTACCAAGACCCTGAACAGGATGAAGCTGTTACAAAAATGAATGGATGGTATGTGACTAACATAACGTAAACAGTATATGCCTAAAATAAGCCTGAGTTGGTAAAATGTTTTAGACATGTATATATGGTGTGTGACAATACATAAGCCTACTATGTCACAGCATTGGCAACCCAAAGAGTCTTTGGTACATTTAGTTAGGACACACAGTTTACCATACTGTATTGCAATCATGTATTTTTAAAGAATTGATTCCATTTATTTTTTTACTATAGGCATTTTATTTCTTCTGTGTTAATAAACTGTACAAATATACACTCCCCCCCTTTGAAAAGTGAATGAATGTAGTGTGATGTTAAGGTATGTAATTTCAGATTCAGTTCAAAAACAAATTGAATGCACTGTAACCTTTAAGTTACATAACTGGAATGTAGGACCATTGTTGTAGATTCGAGGACAAACTGAAACTGCTCTCACCAAAAAACTGTCCTCTTGAAACTGTACAGAAAATATTCAGGCTCAAGAAAAATGCTATTTTTGCACTGCAATGTCAGATATTCGCCCAACTATTAAATTAACTATACTAAGATTGCAGGCCTCATTTAACAGATTCTAAAGCTCTTTGGTTCCGGCCATCACCAAAGGACAGAAGGACACAGTACTTTTCCTGCCTTCATCCCTTTGTGGATGCTCGCTCTGGCCCTCTTTGATCCCGGCTCCCTGTCACAGCTCAGCACAGTTCAACAAAAATGAAGATTTATTGCCTCCGATGGCTCTGTGGTGCACACTGGCTCATTTGCAGGTGTTCAGTGTAACCTTTAAAAAGTTAACCGTGCTCAGTACTCTGCCACTGTTATAGAGGACACCATTGCATATTTAGTCATCATATAACATCTCATAAATTATAGTTGGAATACAGCTAATTTCTGTAATGTAATTCTGTTTTAGTCTACATGGCACTGCTTCACTCCCTGAAAAAACAGAAATAGTGGTTTACATGTAATATAAAGTTATAATTACAATCTGTAATACTGAACAGTTTAAACACCCAGTGGTGAAATATTCGTTCATTCATTCATTGTCTGTAACCACCTATCAAGTTCAGGGTTTTGGTGGGTCCAGAGCCTACCCGGAATCGCTGGGTGCAAAGTGGGAACAGACCCTGGAGGGGGCGCCAGTCAGGGTGACATACATACACAGTCACTCACACTCTCAGTATAAAAGGTACGATAGAGGTACATTATTGGTCACTAAATGTACAAGCCGTGTAAATGTACCTTTAAAAGTACAATTGTGTTCGCTAAAGGTACATTACATTGTCTTCTCCAGAAGGAGAGGTGAATATTTATAAGTTTTCATTATAGAACTGTGTCAAATAAAAAAAAATAAAAAAATAAAAACACGTGGACATGAAATGGGGTGAACGAAATCAAAACAATTTTAATCTACAGTTATAATAGAATAAGGTACAAGTATAAGAGTAAACCATCCCTTCACAAATGTTTGTAGAAACAGTCTGCATGCCTAGGTGCTTAGTTTTATACACCTGTTGGCATGGAAGTGATGGGAACACTTGAATCCAATGATTTGGAGGGGTAAGTAAATACTTTTGGCAATATAGTGTAGGTTCATCTAATATGAACTATTCAATATTGAACACCTCTGAATGATTTTATTTACATCTCACTGATTTATCTGGAATGTTTAAATTGCTCCTTAGTGAAAGATGAAAACATTATTTTTGTTTTTAATACAAGTGACTACTATCATGCAGGGTTAAGTGAAACAAAACACAAGGAAGACAGAAGTGCATATATGCTTTAGTAAAGTGAAGGACCAAGGAAAACAATCAGGAATGAGACAAAACAAGATGGCAAATTACAAGACACAAATATTACATAAAGTAAAACAACATCTAACAGTTAACTAAGATCAGTTACAGAATTAAAAAATAGAAAATCATGACTAATCTAGGACACAGACCAAATTTCTAAGCATGCAAATAAAAACAATTGGAGGGATTAATAAGAACACAGAAGGGAAAAAAGAGAAAAATTTATATTGTTTTTTAAAATGCTATGATGCAGTGTTCCCACAGAAATTAGCTTAAACCCAGAGCTCCTAATTTGAGCACAATTTTAATAGTCTGAAGAAATCAGACTATAAATGAACAACAAACACTCATGATAAATGAGTGGTATGACTGCGTCAAATGTAACATTCTGATTGAATGCAGACACATCACGGTATGATACATGCCCTTGGGTGATGTCCTTAATTTCTCACATTTCACAACTTCCTCTTTTTTAATTATTATATCCACCTGTACTTTGCAACAACTGGTGGTTTTATTATTAAAAAAGAGAAACAGTAGGGTACTTTCTTATTTGCACAGTTTGCTTTCACGCATTTGGTGGACCACATTCCAGTTCCACCCATCTGTCCATGTGTTCATTCCTCCATCAATCTTTCTACTCATCTATTAAAAAAAAAAACCTGCTGTGGAACACTAATGAATTTCACTCCATCCATGTCTCTTAAACAATAAGGAATATCACATGTCCCATGGCTCAGGGTCAAGGTCAGGGACTTTTCTGGTTTCTTTTATTGTTATAATAATTAATAAATGTATTAATTTAATTGGCTACAGTTGTCATATTAATCATTCACCTATTTCCAACTGCAGATCCCAAAACCAGTCCAATTGCTTGTGGTGTGGTCCATACACTGGACTGGACTGCTGTAGAGAGGCAGTAAAGATGCTGAGGTTGTGCTTGTAGAGAGGGAATTCGGTGCAAAGGCAGTGACCTGTAGAAATGGCTGATTCAGGACAAACCCAGGATTGGTATGAACTTCTGTGTTATGATGAACATGGGAAAAATGTCAAGATGGATAGATGGTGGGAGCTTGTTTATCTTCTGATTGTAATGTCAAACTCTCATCACCTGTAAGACAAGCAGCAAGCTTGTCTGGCAGAGACACTATTCCATACCCTCTCCCTCAGCAATGAAAGGTTACAGCAACCCTCAACATACTGACAGTTATGTCCAAAAATGTCTCAGGCAGGAAAAATGTTAGATGTTATCAATTTACAATTTCATAGCATCAATTTATATATTTTTGCCTTTTTCCATCTTCAGCAGTTTGGTCAAAAAATCGTTGGGCGTTTCTTCTCTACATATGCCTTCCTTTGTCCACACACCATATTCTGTATTACAAATTGGTCATTTATTTAGGATGCACCAAATTCTCTTCTAATTCAAATGTGATAACTAGCCAAACTTATCATGTGCTTGCAGTTAATACATTTAGAAATGCACTTTACAACCCTTTTCCCATCCAGATTCTAAAGTACACGTGTGATTATGTAGGCTAGTCCAACATCACCATCTCTCAAAAACACCTTACCAAAGATGGCACCTTTGAAAAGAACAATCAAATATAGAAAACTGGTACTTACCTGTGCCCTTTTTAGGCGTAGCACTGCACGGGTCACCCAGCTTTTATAGTCCTAAGTGGACTAGAGTAAATAGCTGGTCCAGGGGGAGCCAGTAAACCTGTAAATGGGATGAACATTGATTAATACATTGTTATATAATTGAATGACTATATTTACCTTTAAAATCTGGGATAGTATGCATGCATCAAGATCTAACCGGTTATCTTCAAACTTAACTGTGTTTATATTTAAATGTTCTTAGGAGTACACCCCTGGTGCTAAATACTCATTTTGGTTTAGTTCAGGGCGGGGCTAATGGGGTATATAAGGGGGTGGAAAACCAGAAAGGGAATGAAAGGAGTTTGTTTGCTTGGTTTCTGCATTACTGGAACTTAGTTACTGACTCGGGTAAAATATTACACCATCCAGTGTAACTAGTGGCAGCTAGATCCACCACCATTAGCTTTCCTTCCTGTAAAAATGTAATTAGTGTATATATTTTGTAAATAGCATAAATCTGACAACACCAGTAAAAAACCTCTCCATAACTTTATTTCTAACCAGAAGTTTCTCATCAAAAAATGTTTTCAGAAACTTGAAAATCAAGTTTTTCCTCAGTTTTCTAGTTAACCATACTGTCAGCCCATGTGGCAGGACTTTTGAGGTGAGCTTGAACTTCAGGTCAGTGATAGAGGGGTGGGTGGAGACAGAGGTGAGAACAAATTGCATATTTATAGATCTGTGCATACTGAATGAAGGCAAAGGTGTAGTGTTACATCGAAGCAACTTCTGAGACGTTAAGTTACATTTTCTTGGTAAAAACTTCTAAATTTGGAATTGTGATGAACAGAGATAGACATTCTTAAGGGTTACTCAATGGCCAGAGGGAGACTTTAATGACTTCATGCACTAGAGCTGAATGTAACCAAGAATTTGTGCAAAAGCCTCTGATGATTAGATGAAATCTTAACATGCCTTAGTTTATCATGTTTTAAATTTCCACACACATTCCATCATAAGTAAATTGACTTTCTTCGTATAGAAATAGGGTGGCACGGTGATGCAGCAGGTAGTGTCACACAGCTCCAGGGGCCTGGAGGTTGTGGGTTCGATTCCCGCTCTGGGTGACTGTCTGTGAGGAGTTGGTGTGTCCTCCCCGTGTCTGCGTGGGCTTCCTCCGGGTGCTCTGGTTTCCTCCCACAGTCCAAAACACACGATGCAGGTGGATTGGCGACTCAAAAAAGTGAATGTCTGTGTTGCCCTGTGAAGGACTGGCGCCCCCTCCAGGGTGTATTCCCGCCTTGCGCCCAAAGATTCCAGGTAGGCTCTGGACCCACTGTGACCCTGAATTGGATAAGCGCTTACAGATAATGAATGAATGAATTAATTAATGAATGTATAGAAATAAACAGGATGACTACTGCTATTAAAAATCTAACATGGTTAAAATGTAATTCACAAAAGAATAAAGTGCTCTTTGAATGCAGTGATTTTATTTTCTTTGATAAATTCTAATTTAACAAAATACATCATAGCTGTCCAATTAAAAACATGCATATCCAAACTAGGAATTTTACAGGAGAAGAAAAAACATTTTTATTGGTCCATTCATCATTAGGTGGTACGGTGACACAGCAGGTAGTGTTGCAATCACACAGCTACAGGGACCTGGAGGTTGTGGGTTCAAGTCCTGCTCTGGGTGACTGTCTGTGAGGAGTTTGGGGTAATCTCCGTGTCTGCATGGGGTTCCTCCATGGTTTTAAAACACACGCTGGTAGGTGTCCTCAAAAGTGTCTGTGTGTGAGTGTGTGTCACCCTGCGAAGGACTGGCACCCCTGTTCCCACCTTGTGCCCAATGATTCCGGGTAGGCTCTGGACCCACCACGACCCTGAACTGGATAAGTGGTTAAAGACAATTGTTAAATTATCACACAATTTGAAGGAGAGCTGCTGTGTATGATTTAGTAAGCTAAAAATCCACAAAAATGGAGATACATGTTTTTCATTGGACAGCAACGGTATAGTGAAATATATATGTAGACACTTTTAAATCCAACTAGTCCACTGAAATCAATGCTATTAAGCATGGTAGCAGCATGTTAAGATTATTAAACATGTCTTAAATTTAAATAATCAGTCACACAGTATAGCGAGAAGTGAAGCTTTGAAATGCTGTCAAGGGGCAGTGACCTAATAAGAATTGTGATGTACCAGAGCAGCAGGTCAGTATGGCCTTAAATGTGCATCAGTTGCTGAATTATAGGATGTTGGCCTCACTGACTCATCTGATGTTGTTACTATGGCTTGTTTCTGCATGAAATCAGAGAAGACTTCAGGTGGATGGCAGGCACTTTTTACAGTTGTAGATTAAAGCAAAATTATGTGCTGATTTTTTGCAGAGAATGTGCATCTGCTAAACACACATTTATACAGTCCTAAAAAATGTAACTAAAATCTAGCCTATAAAACTATAGATATTTCTAATTATGAGCTTGTTGGAATTATTATAAAAATATTCAACCTATATCTGGATGGTTTATATACGGTTTAATCCACTCATACAGTGCACCACCACATCAGTGTCATTGCAATGGCGAGAATGGTCTACAAACCAAATAATACCTGCCTCTAGTTGGTCCTCTGAGGGTCCTGACCTTTGAAGAACATAAATGAAAGGGGCCAAACAAAGCATGCACAGCAACAGATGGACTTTAACTACACAACTGCAAAGTGTTCCTCTATGATCAGTGGACAGTAAGTGTAGAAACAAGCAGCTGGTCATAATTTTATAGCTGATTCATGTATCAGTCACCAGAGATAATGGACCTGATGAGCAGGACGTAAGATGTACTGAAATGTAACATAAAAGTTCAGTCCAAAGTCCCAGCTATATCCACAGCACCAAACAAACCGTATTCTTTAACAGGATATTGATTACCTCATTTTAATTGCAGTCAATATTGTAATCTAATACTAATTAAGTTCTTATTCAGTGTCACAGGCTAATGGCAAGTGGGGAAACCTCGAGGAATTCAGCAACCATACTTACGTCTTTCACATGTCTACCGCTTGAAAGTAAATGTATTTGACTTTGTGAAGGGAACATCTCTGCGGGGTTGGACCTGAAAAGCACGCTTGATTATGTTCAGAGTTGAGCTAAAAAAATCCCCCTGAGACTCTCTGCTGCCTTCATCCTAAACACTGCAAATTTATCAACCACCCGCACAGCCCCCCTTACACACATAAAAACAAACTGGTTACCTCTCACTATCAAATTGTTGATATGGTTTAGGCGTCACAGAACAGTTCCCCTTAATGGGGGTGGCCATTTTAAACAAGTTTAGCACAAAACCTCTGATATATTTAGGCCACTACACTGTCGGGAAAAATGGTCACAGTGGTGATACCCTCAATGGTACATTCAGTACATTAAGTTAGGAAACATAATTGAACCATATTCTATATTAATTGTAAATTTTAAAATTGTTTTGATTTCATACACCCCGTTTCCTCTCCAGGACTTCTATTATGTTCTTTTAATTTACAAATGTCTATAATGAACACTTACAAATATCCCCCTCTCCTTCTGAAGAAAAGAATGTAATGTGCCTTTAGGGAACAAAACTGGTCTTTTAAACCACTGTTGTATCTTTAAAGGTCAATTTACATCTTTCTAACCTGTAGTCCTGATAATGTACCTGTAACATACCTTTAAATATAACAGTGTAGGAGTGCGTATAATGAACATTTATAACATGAAGCTGGCTCCTTGGAGAAAGTACAATTACACACTATACACTATTTGAGTTATACCTTCACTTTAAACTGTTCACTTCTCTTCTCTAAATTTCACTGTTTCAATCTTTTGTTTCATTTTTGGAAATCATATCATAATCATATCAGCCTCTTTTCAGTAGTTGATGGAGTTTTTTTTAAAAAAAAAGCATTACATCAATTGCATTAGGATTGTAAATCTCAAACCAAAATTCAGTTTCTTTGTGGCAAAGGATACTTCTCATAATCCAGTGAATACAATCTACTTAATTTTGACATATATTTTATCTTAAATTATTTTTTACTTGAGGGGAAAAAAAGTTTGTTTGTAAATTCTGGTAATTTTTCAAACAATTTTCTCAGAATTTGTAAAAACAAAAATGAGAAAAATGATAGCCATTTTACAATGTTAACAGCAAACTGAGCCATCTGTCTCACCTTAGTGGAGGTAGATTACAGAAATGTTATTTTCTCGGCCCAGCAGTTTAAGGAAACTCAGGCCTTTAATTGGAGCCTCTTGTGGCCATAATGATTAAAAAATCACAGTATATAGAATAGGGGAGTCTTGTGACATTTCCTGGTACTCCCTCAGCTAGCATTTCAGAAAGGTTAATCCCAGATGCATGCCATAGGTGCACGTGTTTTGGTCTGAACAACTGTGCTACATGCATTCTATAAAAATGAACAGTGTGGCACCCACACTCGGTTTTGGCATCATCATAAAGGTTACAGTGCTTTTTGTGTAATCATCATGTCATAGTGCACATGGAGTTATATAGATAATTAAAATAAAGTCATTATTGTGAATATAAATGGCCTATGTCTCAGTGGTGTAGATAAATAGTATTCAAATGCCACTGTTAAAAATTTGTATTGTTTAAAATAATCCAATTACTGCCTTTTTCAGAGAAAGATAACTTGAGAATGAGAATGAGCCTTGAAGTGTTGACAGTACAATAGCTATTTAAATATGTTATTGAAAAGGTCTTTTCTTCAGCACCATTAATTTATCGTTATGGGTAGGTAATGAGTGTCTCCTATCACGCTCTTGAAGGAACAGGTTGTAGTCTGTGTGTGTGTGTGTGTGTGTGTGTGTATGAGGACACTGAGGCTAGAAGGCGTTTGACTGTCTCATGTAGCACATTACAAATGTGCAAATAACCAGCAGTAGCATCTGTTGTGCAGGTAGGGGGGAAATGCTTAATATGAACCTGAGATGCCAATAATGACAAAGGCCAATCTGGATGGGGGACATCAGTATACACAGAAGCAAGCAAACTCTCTCTCTCTCTCTCTCTCTCTCTCTCTCTCTCTCTCTCTCTCTCTCTCACACACACACACACACACACACACACACACACACACACACGCACACACACATACAGAATTGTATCTACATGTGAGCAGGATGTTCCCCAAGCCTTCTCCAATTTATCAGTGTAATCAAATCAAAATGTATTCCCAATTTAGTCATTTACTCATTGTCAGTTTCACCCATTTACTATCCCCCATGCAGACACAGAAAACACATCCCTCACAGACCTGAAGTGAGGATCAAACCCATTTGCCATTAGATTTCGGCACAGTGTAGATGACATTTTCAAATTTATGTTAATGAAAATTCAATATATAAAGTTTCATTCCAAAACAAATGATCTAGTTTATTTAAGTCAAATCAATTGGGGAAGTGATTAGTTTTTGTACTTTCTCTACACTGGTTATTCTATGTTTTCCTTTTTTTTATGTACTCCAACATTCACTATGCTTCATGTGCAAAAAATAACTAAATACGTTTTTAAAAATAAAGGAAATAATATAAACGTATACAGTCCATTCATGGATTATTACATTCTTTCACATAATCACTCAAGTCTAAAATTTAAATGACCTAAATGGAAACACACACAATCTCACACACACACACACACACACATATTCTGCCTTGCTAATGATCATATAAAAGCAAGCGGTGAGATCAATTGCCTGAGGCTGGTGTGTGTGCACATTGCCATTTGTTCTGTAATAGGTCATCTTTGCAACACCTGCTCTGCAAGATGAATATCATTGTAATTAAACATCTTGTGGAAAATGTATTCCTTGAATTATCAATATATATTTAATCCATTTTTTGTTTCTGTATAAATTTCTAATTAAATATGCAGAGGGTGGCAACTCCCATACATCACGCAAATACAAATGTAATAGATGTCATATGTATGATTGCTATTCTTGTGCAAATTTTAAAAAGATTTTTTTCAAATTATGTGAATTTGTTTCATTTATAAAGTGCTATAAGGCAATATTTAATATATGGGATTTTACAATTCTTTTTAGCTCCAGTCAATGTGGTGTACATTTTAGGCCATCATTAAGAAAACATTTTCTGTGCTTTACGTCATATGCTCTGTGTCATATGCGATTCATTCAGTGCTCAGGGATAACAGGAAGTCTGCCTTTTTCTTTCAAAAGGTCAAATTATGCAAAGTTATTAGAGAGAAGATATTCATAATAATAAATGCCAAATTCAGTGCAATCCAGAATACAATACATAAACTTGCTCCAAAACCAGACAGGGAATAAGCCTAGTCCTGGACTACATGGCATTTTGTTTTTGTGATTTTCCATTGAATTAAAGAAAATAGTCCAGGACAAAGCTTAATCTGGGAAACCAACCTTTAAGTGACACAGGTTCCTGTTATAGCTATACATTAAAAAGCCTGGTGAAGGCGGACTAAACCATTTTGTGCAAGGGGTGAGGCCTGTCCTCAAACACTATATGAAGGCTAAGACACACAATTCAATCCAACAATCAACTGATTTATTTACCCAAATCATACAATGTACATTAGGTTAGCAACATTTATTGTGATCTTTAAATTATTTAAATATTTAAAGGAAAAATATTATTCCAGACTCCTCAAGGGCCCTCCCCTCATATGGGGCCCTGCTAACTCAGTCCCACTTTTCACCCCACTACGACGCCCCTGTGTTCATGATTGTGATCCAATATTTACTTGTTGTTTTGTGTAATTTTCTATTAGACTTGTCTTCAATTTTTTTTACTGGAGACGGTGAAAAAAAATGTATTGTGTACTTACAGAATTGAGAGGATAAATAAAATGGCAAGGCCTGTCACAATAATTACATTATCGACTTATCATAAAATATATTTCGTCAGTAAGTATTTCTAGACCTCAGTATCGTCCATTGTGTTTACAGTGTGTTTGTTTACATAAGAATGAATGTCACCAATAATTTTAACAACTATTATTATTATTTTTGTTTGCTTGTGTAAAATAATGTTATAGTGCAGTTCTTATATCTGAACATTATTTACAAAGTATGTTTTTGCTAGAGGGTTCATTGCTATTTAAAGGAGTGTATTTGCATAATTTTGCAAAATACTGTTGCATAAAATGGCTTTAAAATGAAAATAATACGGTTTATCTCAATTATGTCTGGGAAATTATATCAATCGCACACTAATTGACTATTGTGACAGGCCTTAAAATGGCAATCAATGATTTTGCACAAAATAATACCTGTGGTTCTATTATTCTGCTGCATACATCTGTTTATCTCCAACATTGTCAACCTCAGCCGAGTTTGTCAGAGAGCCAAGGCAGGACTGATGAGTGTCTGGTTTTAGCCTCTTCAGGGCTCGCTTGTATTCATTTTGGTTCCAGCTGGAATTTCCACAATCATTAGTGAAGCATCTATTAGCTTGTGTCTTCAGTATACATCCAGTCCCACTGGAGAACCCACAGAGAACAAAGTGAATTATATAGATTTTGGAGTGTTACTTATAAAGCTCTATGACTCCTAAGCTAATAAAGCTCAGTACTTGGGAATTCAGTGTCACAAAGCCCAGCTATATTTAACCATAATGAAACACCAGCATCAGTGAAGGCAAACAAGGAACAAGTGTTTGCAACACTATTTAATAACTTTTCCTCAATAAAACAGGCTAAAGGGACACTTAAATAAACCCTGGAACCATAATCTTAAAAGCAGCCACATGCCTCAAAACAACTGAGTCATAATCCAATTATTAACCATATGTGGAGCAATTATCATATTGTAATCTTGTTTGGTCCATGTAATGGTCATCTTTAGTGCTCAACGTGACTGCCCAAATATGATCCAAATTGTAAAGAAAATCTGGATCTGTTTTCAAATATTCATGAAACCTAGTACTGTGCAAAATCAGAGTGCACTCTTTGTTTTTATAAAACCTAAAAAGCCATTTAGTACAAGTTATTACTTTTTTCTCTACCAGGACAAAAAGAAAACATTGATAGACGATCATACAAAAGTCTCAACAACTAAATATGACATGATTTACTGTACCAGGCTTGACATATATATATATATATATATATATATATATATATATATATATATATATTTATATGATTAGTGTTCAGATTACTCCACGGCACTGTGACAGTTTTCCAGATGAAGTGTTTAATCCAGTTCTAAAGATATTAGCAGTTTCTTTAGTAGGAAATGTTCTACCTTGTAGCAATATGTAGCTGTCAATAATCTTCATACATTTTGTTTAGAAATCCCCTAAAAATGCCAACTGCCAAAATGTATTCTCAAGATAAAATCCAACAAAAGAAAATCTATGTGCCGGTGCAGAAATAGGTGCTGGTCATTGCAGTGTAGAATGTGTGTGAATTACATAAAATAGGAAAAGTTAGAAAGAGGAAGGAGAGAAACAGTGCTGAATATTTGACAAGTACATATATACTTCTCTCCAGGAATTCCTCATGCCAAGTGGACCTGCTGTCAGTCAACGTATGAAGCAGTACCTTATGAATATCATGTGATTGGTTAGTGTATGTGTGTGTGTGTGAAAGCCTTGACAGAGCAGAGACAACAGCATGAGAAGCAGAGCATAGGTTGGACACAACAAAAGTGAAAATCAACTTCATGCCTGAGAAAAAATAAAAAACGGAAACTATGAGCAGAAACTATTTTCCCTTTCAAAGGACAGAGTCTAGACAATTTAGGATAATAATTTGAAACTTCACATTAAATATTAATTTAACTGGTGTATTAAATTGCTGGCACTGTTCGTTGAGCCTCTTAAAATGTAGCTAGTAAACCATGCTGCAGATAAGCATGAAATAATTAGGGGTGTTCTTGAAAAGCATCACATGTGACAAGGAGGACCAAGTTCAATGCCTGGTTATAAAGACCACCAACACTAAGCAGTGGAGCAGGGGAATTGCACTGAACAAATAGGAAGTGCGTTCAACAAATAGAGGGACACTAGGATTCCATTGTGATGAGCTGGAGTGGCATTTCTGATATATAATCAAACATTGTCATGTCATTGTCTGTATCCTCATATCCAGTTCAGGGTCGCAGTGAGTCCAGAGACTACCTGGAATCACTGGGTGCAAGGCAGGATCACACCCTGGGCGCCAGTCCTTAACAGCGTGACACACACTCACACACACCTATGGACAATTTTTGAGTTGTCAATCTACCTACCAACAGGTGATTTTGGACCATGGGAGACAAACAGTGCACCTGGAGGAAACCCACACAGACAAAAAGAAAAAAAGCAGCCATAATGACTTTTTAAATCCTTTGGCTTTTTGTGAGGTCGTGAAAACTGAGCCCTGCCTCTATTAGTTCTCTTCATCTCAGTTGCAAGCAGTGTTTTGGTAGTTTACCTACATCTTAACGGAAGACATTCATTCATTCATTCATTGTCTGTAACCTCTTATCCAGTTCAGGGTCACGGTGGGTCCGAAGCCTACCCGGAAACACTGGGCACAAAGTGGGAACACTCTAGAGGGGGCGCCAGTCCTTCACAGGGCGACATGCACTCACACACACACACACACACACCTATGGACACTTTTGAGTGGCCAATCCACCTACCAACTTGTGTTTTTTGACCGTGGGTGGACACTGGGAGAACACACCAAACTCCTCACCGACAGTCACACGGAGTGGGACTTGAACCCACAGTCTCCAGGTCCCAGGAGTTATGTGACTGCGACACTACCTGCTGCTATTATCAAACATCTAAAGTCTATACCTAACTTCACAAAGCAATATTTCCAAATCTCATGTAGAAGCCTCCTAGGATGGCAGATATTGATGCAGCAAACTTGTACCAGATTTTGTTTTCAGAAAAAAATTCTTGAATGAGCAGCTTTCCATAAACGTTTTGCCATATAAAGTATGTTCAGTAAAATATCACTGCTGAGATGCTAAGATTTTTAAGCTTTCAACAAGTAAATATGTATCTTAGAAGTCCACTTGCCAAATTCCTGAAGAAATAAAAAACACAACAAAGTAAAATACAGTTCTCACCGGATATAGCAAATTTAATGTATTTTACTTTCACCTTTTATAGAAAATAGACTCTATACTGTAGTTACTCTATAATACATTATTCATTCATTGTCTGAAACCAAAATATCCAGTTCAGGTTTGCGCTGAGTCTGGAGTCTACCCAGAATCACTGAGCAGAAGGCAACACTCTAATGGTTAATTTTACATGGACAAACCACCAACCAGTGATTTGGACTGTGGGAAAACTGGAGCACCTGGTGAAAACCCACACAGATATGGGGAGAATGCACTAAACTTTTCAGAGACAGTTACTCGAGGTAGGGTTTGAACGCACAAACCCAGGACCCTGGAGCTCTGTGAAAACAAGGCTACCTATTGCACCACCATGTCACACCCTGTATTATACAACATCTGTTTATGTGTGTATATTTGCACTTCACAGATTCTCCTTTGTGAGTTACTTCTGTCTCTTGCTCCAGGTGTTATTCTTTGGCCCATCATAAAAGGCATCCAACTTCATGTCCAATCACACGATGAAAAGATATAAACTGCAAAGTATTTTCTGCAAATAATAGGGCTTTTTATATAACAGTTATTTTCAAAGACCACTGAGACCACTATGTGGCCAGAGAGATCATGTGGTGAATTCCAAGTTTACACACATACCTAAAAAACACCAGACATACAATGAGAATCACTGTGTGAGGACACCTATTTAGGTGAACATAGACATAAGAGAACAATCTGAGGAAGGCACCTACAAAGCCGTATTGCCTGCAAAGACAAATCAAAGATATGGCTGTGGTGAACAGGCATTTATTTCCCTTTTTCCTAATTGGACAGTACACACTAGGAGGATATAATGGTTCAACTTTACTTTACTAAAATAATTTTCTAAATGACCTGACAATACTTGTGCAAACAACATCCTGTTGTAGCTTGGGTAATAACACATCTAAATGCCCAAATGTCCTGCTATTGCTGCTTAGTCAGCATGTTCTCTTGTACACAGTCACCAGAGAGATTTATGCATTAGGGCTTGCAGCAACGCCAACCACAGGGTTGTGTGGAGAATAAATAGAGAAATGAATATTAGCTATTAATCCTGGTTTTACACTCATCTAAACTCCTCCTGGTACTCCAGTTTCCTCTGAGTCCAAAATCACACGTTGGTAGGTGGATTGACTTAAAAGTGTCCACAGGTGTGAGTGTGTGAATGAGTGTGTTGTCATGCGAAGGACTGGTGCTCCCCTCCATGGCGTGTTGCTGCCATGTGCATGTTGATTCTGGGTAGGCTCTGGACCTACTGTGACCCTGAATTGGATAAGCAATTACAGACAATGACTGAATGAATGAATGTTCAATTAATGGTTCCTTGTTTTTGAAAGCTTTTGCCTGAAGTCTTCTAGGTAAGTTACAAACATTGTATCAGCGGGATGAAAAACATCAGCACTGTGTGTGAAGCTAAATGTATGTAATCAAATCTCATGGTTTGGAATGCATATGAAGTGACTTGCTCACTTTGGCAGAAGGGAGGGAGAAATATGGCCTCAGTATCAGTCGGTATTCTTCAACTCAGCTAGCCCAAAGTAACTCATTATTTTAGAAGGTGTTAACGTTTGACTTTGCCAACTTCCTCCAATATATGGACCATAGTATGGACCAAAGATGGTGTTAAATCCTATTGGCAAAACAGATATTTCCCAACGTCTCTAATGGGGCATCTGACACAAATAACACTCCTTTTTAAAAACAGTGGCAAAGTCTTAAACTCATCAATGAGTTATAACTTACCAGGTCAGATATGTGCAGTCAGGAGAGACAGGTGAGTCAGCACCTCCCGTGTCATATTCCAATAAAAAACACACGTAAATAAATGTGAAATTTTTTAAACAATACATTTTCATCACCAATTCACCCATTTGCAGTTTGGCTTTAATTCCCAGCAGGCACAACATTAAGTGTGGCAGCTGAGATTGCCTCACCTCAAATCCTATTAAAACTGAATTGAGCGTAGGGAATAAGTGTGACTATTTGTGTGAATTTTACCAATATACTGATTGTAGACTTTGTATTAACTCAATAACTCAATCAATAATGAGGGCATGCAAAAGCAAGAGCCCAAGTACAAATTACAAGAACCCATTCTAAAACAAAGTTTCATATGTCTTTCACCAGAAGGAGAAGTTTATGGATTTGTAAATAAAGGTAGAATCATGTCATTTATATTTTTATTTGTTGAAGTGAATATCTAAACCTTATTGACAAAAAGTGCCACAGATGCAAGTCAGAGCAAATTTAACATGTTCTTTTTGGTCCATCTCTCTACCAATTGATAATCAAAATCATGCTTAGAACAATACACAGACCACACCAAAACCCAAAAACCTGCAAATAAAACACGGATAGTTTATGAGTTAATTAAATATGTGACATTACATAGGAAAAATACCATTGTCTTCATGTTGTTAGTGCCTGGATCAATTATAATATATTAGCTTAATTTGAAGTTGTTAAAATGCATTTTCCAGCACATTTGGGTTTCAGACGTTGTCACTACTAGAGTTTGGATGTTGTGCTATGCTGATGTACAGATTCATTATGTAATTTATGAATTTAGTTGTGCAGCCTGTTAATAAAGATCAATATACCTGATATTGATGTGATTATTTAAGTCTGTACATCTATTCACTTTCTTGCAGACCACAAACCAAAAACTCCTACCTGTTGTAGTAAATCCCCCCACAACAACTGGCGTGTTCAGATGAGACCTTCTTCAGCTTTTTTTTTTATTCCAGGTGAACCCTACACACCTTCATTACTAATTAATTGTACTACCGGTTTATGGCTTAGATCAAATTTACATCTTATACAAGACACAATAAACATATCTTGCTTGCATATATAATGCTTTATTTATGAGCTATTGTTGTACTGGACAGCTGGAGAAGGTCGCCTCAATGCAGCTCCGGCTTGCAGAAAGGAAAACTTTAACTGTTGTGTGTGTGCACATGCACCGAACAGCAGCTCAGAGTATTCTGCCCTCCTGGAGGTAGTGAGTGGAGTGCTAGAGAGGATTCCATTCACTGACTCTATTGTTTTGCTTGGGGACTTCAATGCTCACGTTGGCAATGACTGGGAAACCTGGAGAGGAGTGACTGGGGGGAACGGCCTGTCTGATGTGAACCCGATTGGTGTGATGTTGTTGGACTGCTGTGCTAGTCATAGTTTGTCCATAATGTACACCATGATCGAACATTAGGTTGCTCATAAGTGTACTGGCAGATGTTTTTGTCTGCATAGATTTTTAACTCTCGCCTCCAAGAGAACTTCTCGCATGTTCCGAAGAAGGTGGGGACTTCCATTTTGTAAGCGGATGCATATATCTGTGGTCAAAAACTTGCCGGTGCCTGTTATGGTGGCAACCCAAGAACCTTTGGTGGATACTAGGGGTGAAGCTGCCAAGCGGAAGAAGGAGGTTTTTGGGCTGGGTTGGCTCGGAGAACTTCCGATTCTGCGGATGGGTACCGGCAGGTGAAAAAGCTGCAGCTGTGGCAGTTGCTGAAGCAAAATCCAGAACATGGGAGGAGTTTGGAGAGGCCATGGAGAATCATTTCCAGCCTCAAAGACGTTCTGGAAAACACTCCGACAGCTCAGGAGGGGAAGGGGGGACACTGTCCAAGCTGTGCTCAGCAAGGATGGTGATACTCTGAACTCGACTGAGCATATTGTTGGGTGTTGAAAGGAGCCCCTTTTGAGGAACTCCTTAACTCGAGAGACATGCCTCCTGTGCAGGAGGTAGGGCCAGAAGTGTCTGGGGTGTCGATTTCATTTCCTTGGCCGAAGTCACTGAGGTGGCGAAAAAGCTTTGCAGTTGCAAAGCTCCAGGAGTGGATGAGATTCACACAGAGTTACTGAAGGCACTCGATACTGTGGGGCTGTCTTGAATGACATGCCTATACAATATTGCATGGATCTCAGGAGCGGTGTCTTTGGATTGGCAAACAGGGGTGGTGGTTCCTATTTTTAAAAAAAGGGACTGGAGAAAGTGTGCCAATTATCATGGCACCATACTTCTCAGCCTCGTTGGGAAAGTCTATGCCAAGGTGCTGGAAAGGAGAATCCCTCCGATAGTCCAATCTAGGATTTTAGAGGGACAATGCGGATTTCATCCTGGCTGTGAAACTATGGAACAACTGTTTACTTTTTCACAGATGATTGAGGGGGCATGGAAATTTGCTACTCCACTTTACACATGCTTTGTGGGTTTGGAGAAGGTGTATGACCATGTTCCCTGAGAAATTCTGTGGGAGGTGCTCCGGGAGTATGGGGTGCCAGGGTCACTCCAGCGAGTTTGAGTGGTGTTCGGATCCTTGGCAGTAAGTCAAGCTTGTTCAGTGTGGGCATTGGACTCTGTCAGGGCTATGCCTTGTCTCCACTCCTGTTTTTGATGTTCATGGACAGGGTGGCGAGGCGTAGCCTGGGACAGGAAGATTGAGAGGTGGCATCTCTGCTTTTTGCGGACGATGTTGTTCTTCTGGCTTTTTCGCAGGGAGGCCTTCAGCATTCACTTGAGCAGTTTGCTGCCGAGTGTGAAGCGGTCGGTATGTAATGCGGTCACTGTACCAGACCCTCATGGTGAAGAAAGAGCCGAGCTATAAAGCAAATCTCTCAATTTACTGGTCAGTCTACGAACCCACTCTCACCTATGGTCATGAGTTCTGGGTAATGACTGAAAAACGAGATCACTGATACAAGAGGCTGAACCCCTTTCTCTGACGGGTTGCTAGGTGTAATCTCCGTGATCAGGTGAGGAGCTCAGTAACTAGGGAATAGCTTGGAGTAGAGTCACTGCTCCTTCACATCAGTCAGTTGAGGTGGATCGGGCATCTGATGAGGATGCCTCCTGGACACAGCCCACTGAAGGTATACCAGGCATGACCACCTGGAAGGAGGCCCCGGGGTAAACCCAGGACATGCTAGAGAGATTATATCTCCCGGCTGGTCTGGGAATGCCTTGGGATCCCTCAGAAAGAGCTGGTGGATGTTGTGGGGGACAGAGACATTTGGGCTTCTTTGCTCACCCTCTTACCACCGCGACCCTGAAATGGACAAGCGGAAAAGATAATGATGATGATTATGATGATGTTGTACTGGTTGATTAATGCTGTGTCACAAACCACACCTGATTGAATATTATTGTCTATACTATTGAGTGCCCTTGTAATAATAATGCAGTACTGTTTTTATACCCTATATATTGCACTATGATACAGTTTGGGATAAAGCAAATGTAATGCAGTGGGAATCACATTTGTTCAGCTTTAATTTTCATTTTGTAGAGTAACACAGTCATTCAAATACAGACTATCGATGTGCAAAGCTGGAGAGAGGTATTATACATTATGCTTTTTCATGTGTATGAATCTGAACATTAAAACATGTATAACCACATCTCATTTTTACTTATTTCTTCTACTGTTTACTATTTATACTAGCCTGCCTCTTCTTCCTGTATAATTGTCAAATGAATGAATGAATTAATAAAAGATTATCTCTATATTAATACATATTTTTAATTAATTACAATTTTAATATCAAACTGATTTTTTTTTTATTTCCACAGAAATCACTGACCATACTGAAGAGGCTTGTCACCAGGAGAATCTTTAATTAATAATGTATTGCCACTGTCACATGGCTGTCACATGGTCTCTGGGGTTATGGGTTTAAGCCCCGCTCCGGGTAACTGTCTGTGAGGAGTTTGGTGTGTTCTCCCCATGTCCGCGTGGGTTTCCTCCGGGTGCTCTGGATTCCTCCCACGGTCCAAAAACACACTTTGGTAGGTGGATTGACGACTCAAAAGTGTCCACAGGTGTGAGTGTGTGAATGAATGTCACCCTGTGAAGGACAGGCGACCCCCCCAGGGTGTATTCCCGCCTTGCACCCAATGATTCCGGGTAGGCTCTGGACCCACTTCAACCCTGCATAAGCGATTACAGACAATGAAATAATGAATGAATGAATGAATGAATATATCTACAGAACCTTAATGTTCCTTGGGTTGTAGATAGCTGCAAATGAAATCAATGCTTTCTGTGAAGGATTATGTAATTCTGGAGGAACTGGTAAAATAATATCAGGAGCTAAATGTCAGTTCCAAAGTATATGTTTGCCATTGGTTTTAAAATTAAGGTCTTGTACTGAAAGGTATTTTGAGAGCACAACACAAGCATCTCAGTTTATTAGATCAGCACCCTGTGCAGTGTGTGTTTCTGCATTGCCTTCAATGATTCTGAATAGGCTCTGGACCCACTGCGACCCTGTTCACAACAAAGTGGGTACAGGATGCACAGTGAATGAACAAGAACATCTCAGAATGTGTTTAGAATGGTCCTGAGGCTTTCCCCTGCTGATGGGTAATTGTGTTACATGCTTTTACAGCATTGTGTTTACAAGGAATATTGTTTTGTCATCAATTTTAATTTGTAAGCTTAATTAGAACATGTAGTACTGTATAATTAAGCTTGTCCCTGCATAGATTGTAGCCACTTTATGTGAAGGGTAACACTAAATATAAAAGGAAGGCAGGAAGGGCCTATCTGAACTTGATTGATAAATAAATAAATAATATAGATAGATAGATAGATAGATAGATAGATAGATAGATAGATAGATAGATATTAGCTCTGTAGGATATAACTGCTCTCTGTATGGTGGGAACAATAAAACAACATGGTTTTCAGATACAAGATGAATCAACACAGCTGGTCTGGAAAGAAATGTATGTGCATACACCAAGCCTGTGACATGTTTATTCTGACTGTGGACCGATTGCATATTTCATGAGCAATAAACGTCAGTCTTTCCCAAGACAACGCAAGCTGAGGAATCTAGGGGATATTTTTACCTCTCTCAGAGAACTAATAAGTCTTCATTTCAAGGCTGAGTAGAAGAGGTGGCATGAGAGGCGTTCTCAGCACACCGCATTTCTAAATAATGAGTGAAATCAATTACTTTGGAGATGGAGGACATCCAGGTTCAGCCTTAGCCTGAGGTCCCAACGCTCACAGCTGGACAGCCATTGCGAAGGACCTGCAACGACCAGTTTTCTATTAAGGAACAAATGAGCCGTCGTCTGTGCAGAGAAGCGTCCAGATAGGGATGAATGGGATGTGATTCTTGGGCTGCCCTCTCCACCAGTCCAGGAGCTAACAGACACCACAGAAAGAGTGCGGTCTTCACTGCTGAGGCTTCTTAGCAAACAGATTACCTGGACACTAATGAGTCTCAAAACAACAACTGTGATGCAAGACATTAATTATAAACCAAGGCAGCACAAAGGAGTTAGCTAAAAATTAAACTGTTAATGGGAATGAACACACTACATAAATAGGCAGTTTAGGAGGAAAAGTGATGGAAAAGGAGGAAAAGGAAAAAATGGTTGTGCTGTCAAAAGTTTAGAACACCAGATGATTGTGTACTGGCTACAGCCTTTGTGCTATTCCACCCTGACTCACAGTTCTTAATGACAAACAAATGAGCCGTTTCCTTATAGTAGGGAATACTTCATATGTATTCATATACATCATGCACAGTTTGTGTTGGCTGTCCTCTAGTCCTTCATCAGTGGACACAGGACGCCACCCACAAGATGCTATTGGCTGGATATTTTCGGTTGGTGAACTATTCTCAGTCCAGCAATGGCACTGATGGATTTAAATACTTGAGCCATCCTGCTGTGTCTGATCCACTCATAGCAATGGAAAACACTAATAGAATACTACCACACCAGTGTCACCGCAGCACTGGGAATGGTCAACCACTAAAATAATATCTGCTTTGTGTTGGTCTTGTGGGGGTCCTGACCACTGAAGAACAGTGCAGCAGGATGCCAACAATTTATGCAGAGCATTAGATGGACTACAGTCTGCAATAATAGAGATACAAAGTGCTTCTGTATGGTCAGGGGAGCTGAGAGAATGGGCTGTGAGTGTGTAGAAAAAACGAGGTGGTCATAATGTTATGGCTGAATGTTGTAAATCTAAATCACAGCTAAGGAAATCTCCAAAAGACACTTCTTTTCCCAGTAGATCAGAAAATGCCATCCTTCATGGGTAAAATGGCTCCCATCTCACATCAATGTTGTATCAGAACCTAAAATGCAAAACATCCATTTTATCTTTTGTAGGAATTAAACAAATTATTTACATAAGAAAAAAAACAGTGTGTGGAATCATCTTACCTTCCATGAGTTACCCTAGGGTTTACAATAAAAAAATACATAAAGACAACATCCGTGACAACATATGATTTAAAAAAATATCCTAATCTCAATCGATACATCAACATGAATTTATTTAGTGCTTTTCACAGCTGCTGATGTCACTGAACACTTTTACAGATTTCCAGTAATCAGAACAAAACAAATGCAAAAGCCCCAAATGAGCAAGTCAAAGGTGACAATGGCAAAAAAAAAAAGGATGAGAGGAAGAAACTTGGAAGAACCAAGACTCACAATGGGGACCCATCCTCTGATCAAACCTCTGAAAGAAGTTAATAGTATTAGTACATACGTCATTATGCTCAAATGTACTGCTATAATCATAGTTGTGATGTCAGAATAATGAAAATAATGAATGTTTATACCGCGACCCTGAAATGGAGAAGCGGAGAAGAAAATGATGATGATGATGATGATGAATGTTTATGGTAATAGCTACAATAGTGATCTTGGCATCATTGAGGATATAATTAGAGAATAAATCTATTACCAAGAATGTTACTAATTAATGTACTATATAATATAAATACTAAATATATAAATACTAATTAATAGGCAAGTAGTCTGAGGCATGTAACAGCAGAGCGGAGACTCCAGTAGACAGTGTTCCATCAATGTCACACAGAAAGCGTGGGCAGTTATTTTCACAGAAAAAAAGTGTAGAGATGGAACTAGGTTAGATGGAGGTTAGTTGAGTGCAGAAAAAAACATATGTACATATTTTGTGTGAGCAAAATACTTAAGCAGAATCCTTCAAAAACAAGTGCATGTTCACAGCTGACCAGTATAAACACTCTAACTTAAACTCAACTGCAAATGGAAGGTACTTCAAGGACAATGTAAATAGCATATTTTCTCATAGCATGCTTTGATTTAGATCGAAGACATTAATAAAATACCAGAGAGCAATCCTAAACAATGCTGAAGAGAAAACAAAAAGAAAGAATGGAAAATAGCCAAGTGTGTTAGCAAGCCACTTAAAACAAAGCTGGCCTTCACACTCAGCTTCAAGATATCCATCACATGGACGTGTGCATGTCTGAACCTCATACTTACAAACAATGGCTGGCATACCCTTGATGTCTGCTTTACAGAATGCATTACATCCATCTTAGTGCCAATATTAGTATCCAATATTCATGCATTCTGAAGGCAGTGGAATAAAACTGCCTGGTCCTCGCCCTTGTTTTCTATATATATATATATATATATATTTTTTTTTTTTTTTTTTCAGGTTTAACGCATTGGCCAACCATGTTGTTTTGTTGGCAAAGATGAAAAAAGTAAATACCAAATTTGAAGTATGAGTACTGAGAGAACAATAGCATCAATACTTATTTCAGCAAATGATTTGCAACTTGATTACCCTCTGCCTTCTGAAACAGTGATTCACGTTGTTTGGATCCACCACTATTTTTCGTAGTGACTCAAAATGTAATTCTATACTCCTTACCCTTTTATACATAATTTACCTGTTCAGCCAGCCATTTTTGATCCAGATCATTTATGTATGAATATGATGTGTCTTTTGAATCATAGTAAGCAAAACAAACATGGGCAACATGTGCTTTTTTGAAGAGGCAATTCCAAATACATCACAACCACTATGGTTGCTCAAAGAACATCACAATGTTCAAAATGTGATAAAGACACTACACAACTAAACAGTAACATACTACAGAATAGAATACTTCCTGATGGACTCTATACAAGATGGGAATGACTTTGAGAGCCTGTGCCCCTGAAGCTCTTAGTGGGATCCCATGAAAATGCCACAATACATACAAACATAAGTACACTGCATGAAGAGAATGTCATGTAAACTACATGTCTGCTTTTGTCGGAGGTCATTTACTAACTGATATAATATTCACAAATATAGCCACATACTATATTTTCACAGAAATATCACATAAATCCTCAGTTTTTATGCCTATTAGATCATTAAAATAACAGAAAAGCATTACTGAGATTTGCATTACTGTAAACATAATTCACTTCTGTATTCTAATAAAAATAAAAAAGTGACCCACTAAAAATTACTGTAGTATAACAGCTACTGTCAGAGATTACTCTTGGGAAAATATTCAAACAGTATCTGCCATGTGACTCTTGTCTGACGTGCTGTTTTCTACTGATTCAGTAACAGCTGACAGGAGTAGGTGTTTAGGGTCCTCTTACAGCTAAAAGCACCCTAGTAATGTATCTCGACAAGAACATCTGTGGTTGTTCTTTCTGTACACTAAAGCAGTTTAGTTAAATAACAAGCAATTAATGCAAAGCAGGTCCTTAGCACCATTAAATACACTTTTTTTATAAAAAATAAAATGGTCTTCTAATATCTCATTAATATTTTAATGTCAATGCTAATTAGTTTAATGTAATATTGAACCATGTCTCTGTTATAATTATAGCAATTTTAAAAAATACTGATAATGATAGAGGTGAATGGCTATGTCAGATAAAAGAAGACAGGTGCATGTGCTATGTACACGTGTGTGTGTGTGTGTGTGTGTGTGTGTGTGTGTGTGTGTGTGTGTGTGTGTGTGTGTATGTAGAAGTGTAGACATCGACTTCTTAGATGGTAACTATTCAAAACTAATTATAAATGTATATAACTGAGGATTTCATATTGACATTTGTTGTGTTTCTAACCAACTTCACACTGGACAATTTGGGCTTGCATAAAGAATTAATAATAATAATTTTTAAAAATATTGCTCTGTATATATTTTTGCCCCCTTTCACCCTATTCTTTAACTGTCACCCTGTTCTTCATATGGTTTATTATATTTTATAAATATATGGACTTGTTTATATACTTAGCAATCGCTGGATGAAGAACACCTACCTTGTATTTACTTTCATTGTCCATTATCAGCTCCACTGACCAAACAGGAGCACTTCTTAATTTCCGCCTTTTTCTCTGCATACTCAATTTCACCCTGTTCTTCAATAGTCAGGTCTCCCACAGAGCAGGTTTAATTTGGGTGGTGGATCATCCTCATCACTGCAGTGACATTGATGTGGTGGTGGTGTGTCACTACGTGTTGTGCTGGTAAAAGTGGATCAGATACAGCTGTGCTTAAAAACTCCAGCAAAAACTTGTGTCTGATCCACTCGTATGAGCACAACACACACTAACACACCACTACCACATCATGGTAGAATGATCCACCAAGAAGTGTAGTGAGGTATATAGTGAATAGGGCACTGATTAATTTTGGGCACAACCCTGTATGGATACCTGGAGCAGCCAGAGCTGTGTAGAGAGAGCAGCTAGCGATCTGGTCAGTTTGACTAACGTAAACTTTGCAATGCTCTTTATTCTAAATTCTAATGCTCTTATTCTATACCTAAAATAAAACATCTAAAGACTGAAAAGTGAAAAATGTATTGAATTTTACATGAGCAGTGATAAAGCTGGTCTCTCTTTAAAATATCTGTGAGGGCAACTCAATGGCAATTTATTTGTTAATGACCACAGATGATTCACTGTAGAGGCAAAATAACTTTATTAAAGAAGACCTTTATAATGAACTCCGGGATAAAGCCCTCCACAAATACTATACAGTATGTAGACAAAGAGAAAACATAGTGGTTACTTGTGATATTTCTACATGAGTACATACCAACGTGTGTTTTTGGACCGTGGGAGGAAACCGGAGCACCCAGAGGACACCCACACAGACTCGGGGAGAACACACCAAACCCCTCACAGACAGCCACCTGGAGTGGGGCTTGGACCCATAATCCTAGCCCCAGGACACTGGAGCTGTGTGACAGCGACACTACCTGCTACGCCACTGTGCCGCCCAGTATGTATCAAATTTCATTACATATTTCCTGTTTGGCTTGCCATATCCATACAATAAAATATATTTTATTATATATAATAAAAATATATATAAAAACATGGACATATTAAAAATTATTCAGCCGAAATAATTATGCTTTATATATATATATATATATATATATGTATACATTTTTTTATGTACAATTATGGCCATATTTTGGACATTTCAGCATCAAGTAAAATGTGCTATTTTACAACTTGACCATTATATAGTGAATAGTTTCCACTGTCTAGTAATGGAAAACATGTGCTCCAGGAAATAGATACAAGAAAACTGGAGAAGAATGGAAGACAAAAACACAAAGCCAGTCAATAATGAAATTAACTTCCAAGATATATAGATCCATTCAGAAACAGCTGGCTTAGTAGTAGCTAATCCATGTTATTGCAGAGTATAGACAGATGTCAATGTGTTGTTTTCTTGAAGATGAAGTGATTCTGTTCACGCAGGCCAAAAGCATTTGTGTCTGACATGAATTTGACCATTTTCTAATTTGCACAACATTTCAAAAAGCAAAATTCAGTGCACATTCATGATAACATTTATATGATCAAACAAAAATATTTTGCATAGGAACCCTACATAATTTATGTTTTATCACTTGCTACATATGACAAACAACAAACTAAATATAAATATAACTAATAAATAAAATCAATCATTCATTCATTATCTGTAACCACTTATCCAGTTCAGGGTTGCGGTGGGTCTGGAGCCTACACAGAGTGTGAGGCAGGAATACACACTAAAGGGTGTGCCAGTCCTTCACAGGGCAACACAGACAAACACACGTTCACTTACACCTACGGACACTTTTGAGTTGCCAGTCCACCTACCAACGTGTGTTTTTTGGACCGTGGGAGGAAACCGGAGCACCCGGAGAACACATCAACTCCTCACAGACAGTTACCCGGAGTGGGCCTCAAACCTACAACCTCCAGGTCCCTGGAGCTGTGTGACTGCGACACTAACTGCTGCACCACTCTGCCGCCCTAAATAAAAATCAATACATGAACTGAATAACAGCATTAGATCATTAACAGAGGAAAAAAGGAGCTTTGATTTCAGTAAAGAGAAACATGTTTTAACACATAAGAAGAAGGCAGAAAATCACTTTCCAGGTTGGTTCTAGTGAAAGTGAGAATGGGCAGAGAATCTTGCATTTAGAGAAACTGCATTAGAGTATTAATCAACACAGGGGGGAGCTTTGAATTAAGCATACTGAAGCATCTTTTGACTGACAAGAAGACTACAGAATAACACTTTCCAAATTGTTTATATTGAATGCCAGAATGAACAGAGAGTCAGAATATGAGCTGAATAACTGAACTAAATCATTAAAAGCGGAAACAAGAGCTTTGATTTCAGCAAAGGGAAACATGTTTTAACACACAAGTTTCGGCTGCTTTTTCTTTTCATTTTTACATGACACTTATTAATTACTGGATGAAACATCATGTTTCTGCAAATAACAATGAAATTACATTATGTGGTGGGAATTACTCTTACAAAAAATAAGTTAATTTGTTTGTACTATTAATATACATCTTTTAAACCAAAATAATTTGGTATTGTTTCAGTTGACTTTTTATGTACTTATCAGTGATATACACAATTATACTTAAGTATACTTGACTTATACTGACAGGTATACAGAAATATTATATTCTGTGTATACTTGTACTTAACCTTTTGATTGAGGTACATTAAAGGAAAGTATAATTAAGTATTTTTGCCTTAAAATTTAAGTATATTCAGCTTGTAGTTTGGGGTGAAATAGGTGAAAGTAAATAGCACAACGGTGGAAGTGTACCCAATGTACACTGTGTTATTAATCAACACAATAACAGATAAAAAATTATCTGTTGTTATTGACAATATTCATCAAAATATTCAAGTTTGGGCAACACAACTTCCTGCGTAAAAATGTAAATAGACTGCTAAATAAACTACATCACCTACTAAAATATTGTGATTTGTACTTTGAGGACACTTTTCTTCATTATATTTTGTAGTCATTTTATGTTCATTAAATGAGCCCCCATCCATTGGAGGCGCTGTTTCACTGCATACACTCAAAATCTCTGTTGTTTACCAAAAGAGGAAGAATACCAGTAGAGTTATCTGTCAAGGATAAACATACAAAACACTGCTTTCTAACTTTCTGGACTCTGCATTTGAATCTTCAGGCAAAGTTTTAAAGTTAGGGTTAGGTTTACAGTTAGGCAAAGTTTGAAAGCTTCTTTTATCACCCTGGGTTGCCAGATATTCACATTCTTTCCTACACAATTTACAAACTTTACAGTCTCTTTGTAAAACATGTACAGTTTCTCCATGACAGGCTGACAGTATTGTAAAATGCTTAATTTATATTATAATAAATAACAGCTATAAGTGGGATAGAAATATATAAGCAGTGAAGTATACCTATACAGTAATATACTACAAGTAACATATACTTGTAGTAGGGTTGCAGTACCAAATAAAACATTTGCCCATGCAGTCTTGAACAGAGAAATGAACCCCTTCCCATCTTTACTTCTGAGATACTTAGCTGTTCTTTTTATGAATCATGTCCCTGACCTTTTGCCATTTAAGGTTTTTTGTTGTTGTTGTTGTTTTTTGCCACATTCTCATCTTCTGCTGGTATCAAATTTAAAATGAGCATTTATAAAAAACAACATTCACAGTCTCATCATTTGAAATATATGTTTGCAGTATTTGGACATCATTGTATTCTTTTGTTATTTACATCTTCCCAGCTTCTAGAAATGGGATTTGTATTTCATGGGCAATGACGCACCAGATACCATGACAGATACTGGGTTTTGTACGTTTTGCTGAAAATATTCTGGATGACCATTCTCTTCTATAAAAGGAGCTTTTCCAAACTATATAAGGCAATATTTATCACATTAGCATAACATTATATTCTTATGAAGGGCAATCTGAGGGTTTGAAAGTCATGCACATTCAACAGTGGATTCCAGTCTTGCTTTCCATAGACTAAGATTTCTCCAGATGAATCAAAAAGATTTTGAACTGTTTGACAATTCTCTCATAAAGTTTGGCATAAAATAAGAAGTAAAAACCCATCCTTGTTTGTAAAGACTAAGCAAAGACTAAGTCTTTTTTTTTCAGAATGAGTATAACATGAATATTCTATAAACTTTTCTTTCTTTCTGCTTAATGATCTGATGTGTTCTATGTTCTATTGTGAATATAATATGGGTCTATGAGATTTGCAAATAATTGCATTCCGTTTTTATTAACATTTATTTACATTTTTCAAAGCATCCCAACTATTTGGAATTGGGGTTATAGATGTCTCCAGCCAGCACACCTTATTTATGGTCATTCCACTGTCAATAGCTATTCTTAACTGATCCCAGAAGCTAAAAAGAAGGGAGTAACTAAAGCCCACTGGCCAAAGAAAAAGAAAACTTAAAAAGACTGAGAATATTAAATCTGTTCAGTAGTTTAATATTTACTAGCGCCTAAAATTATAGCAAAGGCTCTTGGTTCAGGAATTGGAAATATACCACTCCAGCCACCAAAAGTCATCACAATACCTGATCTTGGCTGGTCTCTGAAGCTAAGAAGAGCCTGCTCTGGTTAGTCTTTGGATAGAAAAACACAGAGAGAGTACCCATAGGCAACCTATGGATCATAAAAGGAGATATCTTACAATGTAGGGACCCTAGGTCCTGTAAGCTCTTCCCTAGGTAACAATTCCCTTAGACTTGCATTTAAAAGAGAGTAACCATAGAAGTATATTAACCGAAGAAGGAAATAATGTAAAACAATCAAATAAATACATTTAAAGGAATAAATAAAGAAAAAATGAATCTTGCACAAATGCCAAATATCTGCACAGTTCAATCGAGGACCAGAAGTGGAACAGCATCAGTGTTTTCAAGCCAGCATGCAAATATAGGATTGTTATCATGGGATATGTGGATCCAAATTAAGTGTTTAGATTTACTTAATTTGGTTAATGTGTATAGTGATTACTACATAACACTTTGTTCCTCTAATTATCTTGCAGGACCAGCTTGTGAAAACTTTTTTAATCTGCACTGCCAGATACACCAATAAGAAATAAATGTGTGAAAATAGTTTGATATTTGCTGCCATCAAGTGGCTGGCTTGGATATTTCTATGTCTAGGTAAGGGTTCTTCTAACACAACCTTGTTTTTTCCTGTTATTTAGTCCTGTGTTTGATTATTCGAGTAGAGAAAGAGTAGCTTTCAAGCACAAAACAGAAGCTGCACACTTTCACAGCCTATGTTTTAAGAGTTCACTCCCATCATTCAGTCTCTTTTCATTTAGCAACACGTTCACTAACAAATATTTGACTTTATTTGCTGTTTGAGAAGATTCAGCCACGGGCTCCTGATGGAGCAGACAGTAGAAGCAATAGATGAGAACTGAAAAGATGAGCTTTAACTTGTCTGTAAGTTTTTATTCACTGTTTGAATTACCACAGGAACTGATTTGTATCTCGAGTTATTTAGTTCTGTAGCATTTACATTAATGCAGTTAGCAGTCCCCCAGATTTGGAGTGATCCGAAACAACAAAATTATGTCAATTACTCACCTATGGAGCAGGAATAGAGCAATATCCTCATGTGGTTGGGCTGTTTTTCATGAGGGCTAGAGCTCTGTTCAATTTGGTTTCTGCACCTCTGTCAAGCCTGCTGTCTCACTGATGCCAAAATGAAATATATATATATATAAATTAAATGACAAATAAGTTATTGAAGAATCAGTGTATTGTATCCTCTCATTAATGTGGCAATCTGATCATTAATTAAAGCCCCATATTTAGAAGTTATTCCCAAGAAAAGAAAACCCCTAATGCCTTAAAAGCAGCTTAGATGTAACCATACACATTTGCCTTTGTTCAGTATGTTCAGACCTAATAAGCAAATAGCCCCTGCTTCTGTCTCTAATCACACTTCCACCATTCTCCTGAAGCCTGGCCAGCATGTTGAAGGGACTGGTTCCTTAGGTATATGACATTAGAGGCAACACTGCAACACTGAAATGCTGAGCCTTGGTTTTTACTGTATATTTTGCACATTATGTATATATATATAGCTGGTTTAATTCAGATTAGAAAATGGATTCATACAAAAAATAAATAAGTAGATGGGTTTTTTTCGCAGTCACACAGCTCCAGGGACATGGAGGTGGTGGGTTCAAGTCCCGCTCCAGGTGACTGTCTGGTGACTTGGCGTATTTGACTCCCCGTGTCTGCATCGGTTTCATCCGGGTGCTCCGGTTTCCTCCCATGAGCCAAAAACACACATTGATATGTGGATTGGTGACTTAAAGTGTCTGTAGGTTTGAACTTGTTTTGCCATGAAAGACTGGCGCCCTGTGTGTTCCTGTCTTGTACCCAATGATTCCAGGTAGGCTCCGGACCCACAACAACCCTGAACTGGATAAGCGGTTACAGAAAATGAATGAATGGATGAATTAATAATTAAATAACTTGGAAAGTTGTTTTGTATGTGGCGCAGCAGGTAGTGTCGCAGTCACACAGCTCCAGGGGCCTGGAGGTTGTGGGTTCTCCCCGTGTCCGCATGGGTTTGCTCCGGTTTCCTCCCACAGTCCAAAAACACACGTTGCAGGTGGATTGGCGACTCAAAAGTGTGTGTGTCTGTGTTGCCCTGTGAAGGACTGGCGCCCCCTCCAGGGTGTATTCCCGCCTTGTGCCCAATGATTTTAGGTTCAGGCTCTGGACCCCCGCGACCCTGAATTGGATAAGCGGTTACAGATAATGTATGAATTATTTAATGTTTGTTTGTTTTTTAATAAACCATGAAATAAACCATGCTAAATTTATAACATAATAAGAAAAATATGTAATTTTACTCACGTCACATGAGTACACTCACATGAATAGTTGAGTCTCTGACCTTGAGACTTTAACTGGTGTTTGTAAGTATAATATAACTGGTATTTGTAACTATAGCGAATGTGTTGAAAGTAGAAAAATAGTGCACATGCCCAGTCTGGCCACTGGATGTCACTCTTGTAAAAATTGTACTCGTGTCTAGGACTGTAGTAATCACTTTAATCTGTTAGAATGCAATAAAATAAAATAAAATAAAATAAAATAAAATAAAATGCAGGTCGTTTTATTAATTGAGTTTAGTAAATATATGATATATCCTCCTGGGATATATGACACTAAATCTACTTTGTAATTTCCATCTACCTCGGTACCTAATACACAAAAAATATTCAAGAAATCCAGAGAAACCACTGTTCCATCATCTGTACACAGCAGTCTTCATTTGGGTGAGAATGTCATTATAAGGGGACCAGTAGAAATGCTCTAAACTTACTTTGAATTGAATATTTTACTTTCTTCCTTTAAGCAATCCATGGTTATTTAAGCAAGGTCATGCCAGGCCCGATGCAAATATACTGCATGTGCTTGACTGGCCCTCCCTATAGGTCACTTTGTCAGATAAATAAAGGTTTTATTTTATTGTATTTTCAGACTATCCCCACTTTTCTGTAAACAGGATTTGTATGATTTTTTTTGTTAATTCATCATCTAAGCTAAATATAAACAATAGGATATCACTTTCAGTTCAACACTGACTAAAACAATTAGAATCAGGAAACTATCATGAGGCTAAAAGCCAAAGAACCAGCTCTTATCTCAAGCTTTTGGCAAATACCACATGATAGCCTATGCTTCACCTTCAGCACATTTCACGCAAGGTTAATCACACAAAACAGATTTCAATAGAATGTCTACTACAGCACTACATGACACAGTCTAAAATATTTGGACTTCCCCGTAAAATGCAAGAAAGAATAAGAATAAAAATAGACCTGTTTGTGTTTCTGTTCAGTGTACACACATTAATTAATTCTCTGTGAATCTAAACAGCCTTCTCAGCTGTATTTATGCAAATTTTTTTAGGGTATCCGCTTGTAAAAAAAAATAATAATAACAGGACATTGACTAAGATTCCTTATTTCCTGATTGCACGGTTTGTTCATGTTATTTATTTATTTGTTGGTTTGTTTGTTTGCATTTGCATTGGACTGCCTCTATTCCTAGAGTTGCCTCAGGCCTAGTATTCTGAAGTCCCCAAGGGTCATGACATTAAACAACTCTTGGGCCCTGGCCCCACTGGACAAGTCAATATACTATCCTTGAATTGGTGGGATATTGGAAGCTAAAATAAGGTGCATGGAGGGTCTGTTGGGTGTAACGTAAAGGATATGGAATCTACTGTTTACCTATTGAACAATTAAATTACGGTGAGTTGATTCATATTGTATGTGGTTTCTAAATTTCTTTGTTTCATATAATGGGAGTGAACCTTTTTGAAGGAAGGAATATTATTTATTTATTTTCCTCCAACTTTTGAAGTCAATTTTCCTCTTACTGAATGTTCCCAGCACTAATGTGAACAGAACCATTAACGTGTGCTAAAAGTTCTTTTAAATGTGGTGGTCTAAATAATCTGAAAATTACTAGAAAATCTAATTTAAAAAATGATAGGCTTCGGACATTTTAACGGTCCATGTCTTCAAGATTTTAAAATGACGTTAGTTAATCCACTTCAAATTACTCGCACTGCACACTCTTACAACTGGGGGGCTCCAAAAACCAAGAAATAACTTACAGTAAAACACTAAGGCACCAGTAAAAGCGCCTATCTGGAACATGATTTACAGGGAACTGCTAAAGTCAATAAAAGCCTTTGTTGTTTCAGCTTAAGACCATATAACTTATTTTCTGCACTTCAACTTTAAAATCACAATACATATGTTATTACTAATACAATGATTATTGTGGTGATCTATGACGATGACGATGATGATTGTTTGGCTGTTGTTAATAATAACTGTAAGAAGAAAGGCCATGTAGTTGTCACATTTGTTGGTATTAGATTTAGAGAGTTACACTATTGCAAAATTGCATACAATGTTTATGGTTTATAAATAATATTGTTCGGTGATATAACCTGTTAATAAAGGGTAATGCAACAGAGGCTTATACAGTCGTACACAAATACTTACTTACGGTGCACCGTATGTTGAGCGGGTGGAGTTAGAGCAGGGGCCCAACAAATTTACTGGAACACCGTGTGATGGGGCCCAACGTAACACATTTTCATGGTGCTCATGATGTCTGGTGGTTCTCCTACTGCTACTACTACTTCTACTACTAGTGCTACTGCTACTACTACTACTACTACTACTATTATTAAAAATAATAATAATAATAATAATAATAATAATAATAATAATAATAATGTCGTTAGTTAATTTACTTTAATCCAATTGAATTCAAATGGATTATTGAAGGAATAAATAAATAAATAAATAAATAAATAAACTGTTCAGGTGTGAATGATCAATTCAGGTGTCATTTTTCGACTCTTATCTGTGATGATCAAAATGTGATGTGAAATTGCAGAGTGAATAGAAAGTGTTTTGAGTGTTATGGGGCTCTATATTTTAATTAGTCTCGACATGTTTTCGTTAGACTCTTTATCATCGTCATGATCTTCATAGTCATTATGATAATTGTCTTCATTTTCAAGTTCATAAAACTCACCATGCGTAGGAATATAAAATCTGTGAAAATTCATTGAATTATATATATTTATATTTCTTTATAATGTATGCGCGCATCCTGTTTGTTTCACTGTTGAATTGTACCAGAGCAGATATAATAGATGCTTAATTATGAATCGTTCTACATGTCATCTCTCTCTCTCTCTCTCTCTCTCTCTCTCTCTCACACACACACACACACACACACACACACACACACACACAGAGACAGTATGTGTGTAAGTGTTTATCTGTGAGGCGTTAAAATAAAAGCTACAGTAACATAAGCACATATATATATCAAATATTATGGACGAACATATAACAAGTCGGATGAGTGAAAATGAATAAATCTTTATCATATTAATCTCACAGTTCACACCATTGATATTATATTGACTTTAAAAAAATCAACGGCGGAACAAATAAGCGAATCCAAATACAATGGAGTAAGCCCGTTAATTATTGTCATACTTCGGAAAGTAAATGCTCCTCTCTTTAAAGTTTAATGTATTTATAAATTATTTCTGGTTCGTTTAAATTCGCACGTGACCACATTTCACTCTTCTGTCAACTCAACTTCACAGAACGAGATTTCAGACAGCTGCCATAACAATAATAATAATTAATTAATTATTATTATTAGGATCATAATTATATTGTGCTGAAAGGAAAACACTAATGTTGTGCGTCAGTTGCTGCAGGGTGTTTGATCCCACTGTGATGAGGAGAATGAAATGTATATATAACATTTATTCTATTTTAAGTGTACGTGTCATATAAAACTCGTTGCTTTTCCTCGCAATGTCTTGCATGTACCTCTCTGCCATGGCTGGATTAAAATTAATCCCAATTCAGGTCAAACTTTTTCTTTAAACTATCGACCTTCAAGCAGGAATGAGGCTGCATCTCACTGATTTCCTCTGGTTCCACTCGCAACCGCTGTAAAGAATTCTGACACGGTCCAACAGAACGCGTTTCACGTTTAAACACCCTTTGTTTTGTTTAAACTTTATCCAGGTCATTACGCAGACATTTTGGAACATAATTTACAGCCCCTTTAAATGAGAATATTGTTGGTCCCAATCACTTTTGAAATGGTATTTTCATTAGAATAAGCGACAAACACGTGCATTTAATTCCAAATAACAAATAGAATATATTTTACTTCTTTGTCTAAACGAATTCTCTTCATTTGCTGAGGGGTGTCTTCTTTAAATGGTCAGATAAATGAACGGAAACTTCTCTGAACAGAGATGAACTCCACACTCTTTCTGTCTCCCTCACTTCATTAAAAACAATGAAACGGTCACACGGCGCGTTGGCGGCGAGGTTAATGTACTTACATTGTCAGCGGTAATGGCTCATAAAGTAAACCTATCTCTCTTTTTTTTTTTTTTTTTTTGGTTAAACCCTGAAACAGTGAGGTTTTCCAGCACCAGCCCGAACAAGCCGCGCTGACCGCTTGAGTGACGCGCATGCAAATCATCGCGCTTTCTATCAACCAATCAGAAGGCATGTAAAATGCAGTTGCGACCAATGGCAGGCGAGCGCTCTCGGCTGTGGCCAATTGGAGGCGGTTATCAACGCGAAAGAGAGAGAGTGAAACAGAATGGGAGAAGGGTCCGAAAGGAGAGAGAGTAGGAGATCTAGAGAGTGGGAGAGAGAGAGAAAGAGAGAGAGAGAGAGAGATTGTGTTAAATGCTCGCGGTTAAACAGAGAGTAAAAGCACAGGCTTGTTTCTCCTTCAGAGAGGACACGAACACCGGGCTTTTGAAACTTTTTCCTCCGGCTCATTGTTTCTTGGATGATCTCGAGAAGTTCTGCTGCATTCTCCGGTGTAGTTTCTGTTCGTTTGTTTGTTTGTTTACTTCTCCGCGTGCTCGCTCCGTGGCTCATGCTTACCAATGTTAGCGGTGGGGCAGATGGACGCTAACAGGCAGAGCGCTTTCGTTCTGGGCAGCACTCCGCTGGCGGCGCTACACAACATGACGGAGATGAAAAGCACTCTCTTCCCGTATGCGCTGCAGGGACCCGCCGCCTTTAAGGCTCCGGCGCTTGGCGCACAGATGGCGCTGGGGACGCCACACGGAATCAGCGACATTCTGGGCAGACCGGGCGTCGCAGGGGCTGCTGCCGGGACCGGGGCTCTGCTGGCGGGATTCCCGCGGCTCGGTGCTGTGGCGGGCTCCGCGGGGCTGTATCTGAACCCCGCCGCCGTTACCCGCTACCCTAAACCCCTCACACAGCTGCCCGGCAGAGCACCTGTCTTCTGGCCCGGAGTCATGCACAGTGGGCCCTGGAGCGACCACCGAATGCAATGCGCTTGTAAGACCTACACTACACTCTTCACACACTGACTAACAGCACATATTCACTTATTCTACAGCTCTTTCTGTTAGTCCTTTGAAAATAAAATTGTTCATCGGTTTAACCAAAGGAAACAAACCCCCGTTTTTGCTCAGACGAAACGACCCAAATATCAAGTGTTTGGGCTAAATATGTGAGAAAATGTTAAACTTCCAGAGCAATAACTAACTAGTGTTCCAGCGGAAATTATTTTACAATTAACTCGATGTTTATTTATTACTCTTCGTCGCCGCCTAAATCATAAACAACAGAAAATATCAGTTCTTCTTCTCAGTTATTTTTCTTCTCCATTTGAACACAAAAGCTGTTATTTACATCGTGGGAATTCTAATAGAATTCTCTCATTTTTTGGAATAATATCACTGTATCTTAGCTTACAACACACGTTTAACTTGAGATATTTTTTTGTCTGCTGTGAAGTCACAAATCTGGAGACAGCACTGATTGGTTATTAATAGGAATGTTTGTGTCGATGTGAAAATATATTTTATTTGAGGAAAGTTTAGGATTACGAAAATTCAACCTTCATTTTCTGAGGAAACTACTTTCTACAGGGACAATAACTTCTAGAGTTCACAAGTATGAAGCGTTTCTGTGGTCACTTTTATAAATCTCTTCAAGTGAATATTGCAAACCTTTTCACTTTCAGTGAGCTTTGACAAATCTTTTAAATAGATAATAATCATTTAAAAATAAATAAATAACCAAACTGAAGTTGAATTATTCTGAAGAGCTCTGAAAATTTGCTGCGCTCTGAAAATAACACACAGAACATGCACTTTGAAAAACCGTGGCCGTTTTAATAAAAATGATTATTAATCAAATTATTTTAATCCCAGGCAAATGGACACACACCTGCACAACTCAGATAAACACCTATTTAGAATGAACTTTGGTGTGAACTGATTAAAACCAGTTCAGTTACTTGTTGATACGTGAAGACCTTTCGTTAACTGTTTCGTTAACTTTACGAAGTGTATGTGTTGACTCTTGATTTGTTATTGCGTTGTTTTCTGTTTTAAATATGTTTAGAGCTCTGATAATAATATTCACAGAGCGGGGAAAAGTAGGGAATTGATTTCATTTGAAAGTTTATACATGAGTAAGACATTTCAACAGTGTTTTTCCCAAAGTAAAGTGAACGACAGTAATGCTTGTGATGGGATAGATGCTGTTCATGGGGGAACACTTGTATACATTTGTATCAAATCTATTGAAAGCAACATTTATTTTCAGTGTGCACTGGATACAGAGGAGACCTGACTTCTAGAGAGAACCATAGATTTTTAGAGAAACACAGGGACTACTTCGAATGTAAACAATACATTTTAATGGAAACAACAGGGAATGTGTGAACACTTTTCTACTTACTGAATAAAAATGCTTTAAACCACAGTGTGTATATCGGGAGAACTGGATTATACGTGCGTTTCGGTTGGGAACTGGGTTGAAATGGCGTGAGAATATTGGAGTAGAGTGATGTTTATATTTGTAGCATTTCAACGTGTGTCGCTGGTGGCGATTTTTATGGAACGTAATGATCCATTCACTAAAACTCGGTGTGCTTGCTCTCCTTCAGCTCAAGCGAACATAATGCTGGATAAAGACGGCAAAAAGAAGCATTCGAGACCCACGTTCTCAGGGCAACAGATCTTCGCGTTGGAGAAAACCTTCGAACAAACCAAGTACCTGGCCGGACCCGAGAGAGCGCGCCTCGCTTATTCACTGGGAATGACCGAGAGTCAAGTGAAGGTACAAGTCATTTACAGTCATTCCACATCAAATTAACGATATTATTCGTTTGAGAACGATAATTTATTCGTGACTATTTGGCTTTTTGTGACCAAGCTTTTTGGCTTTTTCTTAGCTCTTACCGTTGACATGTATTACTATTATTATTATTATAATTATTATAATTATTATTAATATTATTATCACCGAGTAGAAGTTCCAGTCTACCAGGCGTATTTACTGTGTTTGTTGCTTTTAAATAATAAAAATAAATAAAATAGAAAAAACAAAGCAATTATTTTTGATGTACTGCTGTTTTGTGTTAGATCTTTTATCGACGAAGTGTAAGCACTTCCAAGCACATTAAACGAACCCTTCTGCACGAGTTTCAGCTGTGGATTGGGCTGTAGGTTTAGTGCAGGTGGAAATGTGCAGAGCTGAATAGTAAGTAGATATATTATTGAGTGATATAACAGGTGTATTGAGTAAGGCATTCTAATATGTTAGTTGACTTGATCTCTGCTGTTTTGTGAATGGTAACACCAGTGAATTTGGAACTCTAGGCCTACTTTATTTTGACATAATCCAGAAGAATATAGAAGAATATTCTGGTATGTAGTAAGTCGTTTCACAGTAGTTCTGAATGCTACTCTTATTTTGTCCTTTTACCCTTTTACCACCTGTTCCTCTGTGTTGTGGTGTGTATTTGGGGAAACCCTGCTGCATTACCCTGTTTTCAGCTGTAGATAACTGAGGGTAACTTTCGCTCCTCTGTTCCAGGTGTGGTTTCAGAACCGCCGGACTAAGTGGAGGAAGAAGCATGCGGCAGAAATGGCCACAGCCAAGAAGAAGCATGACTCTGAGACGGAGAAGATGAAGGAGAGTTCGGACAACGAGGACGATGATGAGTACAACAAACCTCTAGATCCCAACTCAGACGACGAAAAAATCACGAGACTGCTCAAAAAGCACAAGGCCACGAGTGTGTCCCTCGTCAGCCCGTGCAGCAACAGCTCAGACGCATTGTGATTCACAGCTGAGCAGAGACTCTGATCCTGTCTGAGGCCGAAAAGCAGGACCTACACTGATCTCCGACTGTAAAGCGGGACATACACTGCAACTACGTGCAGGCCACGCTTTACTGCCCTGAAACAGAATATGCACTGCTGCTGATCTCGGCTCTCTCTCAGTAAAGCGAGGCATACACTCCTCGCCTACAGTAAAGCAGGACATGCTTTAGTGTCCATGTACAGAATATACGCTGCTAAATTTAAGCAGGGTATACGCTGCTCTCCTAACGAAAAGCAGGGTATACACTATAAAGTACAGCAGGGTGTACACTGATCTCCTATAGGAAAAACATGGCATGCTTTATTGTTCTAAAGCAGAATATGCAATGCTGATCTGAAGTAAAGCAGGGTCTGTGCTGTTTTCCAAGGGCAGAGTTTCCACTGCTGTTCTTGTAAATTGAAGCAGGGTATGAGCTGTTTTCCTAAGGCAGAATATCTACTGCCTAAATTAAAGAAAAGCAGAGTATCCATTGCTTGTGAGAATTAAAGCAGGGTATACTGCTTTCTTATAACAAAGTACGCACTGCTGATGTACAGTAAAGCAGATTATACACTGTTTGAAAAGTAAAGCAGAGTATCCACTGCTGGTGTACAGTAAAGCAGATTATACACTGTTTGAAAAGTAAAGCAGAGTATCCACTGCTGGTGTACAGTAAAGCAGGGTATGGACTGTTTTCCCTGCTCAAACAGGCGCTTGTCTGCTGGTGCCAATGCAATGTGTTGTACACATGCAAGTGTAAGTGAGATGTATATATTTTGTACGGAGTAAATTATGTTATTAAACCTCCAAAAACGGACATGGCGACTTTATCAGTCACACCACTGTCAGCAGTCTAATTTCGCGCTGTGGTCGAATAACGGAGCCTAACTACTTGGACAAGTTCCCCCTGTCTGTCCCCTCATGTCCAGTGTTGTATATGATGAATGTAAATAGCCTTTGTTTTAACTGTGTCCTCTACACCCGATTAGTTTCATTTTAAAGGACTTATGTTTTACCATCCTCCACAAAAAATAAAAAATAAATAAAAAATATAGATACAAATGGAGCGTTAAATATTGAAATAAGAGAATATTATTGCTTCCGTGCTTAAGGAAGAACACATTTGTATGATCAATAAATTATTTAACATATTTTAAATGTGTATTGGTAGATTTCATTTCATTATGTTTATATGTAAACATTTTCCCGGATATGCGACTGAATTGAATCTGCTAAAGTGGGTAAAATGACGCCTCAGTTTAACGAGGGTTAGCTATGAAGCTAAATCATTTTTGAAAATTATTAATTTTATAAAATGTGTAATACGTAAAAGGTCATACTTCATTTTAATCTACAAGTTCATTACAGGACATTTTGTGCAATGTGCGAATGGTTATTCTGTAAATTATTAAAAGAAAAATAAGATAATTGTGTGATGAAAGACCTACAGGCTAATTTTGCATGGAAAATACTTTACTTATTTCAGTAAATGGGTTTCATCTATATGTACAACACTTACAATGGAACATTTACGAAAAATCTTCTGCCATTTCCTTTAATGTTTAGTGATGATGCCATTCACAGCTTGACTAGCTTCTATTTTGAGTGCGTTTTTAGAGCACCGGAAACTTTGTGCAAGTTTAACCCGTTCACATCCATCAATTAAAATTAAATAAGTTACGAAACCGTTACGTAAATATCGTTGAGATTAATTGTTTTAGATTGTAAACCACGTTTATATTTCATCCCAAATTTTAAATAGTTTTGAATAACGAAATAATAATAAAAGCTGTGTAATTTCTCTATTTATAAGTTTGTTTTCGAGCTAGCTCAAAAGACATTAACTTTTTTTGTGTGAAAATAAGTTAGTTAATTACATGGACATCAGCCCTTGTTTATCAAATGTTCTCAAAATTAATTCAACATTGTATTATTGTTAAAACACGGTCTTAGAATACCAGACTGCTTGTTACATTGTAAACGTCACCTGGGCTAATAAAATTAACACTTTATACCACCGAATCTATGCATAGGAACGTTCAAAAACAAGGTCTCGTGAACACGTTATTCTGTGCTTCATAGTTCAGGAAGACGGTTAGCGTTTTCGTTTCCCACACAAAAAAATCGTTAGATCGATGATAAGCGATACAAAGTGCGCTTCACACATTACGCTGATTCCACACCGCGGATTAGTGACCGAGGGCACGGACTAGCCCTGGCTGGTCATGTTATTAGTCTGAACCGAGAGAAATCGGGACACCAGGCCTGCACACTGCTGTTATACGCCGCAGATTAGAGCACGTTCATTGCCCAGCAGTAATAAGACACATGCAGTCACTCAGGTCTAATGGGCTTTTATTGCTTGAGGAGGTCACGGCACCCACGGAGCTCCGTTTCTATGTGCTTTACAGGAGGCAGTGAGTAGAGGAAGAAAGAGCAACGCTTAACGAGAAGGTTCGTCTAAGTACATCACTGCCAAGACCACACAACATATTCTTCTCAACTCGTGGTGATTTAAAATGAGAAAGAGTAAAATAAAAACAACACAAAATCCATTATCAATAAAACGGCTCCACTGGATCCGTCATGTCTGTAGTGTAGTGAAGTGAAATCAATAGAAAGAAACGTGGCGGCCGTTTCCTCAGCAGTCTTCGCTACTCGGAGCACTAACAAGGCGATAATCTGAGAACTAGAGCAAGCCTGCGGCCTACACAGAACCCATAAAGCATCTCATCTATGTCTTTTCATCAGAGGTGGGTAGTAAATACTTACACGAACTCCCTCATTATGTTCTACTTCGATGGATTTGTATTTTCCTGAGTATTCTGCAATTCATAATACTTTACTTCTAAGTATATAGATGTGGAAAAGGATTCTTCCCCCTCTGTTTCACTTTAGCTATTAATATCCAGTTGCTAATTCTCTGAGTGTTTATTTTCATTCTATTTATGACAGCACGTGAACTTGCTTCTGATTTTAGGCCAAAGAGAATAATAGAGTCTGACAATCTTAATTTACTCTGCTTATATGCTCTACTAAGCAGTTCATCCGCAGCTCTTCAAGTTACTCAACAGTGTTTACAGAAGTTGTTTTGGTATATGATACTTAAACACACAAGTCTAAGTTGTATTACTTCTGTTTAGTCATTATTTGTAAACAGAAGTAACAATACTTTTACTTGAGTACAGATTTGGGCTGCTCTACCCACCTCTGACTTTCATTTAGAACCTTGTGCTCTTATCCCTCTGCACAAACAGCATGTTAATGCACACTAATATTTGTGTACAATACTTGGCACCATGACGCAGTAACAAAAAGAAGAAAAATAGGTACATTTTTTCAAGATACCCAAGCCTACCTAAAACATCACATTCAGAACCATAATATTATTACATAGAAATAAGTTAGAATAAGAATAATAATGAAATAACCAAGTGAGACTGCTATATGAAACAATATCTTATATACTTTGCATGGTCTTATGGCACTGGTTAAAATAGGTTTGATAGGCTAAATAAGTCACATGACTGAAAAAGGTGCACTTCAGATGACTGTTTTGCTTTTTTTTCCTTTCTTGATACAACTATTCTGTTGTGTTGGCTGACAGAACACCCAAAGCAGCTGTCTCCTATATGTATTTCAGCATAACAATTTTGGTAAGAATTATAAATTATCTCTTTAAAAATTACAGTATATAAAATGAGACTCTGTGGATATCAGAGGCATTGCAGGGTGTGTTATACACAGGAGTCAGCAACAAACCATCCCCAAAAAAAAAAAAAAAATAAAATAAAAAAAAAATAAAGCAGAAAAGAGAAAGGATATATAATTAATTCAAATGAACTGAAAAAAAAAAAAAAAAAAACGAAAAAAAACCACCGTATCTATTCTAACAGAGGGAGGCTGCAAAATCTGGTCACAGAGAAAGAAAAACAGCACTAAAAACCATCAACACCTCTATGTAATAATCCAATGTACAAATAACCCTAACACTATACACATACAACTTTTTTTTTTGCATTGCACTTTTTAAAACATCTTAAACATGATACGGAAGTAGCTTCTATAATGTAGAGGCATACCTAAAAATCGCAAGTATGGTCTTTAAAATATGTAGTACTTCTCAATTTCTATTAGAGTTTTGGCAACAAGGCTATGACATGTAAGAAGTGTTGTCCTTTGTGTTGTCTTGTTACTTTCAAAGAGGCCACTGGAGTTGGAGGGGATCGTTCGTCAAGAATGGGTCCCAAATTGAGAAAGGCATTAGAGAGTCTTGAGAGTGCATGATAGTGTCCATGTGTGTGTGATGTGAGTGTTTTTGATGATGGGTCTCGAAGAACGCGGCCATATATATAGGCATGACGGCATGCATTTGTTTCACGATGGCTGGTCAGCCCTGCTGAAATGTCTTATATGAGCCTTCTTTGATTGTGTGTGTGTGTGTGTGTCCGGCTGTCACAGGGGCGCTTGTCGTGAAATCCTCTCCACCCTTTGGCACCATTTCCCTGATCAATCACACAAACACAAACAGTGAGAACTCATGTCTTATTTAAAGTCTTATAAATGTAGTAGTATTAAGTGATCTTGAAAAAAATGAAATTAAAATTAAATAATAATAAAATAAAATATTTACCACATCACTGCACGACACAACACTTGTGCTTATTTGCATTAGGTTTACCTGCCCCCGTTGTTAATCGAAAGGACAGGAAAACAGGCTGTAAAACATACATACACATATTAAACATGAGTAATGTTACTTAGCTAAACCCAGACAGGTTGACAGATACACACCATCATTTCCCCACTTGTAAAACTGACATAACCCTTCTTCAGTGAGATACAGCCACTAGAAACAAAAATCTAAGGTACGACTTTGGTGTAGTCTGTTCTCAGTTGTGCCCAAAGTAGAATTAAACTATTTAAAATACTTAAAATACTATTTTCAAATGTAAAGAAAGGCTGGACTGTATGTACAGGAAGGACTGCATGGACCATCCTTTTTGTCTTGTTCTGCTTCTCTGTTATCAAATGTTATTTTGCATTACTGGAAAAATCAGGGGAACTTAAGGAAAACCCAGTTTGTTCTTCATAATTAAGGTATTGTGAGGGGAGTTCATTTGCACTCATCTTAATTATATCAAATACTGACAAGACTTGAAAAGCATCATAAAACCACTGTGAGCGCCCGCCCCTTTGATGTTTATTTTTTTTTTTAATACATATGCAATTACATTTCTACTGCATTTTTCTATATGTAATAATGAAATACAGATCTATTTGGACTTGCGTCTTGACGTCCAAATTATTTATATTTTTTAATTTCCTAAATTAATTGACTAGAAATCAACTAATGGTAAATGACTATAATGTTAAAATTACAACACATTCAAGTCAATCATAATCACATTTCTTGAAATTAGTGATTAAAGAATAACAATAATACTCAACAATATTCACCAGATGACATCTTTGGTAGCTACAACTCTGAATAAAACAGTGCACACATATAGACAAACTCTCTCACACACAAACACACAGCTACAAGACCCATCCACTCATAGTATTCCTTCCGATTCTGAATCCACCAATGAATACATCCATTTGCCCTGTCTGTGCTACACTAAATGTAAACAGCTAACTGTGTCATTGGTGGCTGTGCTTGGCTAATGCTATCTGCTGCTGAAGTCTCTCACGGTGCCCAGGTCTGTTCTCACACACACGTTACTGTTCAGCATCCTGAGAGCTCTCACAGCTGCCCAGCACACTCCTGGGTGATAAATAAAAGCTGATATAGGACCAGCTTTTCCTTTCGTGTAATCAATGCAGAGTCCAGCAGAGTTGGAACAATATTTCCTCCCTTTCCCAGCATGGATACTGAAACCTTTGGTATCAGCCAATACATTTTTGACACATTTCCACTTTAAAATTACTCAGCTTTTAGAAACCCTCTCGCTGTCTCAGTCTCTCCACTACACATTACACCAGCCAATCGTGCAGACAAGTATGTGCTTCGTCTGAGCTCTGTTATTTATTTATTTATTTATTTTTTGAAGTGCTGCTCACGCAACATCGTTTGGACAGCTGAACGAGCTTGGAAGAGAGCGTTGACTGCCCAATTCAGTGTATGCGACTTGGCAGATGCCCAGGTCTGGCGAGTATAGCTGTAGATGAGCAAAAAGAAAGAAACTAAACCATCCTCCCACCATTAGGACAACAGGGTCAGCCCGGCTCTTTTGGACTTTGTCATTCTCTCACACAGACTCACATATAAAGCACACAGAAATAGGGTATACATACCTTGTGGTCCCCCATACAGACATTGGATCCAATATTGTCATATGCTACTGATTTCTCATCAGTCTCTGGCTGTGAACAGTAAGAAAACCAGGTTGAAAATATGAAATAAAATGTGTCAGGTGTAAGTAGTAATTCAGGGATGAATAAATAAAGCACATCACCTATCATTTACACAGGGTTAAAAATTCACAGTCGAAACAACACAGAGTATATTTCCTTCCCTGGTAAAGTTGTGTTTTTGGAGTTTACAGTGATCTTAAAAATTTACAATATCATTGAAACTTGGTTTATTATATTTCTTATGTAACTCTGTGTGTATTACAATAGCTGAGAAAACAAATCTTGGTCGTGGAAAAAAAAATGAGGCACATTTAAAATACATTAGGCTTTATCGGGCAGTCTATCTATGACAGTAGATCTGGTTCTCCAAAATGAAATGAAAGAATGCTTGCATGGTCTAGATTGGGGTTTTCAAGCTGAACTAAAGGCTTTTTGAATACACACACGCTCAGAAAGCAGAGCCTTACCGCCGGCTGTCTGAGTTAGGTGAGGTGTGCTCTTGCTCAAAAGAAGTGATAAAAGACCAAGAGAGCTTCAAAAATGTTATGTTTCAGGTGTGAAAAATACTATCTGAATGAACTTCAAACCAATAACACGGAAACGCACAGGTCATCCTTGCGCACAAACCCACAGACTACCTTTCCATCTCAGGGTTACGTTTCAACTTCCCCATGTGTGCACGCCGTCCTGAGCCTCAGCCTCCCACAGCACAGATACATTCATCAAAAAGAGACTTGATAATTTACAAAGGCAGCATAAAATTGTGGATTTTCGGGCTGTGTAATCTTTAGACAGATAAACAAATGACAGCGGGGGCTGAGGCTGCGGCGGTGTGCGCTTGACTGAGCCTTCATTATGGTGTGGAGCGGGGAAGCTGCTCGGGCCGCCGCTGCTGGCAGACCTGCAGCGTGTTAGGGCTCGGCAAGCAGAAAATAACACGGCAGAAAGTTAACGGAGCACAGCATGATAGATAACGCTGTGCACAGCGCTGTTTACGGGCCCATGTCTCAACAATCTGTAATGCTTATGCATTAGAGAGGGAGGGAGGGCAAGCAAGAGAGAGAGAGAGAGAGAGAGAGAGGGAGAGACGCAGAGTCCCAGTCCACCGTAAGATTATTGAAGATATCCAAATGAAGTATTTAGGGAGTGTGTCCAGGTCCCTTAATGAGTGTTAAGAAAACAAAGTGTGGCATTAACTGGCTGGTACGTTCTGTGTTCCCGCGGTCTAAACCTCATTCCTTTTGGTAATATTGTGACAATACACACAACACACACCACCTCAGAGTATAATAAAGCTTATTTAATGAGGCTTAGCTGTCCTCTCTGCTCATTTAAAAGCTCTGTATCCAACTGATCCACTAATGACACCAATGCGGATTTATTTACCAAAAGCTGACATAACTATTTTTACAAGGCTACTACCCAACTTCACTCTAAGTAGCATTAAACAGGCTTTTTAAGCTATTGCATCTTCAGTTCAGGTGGCACGGTGATGCAGCAGGTAGTGTTGCAGTCACACAGCTCCAGGGACCTGGAGGTTGTGGGTTCAAGTCCTGCTCAGGGTGACAGTCTTTGAGGAGTTTGGTGTGTTTTCCCAGTGTCCACATGGATTTCCTCCCACGGTCAAAAAAACACAAGTTGGTAGGTGGATTGGTGACTCAAAAGTGTCCATAGGGGTGTGTGTGTGTGTGAGTGCATGTCGCCCTGGCGCCCCCTCTAGGGTGTGTTTCCACCTTGCGCCCAGTGTTTCCGGGTAGGATCCGGACTCACCGTGACCCTGAATTGGATAAGAGGTTACAGACAATGAATGAATGTCTTCCGTTAAGATGTAGGTAAACTAACAAAACACTGCTTGTAACTGTGATGGAGAGAACTAATAGAGGCAGGGTTCAGTTTTCATGACCTCACAAAAAGCCAAAGGATATAAAAAGTCATAATGGCGTTTTTTTTTTGTTTTTTTTACACAAGTGGACTGACATACATAATCATATGACGGCACTGCATACATATGGCATATGCATATATACATATGGCTTAATTAAAAAAAGTTAAAAGCTATGATTAATTCCACATTTGTTAAAACATTTATTTGTTTTTGTTTGATAAGAAATGTTTTAAATTACTTAATATAATAATAGAAATTTCATCAATATAACACATGACCCTACACACTCTTATAATGATACAAGGGAAAGTGAGAGCATAAGTGTGTGTGTGTGAGACAGAAAGAGAAAGAGAGAGAGAGGGGATAGATAAACAGACTGGAGTTTACTGTTCTGGAGAGGCTAAGAGCAGCCCTTGCCTGGAGAGAGCAGCCAGAGGGACACAGATCTGCCCAGCTCTATAGAGACTTATGAAGCTTTATAAAGCAGACATGCACGCCTGGCACTCTATAAGAGGAGGCCTGAATATACTGCCAGTGTGGACTATGAGCTTAGGATGGCAGATGAAAGCTTACACATACAGCACCAGCTCCATCTGGGAGCCTGGCACAGTATGGAAAACCAAAAATCGGAGTGTTTCTCTGTTGAGAAGAGTATGGAAAATCACAGGGATGCAATTAGAAAGAGCTGGAGGTTGGAGAGGTTGGAGGTGATGTTCTGACATATACTCACAAAACTACGCTCTGTAAAATCACCCCTAAAAGATACTTGAATTAATGTAAAAGCAGATGAGAAATGTAACCATGTTGTTAATGTCGGGTGTTAAGGCAAGAAATGTGTGGCCAGATTATTTTGTTAGGCATTATTTAGACGTATAGATGTATAAACTAAATGTAGAAATAAATGTATGTGATCCAGGTGTCAGAAACTCCCAAATATCTTAATATACTTAATATATATTTACATATGTTAAAAAAAACAATATTTACAATACTTTACTCATAATGACACATTTAAAATAAGTTAGTCAAAAGACAAACATGCATCTCCATTTTTGTTGATTTTTTAGTGGACAACATCATATGAAAAACGAAAGCTGCCCTTCACATTGTGTGAAAATTCTATGAATAAAACCTTTTTACATTGACTGCCATTGAAAGTTAAGGTTTTTATTTCCCCTTCTCCTATAAAGTTATTTTTTTGGGATTCATGTTTTACCTTGGACAGCAATGATATCCAGACCTGTATATGTGGTTCATTAAAATGAGAGTACAGTTGTGTTTGGATAGTTTGATAGGTTGCATTTATATAGCACCTTTATGATTATGCAAGTTCGCTTTACACAAGGAGACAAAAGTGAGTGAGTAAGAGACAGATGACATTTATACATGTGGAGAAGTGCAGAAGTACTGAGAGAAGAGGTAGGATTTTTTAGTATAGTTTTAGTATAACTAGTACGAGTGCATGTGTAATTCAGGGGACGTTTAGAATGGACTGACCTTTAAGACCAAATCTCTCGCTGAAGCTGACATGAGGATTCGGTCACACCAGGCAGGGCATCGCGTATTCATATATTGCTTCCCCTGGCTGCAGTCCTCACTGTATGGATAGCTGTGTAAGCACAGAGAACAGTGCTGTATGAATAACAGTAGAGACACAAACCACGGTGATCACAGATATCGGTGGACAAAGAAAAAAATGACTGTATGAATGCCATTTGCACAAGCCACAATGTAAAATATAATTCCCTTTTATGATAGGTAAGAATAAACAAAATTTTTGTTTTATTTTACTACATATTTAAGGGGTATTTCATTTAGAAATAAAATACTATTCTTCTGTCTGTTAATACAGTATTATAAAGAAATAAGAGTTAACAGGCAGGAAAAGAGTGAGATTTCCGGTTTGTAGCCAGCAGGGGGAAGTAAGTACAGGGACCAGTTGCTGTAGTTGAATTGGGGCAAAGTTTAGTCAGAGGAGAGCATTAGTTTGTTTTTTAGTCCTAAAGTCAACATTCATGATTTTAATAATAGTAAAATAAAAACTTAGAAAATTCAGATGATGTTCACCCATCCTCACCATTTGTTAGCTCTCCAGTCTGTTTGTGTGCTGGAAACTGATCTAATGTTTTTAGGAAGCCCAGGCTTTAAAAACAAAACAAAACAAAGAATCTCAGCCCAGTATGCTAGGCTTTCTCTGTCTCTCTATGCTCGCAGCAGAGAAAAGGCATCTGGAGTTAATTAGACAATGAAGAGCCTTCCAAATTTGGAAAAACATGAACTGAGATGAGGATATTTCACTATTCCTGCTCCATAGACAGGTCATATTGATGCATCCTTGCTGTTTCTTAAGGTGGAACAGACTCTAAATTCAGGAGACTGCTAACGTAAACACACTGCATTAAATTAAACACCGACCTAAAGTTCTACAAAACTAAACTTGAGTTACAAATGAGATTCTGTGTTAATTAAGACAGTGAATTAAAACTGTTAAAAGACATAAAAAAAATAAAATCTTTCCCAGAATCGTCAATGTTGCCTTTAAAAACATTTAGACCAACAGCCTTATACTTAAATGTTTAGTATTATACAGTGTCAATAGTATTAAATATAGTAATAGTAACAAAATGTAAGGAAAGCCTGATATATCACTATTAAAAAGGGATAGTTTATGAACTCTAATAGGGCAGTCTGGGTTTCTCTATGTGTAATTTATTACAAACATGTCTACCAGGACACTGAACCTCAGGATGTTGTGACCAATCTGCATTAAAATGCACCAAACATGAACAGCACCGACCAAAATATAAGCTAAAGTCTGTAAGCAGACCAATAATCCACTTGATTAGGCCAATTGGCTATAAAAGGCACACAATATCACACGGACAGCTACGTTAGCTAAAGCTCCTCATTTAACTAAAGGGAATCCTCTTCACAAACAGCGACCTGGCAACAGCTCATCTGCCGCAGCCAGGCTCCCCAACAGCTGCCGCTAACGCTCCGCAATGTTGGACAGCACCATGGAGATAGCAAACTCAAAAGGGTCAGGGGTTTGATGAAAGTAGAGACTGGTGGGAGGAGGCCTTGTTAGCCCACATCCGGCTAGCACACAGACCCCTGACTGGGTGACCAAACACAAGCCAGCGAGGGGGCTTTGCGGAAGGCCTGAGTGCAATTAGCATTGATGGCACTTTAAACATGTGGAAATGAAGGAGGGTTTTGGTATGTTAAGGAGCCAGCTAAAGAGATGATTCCCTGGATGAAAGACATGAGGAAGAAAGAGAGAGTGCATGATACAGAAGGATAGAGTGAGGGGAAAGGAGGATAAAAAGGGATAGAGATGCAGAGTGTTGGATTTGGCCTGTATGGGATGGGAGGGGGGGTCTTCAAAGTGACCATAGCACAGCCTTTCTTCAGGTTGGACCACACAACCTCCACAGGAAGTTTTAGCTGCGGTCACTGAGGCTGATCAAGTGCATCTCAGAAATGTTAAGGTTAAAGCTGAAATTCCATTTGCTGAAGGTATAATGACTGAGTTTGAAAAAAAAATAGTGTTGATTTCATGAATATGGAAAATTAATATGTAAAAATTATATTCAAATAAAATATTTTATTGTGAAATAAAAACAGGGGGTCCTCGACTTATGACGTTGATCCGTTCCTACGTCACGTCGTAAACCGATTATCGGTGTAAGTCGGAACATACGTACATACTGTACATAAATAACATACTGTAATCACTTATCCTATCCTAACACCTATCCTCCTCGGTCCCGAGCCGCGTAACCGTGTATTTTTCCGCCGCGCACACCTAACACGAAGTTCACGTTACGACGTTTACGACGCAAAACCACTTAAGTCGAAACAAGGCTTTATACAGTAAATGGGAGGTGTGTCGTAACCACGAAACATCGTAACTCGGGACTGAAGTAACCCGAGGACCTCCTGTATATTGCTACAAATTAAGTTTTAGATTAAGGTTTTTCAATAAAAAACTGTTATGATTTGAAGTTGTCAGTAAATCAATAGTTATGCAAAATTACAGTAAACTGTTATTTAACACTTGTTAGATTCGATTCAACAGTGGCACATATATTGGATGATGATAAATCTAAAAGCAAAAGTAAACACTTTCCAAAACTGTATCAGTTCAATAGGTACATCTATAAATGGATGTTTGTTTGTGTGTGTGTGTGTGTGTGTGTTGGAATTCTTATTATACTAGCTTGCTAGAAAGAGCTACACTGATTTGTAATGTAATACAAAAATGAAAAGAAAAAAAGTGCTTAAAAGTCAACAGGCCTTCAAATCAATAAAATAATCTGTATTCATACACTCCTTTATCAACAGTCTGTGGCAGCGTTTCCATTTGACTGTCCATTCATAGGCTGCCCTCTTGTCTTGCTTCTCTCTCTATCTCTCTCTCTTAAACACACACACACACACTCTGACAGAGCTGATCTAGATTACAGTTCTCTAATGCAACAGCAAACAGCAGTGTGTGGTGCAGCAGGGCGAGGTGATGGATGTGGGTGATTAGCACACACAAACGTATCTGCCAGAGTAAACTCCAAGCCTGGGCGTGCAAACCGGAGACCGTCAGCCGCTATCAGGCCCTTATTGCCCATGGCAAGACTAATCACGCTAATTAATGGGCTCGCTGCGATAAACTCAACAATCACCCACCTGTGTCTGTGGGGCTGACAGAAAGAGAGAGAGAAAGCAGACAGGGACAGAGATGTAGAATGTTATATGGAGCATCAATGTCTGCCAAAATACGCACAAGATCACATATTAGCTTTCAGCGCCTTTCCACCGCATGGTCCCTACTTGACCCGACTCGGCTCTTTTGCTTTACACTAGAACCGGAAACTTTTGTACATGATCACACATGGTCTGCAGGGAGCTTTGTAGGTACTGAACAAGACTGTTTATGTGGCGAAATGGAAACATCCATCAGAAAGTAGATGCTTGCAAAAATCTCCAAGGTAGAGAAGCGATCACATATGTTTTATCCAACTCACAATGGCAGTTTGTAAAAATTACGTTTAAGTAATCCATCCATCCATTATCTGTAACCGCTTATCCAATTTAGGGTCGCGGGGGGTCCAGAGCCTACCTGGAATCATCGGGCGCAAGGCGGGAATACACCCTGGAGGGGACGCCAGTCCTTCACAGGGCACGTTTAAGTAATTAAATTTTAAAATTAAGATTAAGTTTTTTTTGAAGAGGCTCAAATACTCATTGGATTGTTGGAGGATGAAAAACTAGTGAGAACACTGTTGATTTGTGAGAACTGGGGCAAAAAAAAAAAAAAAAAAAAAAGGGAAAACACTAGTTAACAGTGCTTAATATTGCTCCAGCCGTTATTGTAATTTTCAAAGCACATTGTTTTCGTAAGAGAAAGGGTTTAGCAACATTACTGGCTACATTTCACTGGAGGGTAGGTTGTGGTAGTGGAAAAGCAACCAGGGGAAAGCACGTTGAACAACGCCGTGCTGAGCCAATGCCATGCAATGGAAAAGCGCCATTATACATGGTCTGTTCTCCATACCAAATCAGAACAGATTTCCTTAGCTGATGAATGCCACCCTCAAAGATAAGGATACAGTCATGTCATGGAAAAGCCTCTTTCAGTTCCTCTAAGATCATTTCAATCACAGCTGAGCTTTTGAAGAACATCCAAGCTAACAGGTTCTTTAGGAATCCCATCTATAGAGGTCTCAAAATCGAGCACTTAAATCCAGTTTCTGGTCCTACAAGTTAAAGGCATAGTTCACGATTTTAATCAAAAGGCACTTTTTATAATATTCAGAAGATGTTTCCACAGAATTCGCTAGCCCTCCAATCTGTTTATGTGCTTGAAACTGGTCTAATGTGTTTACAAAGCCCCAGGGTCCGGTATGATAATTTTTGTCTCTCTCTCTTTCTGCTCACAGCATCTATGAGTTGTTTTACACAATGGAGAGAGAGAACTCCAAACATTGAAACGAATGAACCGAAATGAGGATCACTCTATTCCATTCTATGTGGTTAATATTAACTTATTTTGGCTGTTTCGGCTCTCTTAAGGTGGCTAACTGCATTACTGTAGGTTTTGTGGTAGGTTTTTACATAGTTTCTGTGGTAGTACAATGAATAAAAACTTACAGACAAGTTAAACTCCAGCCACTTACAAACAGTCATTATTCTACCTCAAACATACCATTCCATCTTAAAAGATGTGGAACTTAGAGCTGCGTTTTGCCACAATTGTAGACATTCCCTTTAATTAAAAGGTAAACTAGGTAAGATTGGGTATTTTTGCTCCTGAGCTCCCCCTACAGTTACAGAGAGTTATTCACTTTTACAGCACTGTCCTGAAATCGAGAAAGAAATGACTTCTTACCCTGCTCCAAGTAACACATTGCTTTTTTCTACAGTGCACAGCCTGGAGTACCACAGATAGAAGCTCTGTTCTCCATATTACAGGTAAGTGAAGAATCACAATGACTTTGAAGCTGTAATTTTAAGGTAAAAAAATAATAAACTAGTGTTCCTTTAAACTGATTTATAAAGCATTTAGGCTCATACTACTCCAATCCAAGTCCAGAAAATGAATTTTCTAATGCATATATCCACAATCCTTTTTCTTGCACCTTAAACACCTTTATGTGGTAGGTATGGATGTAACACAGCACGCATGTGTCCTAAGGGAACCAGTGTAACCCTACAAATATCTTCGGGCTTTCAGTCGCTAATGAGACCAAATTCTGGACAAAGAGGAGCCTCATCGTCTTCCCTCAGTCCCCAGAGCACTTAGTGATTCCTCCCTCACAGTGATTTTAATGTTTGACTGACTCCTGACATTATTCTCCAGATTTGCTCTTAATGTCACTGCCTTAGGCCTGCATGTCTGAGCAGCATGGGGATGAGGAGAGTCCTGTGAGAGTGTGCATGCCCGTTTGTGTGTATACACCTCCACAGCCTTTTCTGACGCTTTTGTCCCTCAAGCTCTGGTCATGTGACTTTGTCATGGTGACCAAGCCCCTGTCCCACATCTCCTATCAGAGTCCTGAGAGCTGTTATCTTGTTCTACATAATGACAAATAAGCGACAAGCCAAACACTGGCACATTGAGACAGGTTGTGTGTAATGAGGGCAATATAAACTGGTGAATACAGACAGGGGAAAGGGGGGACTGATAAGAGACAAGCTATTAATGAACCAAGGTCAGGGGTCATGAACTGTACTATGAGGCGGAAGTCACCTGATGAGTCTGTAGCATTGGGATTGGTGGGAATAACTAATGCTATAAATATAAATCAGTGCTGCAGGATGAGACTGGAACACAGTTTGTTTGCTATAGCCAGAGGAGTGAAGAGAAAATGGGAGGGTCATTGGGCAAATACTCACACATTCATTCATAAAAATGTCTGTGCTTTGTGTACCTGTCTGCAGAAGCATGTGAGAAAATACATCTACAAGGGGTGTTTCATAATTTCTTGGAATGGATATAAACTACTAATTCTGCAGGTAATTTTATAATTGTTCTAGGACATCACAATTTCTGTGGGTATGTAAAGGAAAACTTTATAAATCATTACTATTGCTGCAATATATTATCGCTGTCCAATCAAAAGCATGTATCTCAATTTTTTTTGTCAACCCTTAGTTTATTATATAATTTAAAAACCACAGCTATCCTTCACATAGAGCAAAATAGAAATGCGGTTTGACTTGGTTTTATGCTTCTCCTGTAAAGTCGCTTTTTTGGAGATACATGTTTTTCATTGGACAGTGATGATATACAAATACTAAAGCGTTATAAGTAACACAACTATGTGTGTTTCGAAAACTGAGCATTGTGCTGTGTATGACTGGGTTCCAAGACATTAGTCATCCATACTACAAACTGGACTTGGTCCAGAGTAATTTCTACTTGTATATTGTTGATGTGTATTGTATGATAAGTCAATAAAAGAATATTTTCGACAGGCCTAAATTATAATGGCTTTTTACCATTTACGTTTTACCATCGCTCCAAAGCCCAAAAACAAATATACCCTTTTTTCCTGGGTTTACCACAAATGTATCCAAGATATTCTTTAATTTTGCACAGTGCCTAAAGGCTAATATAGAAGACAAATATGGACACACATAGTCCCATGGGCTCCACAGTGGTAAAACTGTTTAAACACTGGTACTGTTTTTGAGAGACTGCAATTTTGAGCCTTGGTGATGCCTCAGTCATCAGAGGCTGGGAGTCCAGCTTAATTGCTTTGGGTCCCCATCTCTCACCATCACTCAGACACGCTAGGTGTCTGTTTGCTAACTGCCTACTTCTACTATGTTAGTGATCTCTTCCCAAGCAAGTACAGGGCATTGTGTTAGCAAACCTGGCTATACAGGCATCAGGAAAACCATGTTCTAGTTTTTGCCATCCCAGCAAGGTAGCAAGCCTGCTTAAGGATCCTACAACATTTTAATCAGTTCTGGATCTCACCATTTTTTTTCTTTTTTTGCAGTTGTCAGAGATACATCTAGACGGGTTAAGAATGCTGAAATGAGCTCCCATGGAATATTTTGATAATTGTATTAATAAACTAATGCATCTAAAGTCAATAAAATGTTTGGAAGAATTTTTCACAGACAAAGGTTTGTAGGGGTTTAGTACGGCGTAAGCATCTAAATCCATCCATCCATCCATCCATTATCTGTACCACTTATCCAATTTAGGGTCGCGGGGGGTCCAGAGCCTACCTGGAATCATTGGGCGCAAGGCGGGAATACACCCTGGAGGGGGCGCCAGTCCTTCACAGGGCAACACAGACACACAGACATTCACTCACACACTCATACCTACGGACACTTTCGAGTCGCCAATCCACCTGCAACGTGTGTTTTTGGACTGTGGGAGGAAACCGGAGCACCCGGAGGAAACCCACGCGGACACGGGGAGAGCATCTAAATCATAGTAATATTAAGGGTACAATAAGTTTTACAGCATAGAACATTATTTTAATAATAAAAAAAATTCTCCCACTCTTTTCTCAATTTGTATTTTGAATTACAAGTATTGGTTACACACACAAAGAAAAAGTTATTAAAAGTTTAAAATCAAGTATTTCTTAGTTAATTGACACACTTCTGATTACTCATAACACAGCTAGGCTCAGTGTGCTCTTCATTAACCCTCCCCCCATTTTCCACATGCTAGAAACAAAGGATGCCTTTCAGGGGTGTCAGTACAGAGAGGCAGATATAAATGGACTCGTGCCTATTTGACCCGACTTGCCATTGTAGAACTTATAGACGCCTTAATGTTTCATACTGACTGTAATGATTAACGTGATGGCACTTAGGATTCAGCGGTGTCACTCTGTGGTTGATGGCTTTCCAGCTGCACCGATACAGTAGTCCAGATCATATCTCGCCTCATTCTTTCTGCTGAGACAATACTTAAGCCACATCTAAACAGCTTCATTAAACAGCTGTGAGATCATTGCTCTTGAGTGAAAAGGAACATTGCAGTATATTGTGGGGAGACTAAATAGTCTAATTCAGGTCCCACACACCCATACAGGCAGACAGAGACAGAAACACTCCATCTAACACTCAGCACTGTAGAGAGCAGCCCATCTAAATGGTGACATCATTCAGTAGTGTAAGAAAGGGCCTGGAGGGAGGGGTAGGACAAAAAAAATAAATAAATAAAAAAATAAAAAAAGAGAGAGACTGATAGATGGAGCTTGGGATGTCACATGAACAGTGACCACCATCATGGTGACATCACCTCCCTCTGTGATCTTCCAGCATCAGAATTCACTGTAGCACATGGTAAGCAAACTATACAGACACATTCTGAATATATAATTGGAAATTACAGCATACAGTCTACATTCCTGATTTGTTCTGCTCATACCCACTAACATGCCACAAACCAAGTGTGCCCCTTTATCTACACTTTGATTCTGAACATAATTCTCTGATCTCAGCCCTGGAGTTTAGATTTAGCCCCTGTAACATTTCTTAGGATGTTATGTTAAAGTAAGTAGATGACTTTAGAGCTGTGTATAGCACAGAGACAACATGCTCTGTCAGGAATGTTGTTGGGCACTGACAAATTAGTAGAATGAAACACTTTTTAATTCTACAAATACAGATGGTTGTCCGCCAGTTTTTTTTTTTTTTACATACAAACCCCATTTCCCCCTGCTCTTCAATGTTCAGGACCCCTCCCAGATATGATTAGTGTTATGGATCATTCACAGCACTGCAGTGACACTGATGTGGTTGTGGTGTGTTGTGCTGGTATGAGAAGATCAGACACAGCAGTGCTCCTCGACTTTTTAAACACTGTGTCCATGCTGGTCCACCTTGTAGACGTAAAATCAGAGATAGTAGCTCATCTGTTGCTGCACCGTTTGTGTTAGTCATACTCTAGTCCTTCCTCAGTGGAAACAGGGCACTGCCCACAGGATGCTGTTGGCTGAATATTTTTGGTTGGTGGACTATTTTCAGTCCAGTAGTGGTATAGACTTTAGCAGCTCTGCTGTGTCTGATCCACTCGTACCAGCACAACATACACTAACTCACAACCACCATGTCTGCATCACTGCAGTGCTGAGAATGAACCACCACCCAAATCATATCTGCTCTGTCATGACCCTGACCACTGAAGAACAGGTCGAAATGTAGATCAAAATATGCAGAGAAAGAGGTGAACTACAGTCTGTAACTGTAGAACTACAAAGTGCTCCTGTGTGGTCAGTGGAGCTGATAAAATGAACAATGAGTGTAGATACAAGGTAGGTGTTTCTCTTCCAGTGATCAGTTTATAGTCGAATCCAAATATAAATATGAAATATGGTAAATATTCCCGTTATTGAAGAAATTAAGTTCTTCCCTAAAACTCCTAAAAAGAATGGAAACCAAAACCAAATTCTAGTCAGGAATACTCCAACTTCAGCATGCTCTGGTTCCTAGCATGAAGCCGTATCTAAGCCTGTACTGAGGTATGAGGATTGAAGGATTGCTGTCTCTTGCTGGTTCAGCAAGAGGCATTCCCTTACCATGGCAGCACACTCCACTCTGTTAACTACACATGTCTCTGCTCCTTTTATCCAGAGCAGAGTTACTCTCCAGCTCATCCTCATGGAGCTGAGCATTTTGGGAGATGTGCGCTAAAGTGTTGTCTTAACACTGACAGCACTTAAACCCATTTTCTTTATCAGCAAATTGTGAAGAGATAACAGTACGTCAACTCTGACCCCTCTGGTCTCACTTTGTGACCTCTAACCACCAACCCAAACCTTCCAGTCTAGACTTAGAAACACATACACACGTCTGGAGACTTTGGTTAGGTAAAAACACATTTTTCTTTCATTCTGTACATCTTTCTTAGTTTCTCTCTCTCTGTGAAGAGGCCTTCAAATTGGTAAAAAGCACCAGCCGCACCCACAGGTCAATGTTGATCATCTCTCTCTCTTTCTCCCTCATGTCCATTACCAGTAACTCAGTTAGTGTGAGAATAAATAGAAACTCCTTCCTCCAGTCTTTCATTGTCCTCTAAATTCCCACAGGCCAATTTTTCCATTCAATTTCACTATTGATTTTAAACAGAGAAAACAATAAAATCATACAACGTCTCAGCTAACAGCACTGCCTTTAGATCAATCAGAATATATCACTACCCGCCCAACAACACACTTATAAAAAGATAACATGCTCCACAACATTGGCAGTGCCTGAAACTCGTAATTCAGAAGACTTTTTGTTAATTATTCACCTTTTTTTATTGACTGATTTGTTTTGCAGGTGAGAGATATCATGATTCATTATCTCATCTGAATCCAAGGAACTCAACTAAGTATGGAGTGGAGCCACTATATCACCATCCATTTCCAGTGGGCGATGCCATGGCTTGGCACTTGTGGAGAATGATATACTAAATTATACTGTAATCAATGCGTGTTTTAGAGAGTGTGTCTACAGTCATTAAAGGACTTTTTAAAAGCCAGTTAAAATGTAATATAAGACCTATATGACCATGTGACATGAGGAGGAAAAATTTAAAAGTTTAATTTAAAAGTCATGCAAAGTGCAACATTTTCATGAATAAATTATTAAAACAAGGCTCTATTTTTGTTTATTGTGTCATGGTTGCCCACTCCTTTGATCCCTTTACTCCCTTCTCATCATTTATCATCATTATTCATTTCCTGCATTCTGAAGCAGTGAAATTAATGCCACTGTTCAATAACACTGCAGAATAAATGCTCAGAAAATATTGTATGAACTGTGACTTGTCAGCACATATATTAAATTCTTTAATGTTTAGCAACATCTATCATTTTTAATATGCATCATCTTAGATATGGCTGAATCATGTATAGTAAACTGTTAAAAACAGCAAGGAGATGTGTAACTTCTGAAATATATCCTGATCATCAGATAAATCAGATAATGTTATATTATATGATTTCTAATATATCAAAGAAGTCATTTCTTTTGTCAAATATCTTATATGTCAAATAAAAGTGGAACATTTACAATAAGATGATATATATATATATATATATATATATATATATATATATATATATACACACACACCATCTTACTGTGAATGTAAAAATATAATGTAATTCCAGACAAATTAATACCCTCAGGGTCATCCTGTGTGTATGGATATGTTTACAAGTGCGCAGCTGGTTAGTGCAGTCGGTCTGGCTCCAAGACCAATGTTGGCAAGTGGGGGCCAAATTTCACAGTCTCATGCCTTAGCGCTTAGCCTTGTCAAAAGCCGAACTCACACACACTATTCTGTAGTGCCGGGTCTGCGAATTTACAGCATGTAGCACATTCTTTAAACAAAAATCACACACAGTGTGTAAATGGAGGAAGACAAGAACACACATCTTATGGTCAGAGGTGTCAGTGCTATGAGGACAAGAGTATTCTTTGACCCAGAAATGGGTCACATTACTGAGATCTGACAGTGGATTGTTCAGCACCTAAACTTTTATTTGGGTAAGTAGTAGGAAGACTCCACTGATTAACGGTTCGTTTGAGCTGCATGGTATCTACACTACATTACATTATTTTTGGACCTGGTAAATGGTTTGTTTTACACTACGCAGTAGTGCCTGAAGTGTAGCTCTAAGAAATGTCTCTAAGAGAAAAAGTGTTGAAAACCAAAACAACAGCAGTGGTAATGTAAGCATTGTTTACACATTGTGTGTTAGGACTGAACACTGTTCCATGCATCAGTTCAAACAGAACAGTATGGATTTTTGGTAACATTTTACAATAATGGTACATTTATTAATGGTATTTAAGACAGTATTAAGCAATGAGACAGCAATGAATATTATTAAACGATTAAGTAAAGTCACAGTTAATCATTATGTAATGACAGAAACATGAACTACCCTTATTTTAGGTAGTTAAAAGAATGCATCCTAAAAGAATTCTAGTTCATGCTAGTTCCTGTTTCTTATCATTATTTAATTATTAATTTTGACATTACCTTATCATTTAGTAAGGCTTATTATTGTCTTAAGTATAATGAATTAATGTACACCTATTGAAAATTGTTACCATTTTTACATCCCTTGCACTGTCCATGGTGACAAATCCAAGGAACATTATTACTTATTCAAAAGTACACAGCATAATTTTATGAGTTGCTATTGTGAGTGGGAGTAAACAAATATGATTGCTACACTTTCAGAAAAAAAGGCACTGTACAGGTATATTATTTCCACTAAATGTAACAGTGTGTATATAACTTTAAAGGAACAACAGTGGTTTTAAAATGTTTCATAATGGTACATTACAACTTCTCCAGAAGGAGAGGTGAACATTTGCAATGTTTCCCTATAGAACGATGTAAAATAAAAGAACATAATATACAGGTGCATCCCAATAAACTAGAATATCAACAAAAAGTTAATTTAGTTCAGTAATTCAGTTCAAAAAGTGAAACTCATATTAATGCATTACAGAGTGATCTATTTCAAGTGTTTATTTCTTTTAATGCTGATGATTATGGCTTATAGCCAATGAAGACCCAAAAGTCATTATCTCAGAAAATTAGAATCAATACAAAACACCTGCAAAGGTTTCATAAGCCTTTAAAATGGTCCCTTAGTCTGGTTCAGTAGGCTACATAATCATGGGGAAGAGTGCTGACGTGACAGATGTCCAGAAGTGACACCCTCCTACTGTATCCAAGCATATTAATGGAAAGTTGAGTGGAAGGAAAAGTGTGATAGAAAAAAGTGCACAAGCCACAGTGATAACCACTGCCTTGTATGGATTGTCTAGAAAAGGCCATTCAAAATTTTGTGGGAGATTCACAAGGAGTGGACTGCTGCTGGGGTCAGTGCTTCAAGAGCCACCACACACAGGCGTATCCAGGACATGGGCTACAACTGTCGCGGTCATTGTGTCAAGCCACTCATGATCCAGAGACAACACCAGAAGAGTCTTACCTGCACTCTCACATAAAAGGTACGGTAGAGGTACAATACTGGTCACTAAAGGTACAAATTGTGTAAATGTACCTTTAAAGGTTCAACAGTCCAGTGTTGTTCCTTAAAGGTACATTACATTCTCTTCTCCAGAAGGAGAGATGCATGTTTATTATCTTACATTATAGAACTGTGTCATATAAAAAAATAAACATAATGAAAGTCCTGGAGATAAAACGGGGTGTACAAAATCAACACAATTTTTAAATCTACAATTACAATAAAATAAGGTACAATTATGTTCCTTAATTAAAGGTACAAATATGTACCCTTGAGGGTACCACCACAGAGACAGCAAAAGGTACCACCACAATGACAAAATTTCTGACAGTGTGGGCCAAGGAGAAAAAGGACTGGACTGTTGCTCAGTGTCCAAAGTCTTGTTTTCAGATGAAAGTAAATGTTGCATTTCATTTGGAAATCAATGTCCCAGAGTCTAGACGAAGAGTGGAGAGGCACACAATCCAAACTGTATGACATATAAAGGTTCCACACTCAGTGATGGTCTGGGGAGCCATGTCATCTGCTGGTGTCGGTCCACTGTGTTATATCAAGTCCAAAGTCAGCGCAGCCATCTACCAGGAAATTTTACAGCTCTTCATGCTTCCCTCTGCTGACAAGCTTTATGGAGATGCGGAATTCATTTTCCAGCAGGACTTGGCACCTGTCCACACTGCCAAAAGCACCAAGACTAGGTTTAATGACCACAGTATCACTGTGCTTGATTGTGCAGCAAACTCGCCTGACCTAAACCCCATAAAAAATCTATGGGGTATTGTCAAGAGGAAGATGAGAGAAACCAGCCCCAACAATGCAGACGAGTTGAAGGCTGCTATCAAAGCAACCTGGGCTTTCATAACACTTCAGCAGTGCCACGGGTTGATTGCCCCCATGCCATGCCACACTGATGCAGTAATCCATGCAAAAGAAGCCCAGACCAAATATTGATATATGTACATACTGTACATACATTTCAGTAGGCCAACATTTCTGCGGTAAAAATCATTTTGAAAATTGGTCTTATGTAATATTCTAATTTTCTGAGATAATGACTTTGCGTTTGCATTGGCTGTAAGCCATAATCATCAACTTTAAATATGAAATAGGTAACTCTGGTTGTAAATCTTTGTAATAATAGGTAACAAATGTGCCTAATAGTAAAGCAAAAATAGCCAAGAAGAATAGTGTATTTACCATACAGCAGAAAAAAACAATAACATATCATAACAAAACAATAATAATTGACAGTTTTGTAGGCAGGTTCAATTTAAATGTTTGTAATCACTTTGATAAGTTAAATTTACAAAGCTTTTACAGTTGTTTATTTTTGTTGTTGTTGTTGATAAATTACAGTTTGAGTAGATGCCTATTAAACATAACTATAATGTAAAAGAAACAATTACACACCATTAATATATGAAGGCACAAACAGTTAAAAAGGCAATAACTGTCAGATCACATAGAGAGGCTGTTTACTAATTGTGTTTTCTAGAAGATCTAAAGCAAGTGGGTGTCAAGCAAACCTGATCGGCGGGGGGAGTTGGTGTTAAAGTGATGAGGGTGGATGGGTTGCTTGTCCTTCCATGGCCCTATGCAATAACCCCACAGATGGTCAGGGGTGTTTCAGGGCTGTCCATGTGATTGAGAACAATTGCTGAAAGCTTGATTGCTCAAGAAGCACAAGGCATATCTGACAGGGGGCAGGGGGAGTGTGTGTGTGTGTGTGTGTGTGTGTATAGCCTGTTTAAGTTTAACTAAGCTGTGCCTTTTCTCTCACCTCTGACAATAATGTGGCTTGTAGCAGACACTACTTGCATCAAATCAAATTTTATATACTCCTTAATGGCTTTAGATTTTTGATTCATCACAGGTGGCAGCAGGAGTGCATGGTTTGCCTCCTCTCGCCATGCTGCAGCTCAGCAATATCTCATAGCGTACTGGACGATTCAGGATTATATACTGGAGACAGATGAGAGCAAAAGTCACGCAGTGTAAAAGCCCAATAAATCCACCTGTCACTTATGCAAAGCCATGTAAATGGAGATAGCTGATTAAGACGCAGTTATTTAAAAACAGACACACACACACACACACACACATACCGTGGTCCCCCCTCACACCAGCCAGTGGAGCAGTTTATCAAGTAATTATTGTTTGATTACAGCGTTTCATTATCTACACTGATTGAGTCAGCGCTGACGCCAAAGGTCAAGCACCATTAGCACGGGCCACTCTGTGGCCTCCTGCTGGCTTTCTGAATGGCCTAATTGTACATTCATTTGTTTGAAGAAGAGAACACGGAGAGGAAAAGCTGCTATGGAATATTAATGCTGTCCTTCCTTGCATAAGCATGAGAATCTGCTGGTGTCCCTACATACAAAATTCTAATGGTAGAAAATGTCAATAATATTAGCCCCCCACCAAACCCCACCCTTAGAAGAAGAGAAGCAGGAGGCCATACCTGGGTGGAAAGGATATCTCCAGCTCATGCAGACGATCCTTAAAGACAGACAGCTCTTTGTCAAACTCTAATAGCTGTAAAGCCAAAGAAACAAAGACAAAGGTTACATATATATATATATAATATATATTAGGTAGTATTAGTTGTATAAGCACATATGGTCCATCTTAGTCCTTTAAAGGTTTAAGAGAAAACACTTTGCAAAGACTGTGGGGTGTTATAACTGCTGAGAGACCTTAGACCTTACTAATCCCTGTCTGTGCCTGTATTTCTTTTGCTCTTGGGACAAAACCTTGTCCAATTTGCCTCCAAAAGTATTACATTACAGGAGAAAGATTATATAAATTTAAATGGAAGGCAAAGGGGAAAAATTGGTTTGTTCATAAATTGAGAAACAGTGTAAAGAGTACTCGCTATTTACAGACTATTACATAAAATAAATGAAATTTTGGTTGTTTATCCTGATAGAGACAATGTTTGTAAAAAAAAAAAAAAACGTAAAAAAAATCCCCAAGTATGTTGTGATGTCCAAGTGTGTGGGTGTGTATATATTTATACTGTGCTCGATGAACACATGAGAGTAAATGTGTTCAAAACACTACATTTGGGGGGTGTTTCTGAGTGTGGTGTTCATCAATCATGCTCCGTCCCAGCTGCACACCCTCTAAGGGAGTTGAGCTGTCTGAGACGCAAGGATGACTGAGAAAGACTAAAGCCATTAATCAAAGCTGAGCAGAATAATTAGCCTGTGTGTGTACACATTAATTATGAGGAAGACCAACAGGTACAACTGACACCTGCATCACTGCCTTGTGTGTGTGTGTATATATTTGTGTGTATTCGCTTACGACAACTACTAAAAAAAAACAAATATGCACTTGTATTTGTTTGCATAATGGTTGTGCTTGTCTGCAGCAGTTATATAAAATGATGTATTCCGTGTTGTGTGTTGTCATTGTGTGTGTGTCTTATTATTTGTGAAGGCAGTGAGGTGTTCAGGCAGTCTGTGTGGTTCAGGAGGCCAAATAAGACGCATTCATCACATTACCAGAGTGGACACACACAAATGCAAGTACATGCGCACACAAGCTCTCTCTCTCTCTCTCTCTCTCTCTCTCTCACACACACACACACACACACACACACACACACACACACACACACACACACACACACACACACACACACACACACACACACACACACACACACAAACACGGTATATAACCTGAACTTTGTTCCAACTGAAAAGATGTGACTTCTCACTACAGGTCTGGGCATTTGTAGACATAATTTCTTAAACGTCTTGGCCTCTAGTCGGATTTGAATTTCAAGTACAATTTTATTTTGGCATGTTGGTTTGGCATCCACCTGTGAAATGAACAGCAATGTGCGCAAGGCTCCCACTCAATCAGAAAACAGATGTGTGGGAACTAAATGATTTTCATTCATGATTTCAAAAAACACTTTTTCTAAAATTCTGAGGATTTCTGATCATTTACTGTCTGCTTGTGTGCTCAGTGTACCTGTCGAATGTGTTTATGAAGCCCAGTGTCAATAAATGCGTATATTTATTTAAGGAAAAAAAAAAAAAAAAGAATCTCAGTCCAATATGCTAGGCTATCTCTCTCTGCTCATGGCAGAGAAACAGTTTAGAAAATCAACTGAACTCAAAATGTTGAAAAGCATGAACCGAGATGAGAATACTGCTCTGTTTCTGCTCCATAATTGGGAAATATTGACTTATTTTGGCTGTTTCCCATCACATAAAGGGCTCACTAACTGCATGAAAGTAAATAGGCCAAAAGTGTTACAAAACTTATCTTTAGTCACAAATTTCTGTGCTAAACAGTCAATAAAAACTTGCAAGTTCAAATTCAACTGTAGACAAACAATGCCTTTTTTCCCCTCAAACATCCAAGCTCCACCTTGAAAGTCTTATTCTTCTTCTTATCATTATTGTCTTCGTGTTTTCCAATGCTTCTCCTCCTAGGGCTTTCAAGTTACAGCCACGAAACTTCACAGAATCATAGAACCTATAGCCAATTACATAGCTTGTGCTCTTTGGAGCAATCCAACTTATGGATTTTGGAATATGAGATTCCAAAATGGGAATTTTTGTCATAGGAATACATTGGCCAAAATTTCAACCTGTTCTAACTCTGTAAAGCTACAGAGACCCGTCGCGTCAACTTTCAGACTGATCACACATCTCATTTTATGGCTAGAGTGGGTCATGTCAAAGTCTGTCACTTATCCACTGGCAGGGCTCCGCCACAAAATGGAGCCAGTGATGTTGCAACATCCTGCCTCAAACAGGAATCGCTGGCTTTGAAAACCACAGCCACAGTGACAGTAAAGTTAAGTGCTGTTTACTCATAGTGTATTCGCATGTTGTTTTAGTTAAAACACGGCTAAGTGCCCCAGTTCTCACGGATCTGTTTTACTTGTTACACATTCTGCTTTCACTGGAACTTTTTGTCGGCCATTTGCCCAAGGAGCATATAAACCTCTTAAAAACACCTCGAGGTAATGTTAAGAGCTGCCTTGTGAGTCCGATAAAAATTATATGAAAGCTGCTGTAACTTAAGAGATTACACAAGCGACCAGCTTGTGCTGGATTTGAATGAGCTCTGCACTTCGTGGTGATTGTCATGGCGTTGGCCAATCAGTGCTCTCTAGGGTTTACACCATTTAGTAAACGGTTGGAACGCGGAGCGAGCAGGGACCGAAAACATACCCAGTTCCAGGGTGCAGGTACCATATTTGGCCAAAGGAAAAGCAAAAGAGCCGTGGCGAGTCGAGTAGATTCCATGCAGTGGAAAAGTGCCAATAGAGCCTAATGCATAGGAATAACAGAATAAGGCTCTGACTTTAGAAAGCCCTGAATAAATGTGGCTGAATTTTTAAGTTGGAAAATGAAATTCGAGCAGCAGTTAATTGAACAAGGTAGTCTAAATATAATGGAGTCTTTTTAATGTTGCAGGGTTTTTAAAGTTTCCATTTATTTGTCATTTATTTAATGTGGAAGCCTAAATAAAATTGATGATTATTTTAAGGTGAAATTTTTTTTTTAATGTGGCCAGCAAAATACTGGGAGACTTTTTAATGTATTTTTTTTAATATGTCAGTTTCTATGAAGTGGTCATTTACTTAAGGTGGAAGCCTAAATAAAATGACTGATTTTTTTAAGGTTTTGTTCAATATATCTTAGCAGTCTTTTTAAGGTTTTAAGGGTCATTTGAAGTCGTCATTTATTTAATGTGGCAGTCTAATTCAAAAATTCATCAAAATAATGGTCATTTTTTCAATGTGGATTTTTTATTAAGGTGGCAGTCAAAGTATATTGGCAGTTTTCTTAAGCTGGTGGTATTTTAAAAGTGATATTGTATAGATTATTAGACATTATAGATTATAGATAGCTATTAAGTAGCATATAAGCTAATGTCGCAATGATGCTAGCAATACATGACAAGCCAATTCAAAGTTTGTTCACAAACTTTCCCCCTCTAATTATTATTATATTTTTGTTTATTATTCTGCAATATTGATTATTCTCTTTTGTTATGCTCTATTATATTTTGGATATAAAATGTTAGGTTTGGACATGATATGTTAGATTCAATTCAACCAGATTTTTCTATGGTATTGAATAGGAAGACCAAAATTTAAGGCCAGATATAATCTAACAGTATTTAATCTACAAGCTTGAGTAAGTACATTAAATTATCTCTGTATATGTTTCAAGCCTGGCACATAACTGCAGGATGGTTGTGTGAATTTTTATATAGATTTCCCACCTGACAATCGCAAAAGGCATCCCAATTTCATGCAGATCTTAAATGATTCTCCTCCCAGATTATGTTGTGGTGTGGTGTGTATATAATCCTTTATTAAGCTCTCTGACAGTGTTCTGTTGTGGCAGCCCTGATTTCACATCATATATTTCAGGCAAGCAGGTAAGTAATGATGTGGAGTGTGAAGCAAATGTTAAGCAATTCATTTAGCAGCAGTGGGACAGACAGGGGAACCTGAGGGTTGAGATTTCACACTACATTTCATCGCGGCTCAATTAACCAGAATGATTTGCTGTTCTGGTAGGTCAGCAGTAAAAACTGAGCTTCATACAAGTTCAAGGGCCTGCAGCATTACAGAGCTCTGACAGTTTGTCAGCTTGCAATGACCTTGAGGTTCTAAAGGGCTGCAGAGAGCTAAGACAGAAGTCAAGGGTCTAGATAAAGACCAAAATAAAACAGTCTGCATATTGCCTTAAAATTTTCATGATGCCACAAAAGGCTCCTGAATGTAAATCACATGGATTTGATTACTCTACAACTGTGACTTCCTTGAAAACTGCAAGTAAAACATCCCCTGGCTCTGAGTTGGATGATGCTATGTCCCTTGCCATAATTGTGCTTTGATTTATACTTTGTGGAATACAGCTTTGACAACACCTGCTGCTATTAAATGGCATCAATAAGAGCAGGGTGAGAGGTCATTTAATTTTGATTTTTACAGTGCACACTTTTGCCTTCTCTGCAGGTCCAACGTTTGCCCCACTTTATGATATATTCATGATTCAGTGTCTAAACGACACTGAAATATATTACAAACTTATTTATATATTACAAAATGTTACAAACACCAGTATCCTGCATCATTATTAATGTAATTTTATATAACAACTCATTTTGACACATTAATACACAAAGTCAACAATGCTTCAATCAGTGTTGATAATTTAAGTAAATAATTTTAGGCTCTTTAAAATTTAATTTTAACAATCTTCACACAAATTTATCAGTTTCTGCAGCTATGTGATTAGGTTCACTATTGGCCATGGAAACTTTAAAAATATTATTTGCCTGTTTCATTTTTAAAGACATTTTTCTATGTTAAATAAGAAAGGGCTTGACTGAACTAATTAAAATTTAAGACTAGACAAATATAGTATGTCTTGTCACTAAAGACTGAAAACACTTTTCTTATATATAACAGGACAGAGTAATGTTGTGTTTACATGTTGACATATGTGACAACATTAATCTATAAAAATTCTGACACGGTGAGAGCTCACTAACGAAAATTGATAATTATCAGAGGAAAGGTTTTTCCTGTATTAATTTTATTTGAGGAGAAAAAGCAAACAGGATATTTTTATAAACTATGCTGTAAAATACTTGGTGTATCCAGGCAATGAAAACAATGAAAAAAAATATGGAAACCCTTTAATCAAACTTGGAAAAATTACCTAATTTAAAAAATATATTTTCAATGTTTAATCTCTTAAGATTAGTAATCTTTTATTCTTTTCATACTTACGATGTATTATCTAATGGACTATTCAGGGATGGAGGAGGGTAGCTAATTTGTGGAGCATTTGACTTCAGATCAAGAGATGTCCAGTTCAAATCAAGGGGATTAATAAAGTAATACTTGTTAATACTACGACACTCACATTTATCGTATGCAGTTACATGAGTGAAGAATTAAAAGCTGTATCCGGTAAAATATTGTTTACATTTAAAGAAACACAAGGTAAGTTTATGGATTTTTGCTCCTGGGCCCCCACTGCAGTAATTCACTTGTACAGTCTGCACTGAAATCAAGGTGGAGGTGGGAGGAGGGGAGGTGGTTTTCCTAGCCTCCTTCAAAAGTTACATAATGCAGTTTCTGCAGTGATGAGCCCAGATTAGCTACCACAGATGTGCTATTCTCCTTACGACAAATAAGTGAAGCATCACAACGATTTTAAAGCTGCAATTTTAAGGTAAAAATGTACCTAGTGTTGCTTTAAAAGAATTTAAAAGGCAAAAAACCTGCTCGCTTATGTACTAGGATTATTACTTTAATCAATCATGTGCAAAAATATTTCAGGAGCAGTCTTTAGTTTTAACTCAATATCAAAAAACTAACCCAAATCTGAATGTCCACTATATATTTCTATAGTGTTCAGCCAGCAAGACATTCATAGAGTGTTTTAGCCTCTTCTGCTTGCAGCTTATGCTGGGGTCACATTAGATTAGCGCTAAAGCTGCTCTGCTGCTTACACCGTCTGACAGGTAAAATATGGATCGGCCTGCGCAGGATGGGCCGTGTTATTTATTTATTTGGATTCTTAAAAACTCTTGCGGTTTGAGCAATGCAGCGGTCGAGGACGCGAGGAGCATGAAGAGTGTGACAGAAAAGTTCATCACTCACTCCAGTCCTCCGCTCTGCTCTCGTCCTCCTGTCCCGCCGGCTGGCCAGCTACAGCAGATAAAGTTACAATAAAGAGATACTGAAACAAAATCAATGGCAATGGGACAGGGTGGGGGAAGATGAGAGATTGCATGGGGGGTGGAATAAAAAGGAGGGGGGCAAAACTCAGTGCAGTCTTCGGCTCCTGAATGCCTCCGCCAGCCACTGCTGCACACACACACACACAAAACCCTCCCCCTCTGCTACAAGCCCTGCGCCCCCCTCGACGCAGCGGTCCCCGGAAAATTTAATCTTCCCAAATCCTCATCAGAGCTCTCCATCCTCTGCGCCTGACAGCCACCCGGATAATTAATTATACAATTTCGATGGGAATATCGACTAAACAAAGCTATTAATCATAGCAAAAGTCAATAGGCATGGACACATTCAATCATGTCCCCACCAATGATTACTCCTCTCAAAATACAATAATTATTTTCAAGAGCTGCCTCGAATTAAATTTCTGTCAAGCTGGTACAAGTCTAGTAGTTGATGAAGGATGCAATGGACTTTTATTTATTTATTTATTTTTTATTTTTTTGGGAGGTAGAAGACATTTGTCGTTTTGGAAAGGTAGTTTGTTTTATAAGGCTCATAAGACAGTGTGTTTAACTAGACCATGACCATCAAATTATCTCTCATGAGCCATTAGGTCATTCATCTAACTGCTCTCCATTCTTGTGGTATAAACACACATATGGCATGTAAGTGCACGCGCACACACACACACCTACAAATACACACGCTCTCTCTTTTTCCAACAGGTGCAGGCGAGGACTGGCTTCAGTCAGGGTCATTACTAGACCCAATGTACTGGGGCAGTTAATATTGCTGTGCCCCTGTAAAATCATGGTAGAACTACAAATTATGAGCGCAAATTCAGTTCAGGAACTACATTTCCCATAATGCCCCAGCATCTTTCCAGAAGCCTGAGTGGCTAACACTTTTAGTCAGAGCCCGTTTATTTTTCTTTCCTTTTTTTTTGGCACAGAGAAATGGAAATTGGTAAATATATAAAAGAAAGGCAGCTACGCAACAGACAAGGTAATTATTGCCCTTATTAATATATTTTGGTTAGAGATTAATAGTTAATTGTATAACCTACCAAAAATTCATAATACACTACTAAAATAAATAGTCAGACATTCTCTTCCCCAAGAAAAAAAAATTGTAATGGCATGTAACCCCATCTAACATAATTACTCATGAGCAGTGTCATATTTAATTTGGAGCTACAGAGGGTTAGTAACAATTTTCACACATTTTCAGTACCCTATGTGTATGTCTGAGAAAATATGGGTGCAGAAAGTGTACATAAACCGAATGAATGCAATTGAAAATTATTTAGTGTTTATTTGTTCTTAATTCCCCATTAATGTTAGAGTAATACCCACTTTAGTTTTAAAACTCTAACTATGTAGTGGTTAACAGACTTTTTACTAAAGGTACATTTGTGCCCTTACGGAAGACTGACAAACAGAGGGGTGCAGCAGTGCCCCTTTAAATTCTTTGTTTGCCACGGTACAAAATGTAGTCTAAAAACCCTGGCTCCAGCACTGTAGTGAGGTCAGGCAAAGTATTCACACCTACAGCCATTTTCTCATAACATAACACACACTGTAAATATTTATCTAAACCTACTTAAAACCTTATCAAATATGTTTCCTCAAAGTCTCTCTTTCATTTCCCTCATGATAACATGACAGGTCTTGGGGGTGTCATAATCTTTTCTCTTTGAGAAACATAATAAAAATATAAAGAAAATACACAGCTTACCAGCATTCCATTGTTTTCCCGGAAAACATCCTGGTTAATATAGTTAAAAAGCTTCTTTTCGAGTTGTAGCACAACCTATGAAAATGCAAGACCAAGACTGAGTAAACAGCATACCAGATAACAAGACCAGCATCAAAAAAAAAAAAAAAAAAAAAAAAAAAAAAAAAAAAAAAAGTTAAACAATTTGGGGCATCTCTGCATATAAACAGAGGCCAATGAAACACATGTATCTCCAAAATAGTAACTTTTAGGAGAAGAAAAAAAAACTTTTGCTTTCAATGAAAATTGTATTCCAAGTAATTTGGAGAAATTCTTTGAAGAACAGCTGCTGTGTTCAAACGGTTTGGTAAATTAAAAATGGACAAAAAGTTAAGATACATTTATTTCATTGGACAGTGACAATATGAAGTCAGCCATACCATCATACAGGATTTTAATCATGGATGTAAATCAAGGCGATTGTGAATGCTTGAAGCCTTTCAGATGGGACTGTGATTCAAGGCCATTAAACAGATACAGGTGTGACATGGTGTGTGTTTATGTGATTCACCTTGCGGTCATTGTCCGATTCTCTGAATATGAGTTGGTTCACCTCGTCGGTGTCTGCAGCTCGAACTGTTTGCATGGTGGCAGAGGAGCACAGACTCTGCATGGAGAGAGGGGGGGGGGGGGGGGGGGGTGGAAGAAAATAAGAGAGAGGTTAAACATTGAATAAAATAAACCAATTAAACTCTTTGGTTGTATTGGATATTACATGATGTTATGACATTAATTTGAATTTGACACATCTAATTTGCTAGCCCTCCAATCTGTTTGCATGTTGAAACCATTCTAACGTTTTTATGAAAAGGTAGAATCTCATTTTTTTTAAATGTTTAAAAAAAAAAATAAAAGGCAGAGAAATGGCATTCATATGTAGGTAATATTGACTTATATTTGTTGGTTCAGATTACTTAAGGTGGGACATACTCTAAATTTAGAAGATCACTAAATGCATGAAAATAAACACAGACAGAATTTCTAGAAAAATGAAACAAATCCAACTACAGAATGAGTTTCTGTGGTAATTCAAACAGTGAATACACAAGTTAAACTTTAAACACATACAAACTATTGTTGTGTTTCATCAAACATACCATTCCCCTTTTTAAATATGTGGAGTTTCTGAACATAAAAGAACATCATCATCATCATCATCATCATCATCATTTTCTTCTCCGCTTCTCCATTTCAGGGTCGCGGTAAGCTGGGCCTGTAGATCCTACACACTCATAGGTTGCCAAAGCTGGTCCCATAAATAAGTGTATATGTATAATAAATCAATTTAAATTATTTAAGAACTACATAAAAGAACAGCAGTTCTTAAATAATTTAAATTGGTTTATTATACATATACACTTATTTATGGGACCAGCTTTGGCAACCTATGAGTGTGTAGGATCTACAGGCCCAGCTTCAACATCTGTCAGCAACTGTGCTGCAGGATGACATACAGAAGCTGTAAACCTCCATGCTCAGCTGAATCTCACGTTGTATTTAGGCTAGAGGCAGTCCAACAGGGTGCTAGAGGCAGCCCAACAGGGTACTAAGAGTGCACTCACACTAAGTAATCTGTACCATGCCCAGGCCTGCTTGAGGAAGTGTGCAAAAGTGCTTTTTGTTTCAACATAAAAGCCACTGTGACATGAACATGCTCAGGGTCTGAACATTAAAATGCAATGTGAGATTATGCCAGAGGGGCTGGGGTTTTGGGGTGGAAACCATATTTTAGCATGGTTCAATTGGTCCGAGTGACAGTGCACCCTAAACCAAATGCTGTAATCACATATTATCATAACATTTACACATGTACTGATCAACAATCATATTACGACCACTTCCTTGTTGTCCATTCACCAGCAGCCCTGCTGTGTCTGATCCACTCAAACCAGCACAACACACACTGACAGTACATCAATCGCTGCAGCGCTGCAAATGTTCCAACATGAAAGTTATACCGGCTCTGTGGGGATCCTGACCATTTAAAAACAGGGAGAAAGGGGGGCAAACAGAGTATGCAGAGCAACAGCTGGACTACAGTTTGCTCCTGTGTGGTCAGTGGAACTGAGAGAATGAACACAGTAGAAAAAAGGAGGTGGTCATAATGTTATTGCTGACTGATGTATAGTTTTGGTTGATTCCAACACCTCCTTCTGGGTGTGTAATTTTTTAGAGAAAGATACTCTTCTCAGACATCTTAACTTTGCACACATGATGGAGTAGGAACATACTTTAAGTTGTTACAGCTATTCTCTAATGAGCCTTAGACACATTTTCTTCCTTTCCTAATAAGTTAATTATAAAGAAAACTACCCAGGCCAAGGACCTTTCTGTATCGCAGTCACTCACACATATACAAAACACAGAAAGCACCATAACTACACCCAGTGCATTTTAATCATTCAGGAAAAGTACAAAAAAAAAAAAAAAAATCATCATCCCCCCCCCAAAAAAAAAACATCATCTGCTTTCGATCTTTATGTCTTAGAATTGTACTGACCCCCGAAGAAGGGCTAAATTCCCTTTTGTTGAGTCTTTTAACAATTAGTTAAACATTCGACCATCTGTGTTTGAAGACAGTTGAATGAGGTAAAGCCAGTCCCACTGGTTCCCATCCCACAGGCCTGATTGAAATTCAAAGCACAGATTAGTTAATCAGGTCAAGCCAATATAACGGAGAGAAAGAGGGGGAAAAGGACCCTTTAGAATGAAATGTCACAAATCAGGCCAGAAAGCACACAAGAGCCGCACTGCAGATTAAAACAAACAGCAGCGGAAAAGAGAGGAGCAAACCTCCTTCCCTCACTTATTCCCCTCCCTCCTCTCTCCGTTTAGCTGCTTTCTAAAGCCCTAACAAATCGCTCCATCTTTCGCTCATTTGGGTCCAAGCGGCAGCTCTGGGCGCTCCCCTGGCAGCCTCATACTAATGCGCTTTACAGGACTTAAGCTGCTTTGTGTAATGAATAAGGCCAAGAAAGAGCTCCGAAAAAGGCCAAAGACAGAGATACTGTCCCCATTAGTAAGTCATTGTAGCCACACAGGCTGAGACAATGCTTGGAAATTCATTTTGGTTTCCAAAATAACTGCTGTTATTCATGTATTTATCTCAGCTGGATATTGGTTATTAATTATGTCAAGCCACTGACTGATCATTGGAAACAAGTCTGAGGAAGCCAAGCTCATTAAGATCTTATTCAAATGAGGTGCTTGTGTTAGTGACTTCACCAGTGGTTTGGCCTTCTGCTCTCAACAGAAACCCTCCTCCTGTTGATCTTACGACTGGAGAGTCAGCCAAGCAGAAAACCCTGGTGATTTGAGAGTGGCCAGGCCAACACAACCTTATTGAAATTGAAAAAGAGCATCCATTTATGAGTACAGAAGCACAAAATCCATTCATGTTTAAATTATTTCTATAATACACGGGGCAAAGGATCTGCCGGTTGCTGATGACGTTCATTCACAGTCACATATAAAGAGTTTGATGGACAGTGCCCCCTCCCCAAATGTTTGCACACACATGCATGCACATACACAGACAATCGAGCACTCACACCGTCTCACACCCTCGCACATGCACATATTCATCCTCTCTTAAACATGGTACAGTCTATTGTTGCTTTCTCCAAGTTATTGTAATTAATATTATCATTATTTATATAACTGTTGATGGTAGTAATATTTGCAGTTACACATAGACATATACATAAAAATTCAGCTCCCAATACACATTCAAAAGATTGGAATTACATCCAAAGACATATTTACTGTCAATTTGACAGTGTAGCACCTTTTACATGCAGTACACCAGAACATTTTTACACCAGAGGAGCTAGGGTTAGGGTTCATGTGCAAACGTCCTCAATATTTATTCTGGACATTATCCGGACTTTATCTTGCTAGCACCCTAGTACGAAGTCTGAGTAAAATCTTAGTGAGTGCATGTGTGAACAGAGCCTCTAATGTTCCGGAGAATCCTGTACGTGCTGCACAGTTGCCACCCCATGCCTAAAGCACATGGAAGATTTCCAGCTGCTAGAAAGTGTCAGACACCAAAAATCTCCCGCTGTTTGCTGTGTGTGTTAAAGGACCAATCCTAAAAATCTCCGGATATATACACACACAGTACGATATCTGCTTTGATATTTGTTCTTCATTTTCTCACAGAAGGCATTCTGTTCCATTCATCCATGTAGGTAAGATCACTATTTAATTCTAAACTAAATTATTCACAATGCTTTCACCATCCTTGTGAATGGAGCTACAGTTCTGTACCTCATTTAGGATATCCCAAACATTTCTTTGATATTATGACTTTGTCAAATTTTTGTTAAGCCATTTATGATATTAAAGAGCTTAAGCATCATATTAGAAACACTGTATACATGTACTTGCATCAAGTTTTTTTTAATCTCTCTACAATAGTGCATCCATTAATAATACATAATATTTGTGAAACGATATTTGATCTTCTGTAATCGCTATTGTAAATTACTCTTTTGTGGAAACACTTAGCACATCACAACCTGAGTGCTAAGAGGTTCTTGCCTTATTTGCAAAGTGAAAAGTGAGTTCTTTCAGTATGGAAGAAGATTGATGCCCTTATTCATGTGTTCACTGATGAAGACTGACCAGCGAGTCACAGGACGCTTCGCTGTCACGTCCAGCTGACTGAGCACTACTGATCAATCATACCACACACACACACACACACACACACACACACACACACACACACGTGTGGGCAGCTCAGGGTACACAATCCCATATTGCGAATCTACAAATTTTGTTTAAACACTGCTTATCATGTGATTCTCATTTTTATGTAAGTTGTATAAATTAGAAACCCATGCCTCTGCTTATTGTCTTCTTTAAAACAGGTCAGCTGTGCTCATGGGCCAATACAGGGTATAGAAACAGCGACCACACTGACCGTAGGACAGCTGCTGACCACTCGTTAACCCAGGTCAGGCGGCTAATTGTGGATCATGCATGGGTAACAGCTATAGAGTGTAATGTGACCAGGGGGAGAAGAGAAGGGTGGGGTATGCATCTTTGGGCCTCTCCAGCAGCAGTACTAAGAGAGTAAACACAGAGAAGTCTCTTTCAGCTGCTCCATCAAAGGGCAGTGTCTAAATAAATTACATCTGCACACACTCACTGACCCCTTAAATGATATTAAAGTAAATAATTTGAGGGCAGTTGGGCTTTTCATTTGATACTCGAGGATGAAGTGAAGACCAGAGGGAGGTGGGAGAGGTAAGAATAGAAATAACTATACTTAAATGTATGAGATGTAAATTTGTTCTACTTTACATGTAGTCTATGCCTCCAGAAGACTGGAAAATAGTAACAGGCAGCTCAGTACACTCCCCTCAGAAACTGGACAGCTGCAGCTTATTCAAAATGCAGTGGTTATAACGTTCATCAACAGAAAGAAAACTGACCACTTTACCGTTAAAATGAAAATGATACACTTGTGGTCAGTTTAGGTTTTTAAGTGTTGCTATGTGTCTACAAAACACTCAGTGGCTTATGAGTGCACAAACCTGACAGATTTAGGAATTGTAAACGAGTCATTTATATAGCTAGAACCAAGTATCTTGAAGAAGCTTTAAGGTGCAAAAAATCTGAAACTGGAATTAGAACAATGTTCTATGACCTTTACAGTGCCAAAATTGTCTCCCCAGATTTCAGTGGTGGTGTGAGTTATGGCATTTCAACCAATGCTTGGTATTACACACATTGACCTTATGGCACTTTTCCACTGCATGGTACCTACTTGACCTGGCTGGCCTCTGTTCAGTTTTTTGGGGTTTGTTTTTGCCTTTCAATTAGGCAAATTTGGTACCTCTTTTATTACCTGCTCATTTGTGTTTCCAAGCAAGCAGAGTAGAGACTTAGCATGATGTGTAAACCTGGCAGAGCACTGATTGGCCAGAAAGACTTGTCAATCACAACAAAATGCAGACATTTTGCACAAACGAGCTGCTTGAAAAATTGTTAAGTTACAGTAGAAATCCCATTTTTTATTTCCGACTTACAACAGCAGCTCGTAAAATTACGTCATGGTCCTTTAAAGAGGTACAAATTTTTCCTTGGATTGGGGGCCGGTGACTTTGCACCAAGGTAAGAAAAAAAACTACACTGATCTGTCTGATTCTGTGTGGCGAAAGCTGTGATCAGTCCCAAAAAACAAAGCAAAAAAAAACAAAAAAAACAAAAAACATGATAAACAATTCTAAACTGTTGTTGTGGTTTCCAAAGCCTGCAAATCCTGTTAGAAACACTGGTTTGTGACATCACCAGCTAAGTCCCAAAAAGGGAACAAAGCCAAGTAGAGTAGGTACCATGCAGTGGAAAAGTGCCAATAGGCCTGTCTTGATGTATTACTTTTGTAGTGCTTTTATTGGTATTTTTTTCCACATGCTTTAGTGGCCCCATTCTCTGGGGTTATTTGATTATCACTTTTGTTTGAGCTGTCATTGATTCAACATGCTTAAAGTTCACAATAACAGCACATACAGTTGATCACAGCAAATCTAGAAAGCAAGTAATTTCACTTTTTCCCCTGTGGCATAGGTGGCTCATCTCTGACCATCTCAGACATCTATTCATATGCCAATGATCTCTAGTGCAGTTCAACACAACCCCTCTTCAGAAACACACAAGTTAAAACTGTTTTCTCAGCACCTGACATCAATGCTCTTAAGATCTTACAAATGTGTGCAAATGAACAGTTGACAGGAGTGTGTGGGGTGTGTGTGGGCCAAGCTGGAGGATGGCTGAGAGGCAGGTTTGGGAGCAGCCTGCTGTGTTTAATGCTCTTAAATAAGTTAATCCCATCAATAGGAGAGAAATCACTGCTCAGTTACAGATGCTACTACTTCTGAACTACAGAGAGAGGTTAAAACCATGTGTCCCAAAACAAATCCTTTTCTCAGAACACACACACACGCACCTTCTGCTCCCACAAATATACACAGCTGGAGAGAGGCTATACTGAGTCCAGCTTAACCATACTGCTCATGCAAGGGCCCATTTTAAGCCATGCTTGTTGATACACAAGCATAGCAAAGGCTAGCCCATCTGGCCCAACTGGCTAATTCAGTACAAACGGCAATGCACTGTCTGTTCTAACATCTTTTGGGCTATACCATAGGTCTTCCTTGTGATTGGACGAGCTCAGCTAGCCTTCATTCCCTATGCAAATCAATGGCCTTTGGGCACCCATGGTCCAGTTCAACAGTTGACCTTCCGTGGACAACTTTTTGTAGGTACTAACTGCTGTACCATGGGAACACCCTTCAAGACCTGCTGTTTTGCTCTGACCAAAATAAGACCATCATAATTTGCCATATGTCAAATTAACTGTTCCCTTGTTGCGTAGTATCTTCCACGCCAAACTCAACCAACCATTCCTTTATGGATCTTGCTTTGTGCACTGGGACACAGTAATAATGGAACCCGCCCACTAAACTGTTCCCACAAATATATATTTCCCAGTTTCTTTGCAACAAGTCAGTTTAGGAGCTTTCTACTCTTCTAGATATTCCACAATCAACTGAGTGGTACTGTTAAAAAGTGGAAAATGGATGTGTTTAACTGTTTAAGGACAGCAACACAGCAACAAAATGGCAGATCATGTAAAGTTACAGAAAGGTCTCTGAGTGCTGTGCACTGTGTGTAAATGTTGCTTGTTCCAAACTTCCTCAGGCATAAATGTTAGCAAAAAAATTGTGCTGGGGTTTTCATGACATGGATTTCCTTGTCCAAACAGCTACAGGCAAGTCTCATTTCACCAAGCACAATGCCAAGCACTGGATGGAGTGATGTAAAAAACATAGTCACTGGACTCTTGAGCAGTGGAAATATGTTCTCTGGAGTGATGAAGCATGCTTCCCTATCTGGCACTCTGAGTCTGGGTTTAGAGAATGCCAGGAGAATGTTGCCTGCCTAACTGTTTTGGCCAACTTTAAAGTTTGGTGGTGGCGTGATAATGCTATGGGGTTGTACTTCAGGGCTTGGCTTAGGCCTCTTAGTTCCACTGAAGGGAAATCTTAATGTTTCAGCATAATAAGATATTTTGGACAGTAATGTGCTTCTTAAAATTTGTGGGAACAGTTTAGTGGGGGGGGTTCCATCATTACTATGTCCCAGTGCACAAAGCAAGATCCAAGCAAAAGGCATGGTTGACTGAGTTTGGCGTGGAAGATATTGACTGGCCCACAGAGCCCTGACCTCAACCCCATCAAACACCTTTGGGAGGAAGTAGACTGTGAGTCAAGCCCTCTCATCCAACATAAGTGTCTGACCTCACAAGTGCTCTTCTGAAAGTAAATAATTCCCAAAGAAACACTCCCCAAAATACTGTAGAAAGCCTTCCCAGAAAAGAGGAAGCTGTTATAGCTGCAATAGGGGGAAACCATACTGATGCCTATGAATTTATAGTGGGAAATCTTAAAACCACCTGTAGTTATAAGTAATGTAAGTGTCCTAATAAATTTGTCCATGTTGTATGCTACATCTTAACAGGTTGTTGGCTAATCAGAAAAAAGGAAACAAAAGGTCTCAGATTTCTCAGTATTTATATTTGTTTATTAGAAGTGCTGAAAACACCCACCCACAATTTAACTCTTGCTTTCTAAGTACTGTTGAAATAATGTCTCTCAAACCTGATATACATTGCACTTTTAACAGTTTGGAATCTGAAACCTGGGAAATGTGAAAAATAAATATTCACACATGAAATGGCTAGAGATAATTCTACACATGAGTGAAAATTATGGGCAAAATAAATTATATAATATAATAATAATTTAATATAAATAATAAAGTAAACATGATAATCTAATTCTGGTGTAGATAATGCTTTAAAATGTACAATAACAGTACATCGTTCATTATTTAACAAGTGCTGTTTACACAAAAATATCTCAAAACATCTATTTTAGTTTAGAATGATGATTCTAAAACTGAAGCTAAAAATTACATTTCACAAATTAGAAAAGGAGTCTTCTCATTCCTTTTAGTCAGGTTCATGCATATTGCTCATGTACCCAGGTGGTGAATATGATCTAAATTTGTTCACGATATATTTTTCACAGTGTTTTCAAAATAAGTTATAGCAACAATAGCTTTTTGCTGGACCGACTACCAGGCTGGCCTAGAAGAAGCATTTTTGCTTACTGACTGACTGACTCTTGAAACGTGTAGGAACTGGTAGTTCAGCCATATTTCATAGAGAGAAATAAGGTGGCGCTACTACACCGTCTGTTGTTATTCATTCATTCATTGTCTGTAACCGCTTATCAAGTTCAGGGTTGCGGTGGGTCCAGAGCCTACCCAGAATCACTGGGTGAACACACCCTGGGGGGGGGTCGCAAGTCCTTCACAAGGTGACACACACTCACATATTCTGTCTGTTGTTAGTTCAGCCATATTTCACATTCCAGTTTGTGAACTAAATATGGAATAGTTTAGAATATTTCCACTGATTTTTCAATCCAGAAAAAATTGTTCCCAGCTGGAACCAAAGAACAGTAAGTTCTTCAACGCGAACCGTGGCTGAATAATAGGAAATAAGACCAGGACATGCTCTGTTTGTGTGTGTTTCTGGGTTTGTGTTTGGCGCACACCATGTGCGTTGGCTAGGGCCTTGGCTCAGTGTTGGTTAGTTCACAAGCTCAGCAGGATGGCTTGGAACTCTGCAACATTTACACACGTGTTATATCTCACAGAGAGAAGAGGACTGCTGAATTTGTCTTATTTCACATGAGTGTGTATTTTCCTGAAATATTGTAAAAGGAAGTGGTGGGGAGGCATTTTGTGGTATTAGTGTTTTTTATAAAACTCCATATAGCTGCGCACAGTTTACGTTCGTTGTCTTCTTTGTTCTTTGGTGGTAGATCATGTAGTATTTATTTTTAAATAAAATGAAAATTTTTTTTTAAATATAATAAAACTTTGTGCTCCTTTTTCATTCCTGCATTTATTAACTGCCCTCCATATTTTCTGTACAAAACACACACATAACAAAATCCACATGTAAACAAAGACATTGATATGAAGCACCAAACCTTCCAATGACAAGGCTATGTATTTTGGGCATTCCTATTCTTGAAATGCAAGAAACACCTCTGAGACAATGGATATATGGCTAACGCCAGCCTGGCAACACTAGGTTTACCTAGTTTCTCTTTGCTCTTGTTTTTAAAGAATGCAACAAACATGCTAATTTTGGTGCGTTTCAGCAGAGACAACCTCAGAAATTGAGATTTTCAGGTAGACAACATCTCTAGCCATGCTTTACCTCCTACAGAGAGTTTCTTCCATTCTATAAATGCTCTCATATATGAGAGATATATGAATCATTCATATAATATATTATAACATATAAAATTGACAATGTTTGTGACAAACTCACCAAACTATATAAACAATAAACTCTGGATCTCTTTCTGGAATGGTTAGCTAGCGTTCAGGCCTACACTAAAGAAGGCAGCTAACACGGCACTAAGCTGACCTCTGAACCCTAAACCTCCTCTTAGAGTTTCCTCACATCACTCAGACCTGACACTATTGATTTCCAGCTCATAATCTTTCATGCCACTGCTCACTGGTCTGCCATTACACCAATATGATGAGCCATTGTGAGCGTTTAGGGAGTAGAGCAATTAGATCTCGATTAGATAATAAAGACAGCTAGAGAGTGAAAGGTTAGAGTGGATGGGATATTGTTCCTTAATCATTTATCCTTAAGGAAATTCTGGAAACGCTTATATCACTATAAAAACTGTAATATGGAAACAGGGTTGGAATACATGGATACAATTTTAACCACAAAATATTTCTTAATTTTGGTAAATATAATTCCAATATCAATATGAAAAAATGACACTATTACAGTCCCAGAGGGTCCAGACAAAGTCAACACAAATAACAAATCTCTCCAGTCAGCACACACCATAGCCATTTATATACAACAGTTTCTGCACACATGCTTATACCTAGCCATCAAACTCTGTGGCGAAAAGCTGGAAATGCGCTCTGGGCAGCCATGTAGGGGGTATGTGGGTGTAACATGGAAAGCAGGATAAAGGGGTGTGTGAAACAGAGGGGAATGCTGTCTATTCATCTTGGCCATTGGAACATCTGGGAAACCTCTCTAAAACAATGGCTGGCAGCGCAAGGGGTGGCAGCGTTTCTCTCAGCAAGCTCAGGGTCCAGGACGACCACGATGGGCCTCCCCGGCACAGAATGGACAGGCCACAAATCATCTCAGGACAACAGGGACTGAGGGGTGGGGGACAAGCCAGTGAGGTGGTATGTGTGTGTGTGTGTTCCCTCTGGTATTTAAGTCCTAAACAGGCCCATTCTCTAGGGCCCGGCAGGACAAATTGGCCAGCTTGGTTGTCTTTGAGAAGCAGTGCAGCACGAAGAGAATGGGACAGGCCTGAAACACAAGCAACAGCCCCATAAAAATTCATCACTTTGACCCCTCTGACCTCCACACACACCCCCAGTGCAATGAGCAAGCATCTCATTAACACACACACACAACATATATATATATATATATATTGCATATTCAACTAGATAAGAAGAGAACTTCAAGCGCTTTCTTGAAAATCTCCAGTTCAAAACCATTAAAAAAAAAGCCACACTTTTTTCATAAATAACTTGAAACTATCATAATTTATCCATCACAAGTTTTTCCAGTAATAAACTACGAGGAAAAAAAAACATTGTCACCAAATGTACAAAAAACAGCTTAAATGTACCTTTAAAGGTATAATAATGTTCAAAATAAAGTCCAGTTGTGTTCCCTAAATGTACATTACATTCTCGTCTTCAGAATAATTGTAAGCTTTATTTATAGAACTGTGTGAAATAAATGAACATAATATAATTCCTGGAGATAAAACAGAGCTTATGAAATTAATACATTTATATAATCTACAATTTATATAGAATATGATAAAACTATGTTCGCTAACTAAAGTTACTGAAAATGTACCCATCAGGGCACCAGTTCTGAAAGTGTATAAACAGACTTTGCTTTTGATTGTTGATTCAACAGAATATTTTAATAAAAATACAAGTTCAAATGAAAATAATGTCACCTAATAATTGGTTGCAAAACCTTTTAAATAATCACTAAACTAAAATCAATTTGTGTAGCTCTCATTTAGACAACTGTCACCGGGGAGAGTTTGGCCCTTTTCTGCACAAATTTTTTCAGCTCCATCCCTAGATCTGATGGGATTCAGAGATCAGGACTTGCAGAAGGCCATTCCTGAGTACTTTTAGCTCTTGGTTTTGGGTCATTATACTGTTGGAGGACCCATGATCTGCGACTCAGGCAGAACTTTGACACTACCTTTCGCTCCAGAATGCCTTGATAGTCTTGAGTTTGTCATATTGCCCGGCACATGCCACTTTCAATGGCTACAGCAGTGTCAAAAAGTCTTATTAGAACACCCTTTTTGACCTGCACAGATTCAAGGCACCTCATGCTGCATGACGAAATGCAGCCCCAAAAACATAACAGACCTTCCTCCATATTTCACGGTAAGTACGGTGTTCTTTTCTCTGAATGCTTCATTGTTTTAGTCTATAAAGGCAAAGCTTATGTGACTTAACAAACAGCTGAAGTTTTATCTTAGATGTCCAGAAATGTGCATAAAATATTCATATTTTGGGGGGACAACAAATCTTTCAAGCCCTTTGTAGAATATCTATGTAGACTAAATATTGATTTATCTCTTTTCACATTTGCATTGCTTTACCAAAATTAGTCAAAATTGCCTTTAATTTCTCCACTTTTCATATGGAGTGAACCATTGTTTCAATAAGCTGTAAGGGCACCAACAAATTTGTCCATGTATGTATGTGACAGATACACTCACACATAAAAAAGACAAAAGCTAAGTGAAAAGACTTCTTGACAAGAAAAAGCCACCAGATGTTTCATTGTACCCAAATAGGAGCAGAGGGGTGTGTGCTCTCCTCGGTGTATTAAGCAGAGTAAGAGAAGGCATTGTTACACACTAGGCTCTTGACACATTTGTGCCACATGTACAAAGAGTGCTAACACAAGCTTAAACATGGAGAGGCCCTCTCCACTTCTGGTACTCCAACCTACAGCTTCTAAACCAATGGCCACAGATGTCCACAAGACTGTTTAACTCTCTCTGCATCCATAAAACCAATCTATAACAATTAAACAGAGCCAAATTAGAAGTGGTTTTCAATGCATCTTAACAATGTTTTACCATTATGTTTTATTTTATTTTTATTTTTTTTTAAAGAAAACAGAAAATAAAAAAGTGATAATCTCTCAAGTGCTTGGTGAGATTTTGAAAGAACTTGAGAGATATTGAGGATGATAAGGAGATGCAGTTACCCAAAACATAACAGATTTAATCCAAAATATTTTTATAAAATTCAGAGAATGTTTTTTCACAATTTGCTGTCTCTCTGGTAAAAAATAAAAATAAAAACAAATCTAGGTCCAAAGGGGCTCAGGCTTTCTCTCTGTACCTTGTAAACTGAGCCATGACATCTAGAGGCATTAGGACCATAGAGAGACATCTGAATGTTGAAAGTCATGACAAGAGATGAGGATGTTGCTGTATTTCCGCTCCATAGTTGAGTAATATTAACTTAATTTAGCTGTTTCAAAAGTATTCCTTAAGGTGGAACTGGCCATAAAGGTAAACACTGACTGAAAGTGCCACAAAACTAAACAAATGATCTCCTGTGGTAATTCAAACTGTGAACAAAAACTTACAGGCAAGTTCAACTAAACCACAAACACCATTTTGCCAGAAGCGTCTAGGTTGCTCTATACTCAGACACTTATAAATGATCCTGTGAAAGACATTAACTCACATTTCTAGCTCACTATCAATTTATAGTGAAGGACACACTGCATTCAACCGCCCCAAGCTCTTGTCATGAGGTGGGACAGTTTTGATTTCATCCCATCTATTCTTATTACTCTAATCATACACCACATGGCTTCATATTTCCTGTATTCCTCATTATAAAATGCACATTATAGGGAACTAAATTCAGGAGAGATGTCAGTTTCTGTCTGATAACACCTCATGTGGGTTTTACCAAACATTGTAGTGTATTATGGGTATCCTAGTGTATATGGGTTGTACGCCTATTTTTTGCAGTGCATTGTGGGATTCTTTGAGCGTACTGAAAATTGTCCACTACTACAAAATGGCGGAAACCCCAAACAGTGCACTATATGGTGATTAGGGTTTTGAACACAGAACCTTTAGCAAGTATGAGAATATTATTTACATCTCGCGTATTTACAAAGTTAACATAAAACAACATATCCTTACAATTGCCTGTATTGTTTTCCTCAACACTTCACCATGGAGTCTTAAACAGACAGCCACTTTCTACTGTACAACTAAGAATTACAAACCGAAAAATTCAGACTTCACTGATTAAACTAAGCTGTTTAAAGGCATAAGTGTGGTCTTCCACTAATACACACCAGCTTTCTTTAATCAATCCAATAGCCTTCACGCCCAATCCATCAGCAGTCAGGATGGGTGCGGTTTGGTGGGTCACTTAGTGTGTATCGAGCAAAGATTAACAATTAGAGGTTTTGTTTTAATGAGCGGCTAAGCTCGAGTTCATTACTGTGGTGATCAATGCAGACCAACAAGCAGCAATCAATGGCTGTTAGCCATTTTTAACAGGAAAGACAAGTGCTTTCAAGTGTAATTCAGCAGAAGCCAGGAGCAGCTCTGAACCCTAAAAAGAGCCACATTGAAGACAAAGAAAGCAATGGGTTTTGGGTTGTTTTTTTTTCTGCAGGAAACAAAGCAAATGAAGAAGAAGAAGAAGAAAAACACATTTACATTTTTACATTACACTTTTTCATCATAAACATTACATCTGATTTCAGTCATTTAGGCTTCAAGCATTTTCTGTTATTAGGGCCTGTATGATAGGAAAACAAGATTTTAAGTGGCTAAATATACTAATAACCAATAATAGCAGCCTACAGTTTTACTCAAACATCATTTAGTGAACTACTTTATGAATTCTCAATTGCTCTACTCCCTAAATTCAAATAAATGGCTGAAAATTGGGTCTTTAAAAAGTGATGATCACTGAAGCTGATGCTACTTTGAATTCTTTGCAGTGTTGATTTTTGTTATTTACCTCTTTTTTGTTACCATCTGATGTTTTTTTTTTTTTTATATAATGTATCTGTTTTGATATTTAAACCTTTATGATGTACATCATTTATCAGGTATCAGCTCAGTATATACTGCTGTAAAGTGGCCATGATTCATGCAGAGTGCACTAGCGGCATAGCCACCTAAGATTTAATCACATTCTTAAAAGACTGTGAGCTTGAATGCTAGCAACACCATGGGAAATCAAAGACAGTAGTTATATGTGAATTATGTGCACCATTAAAAACATAGGTCATCAATTTCAACCAAGATTCATTTCCAATAGTAACTGAAGAACCAAAAAAGCAGATACTTAATATTTCTCAGAATAATATTAAGCCCACAAGGGAAGATTTTCTCATGAATAAGGTTGCTAAGCAAAATTTAAAAAACTTTCAGCTGTTTGCAATAAACCAATCAAACAGTAACAATTTAAACACTTCAACATGAGTAATATAACAAGTGGTGTTGCCAAATACAACGCAAAATGCCACTTCCAATGACTACAGCAGTGTCAGTATTCTTCAGTTCTTTCATGAAGTGAGTCTTATTGGAGCACACTTTTGCTGTTTTGACCTGCGGCCAACATGATGCATAACAGACACCTCACATGTCACACCAGACATCTTTTGCCAGCATTTCTGAGGAATCTTAGCCCGTTCCTCACAGGCACTGGCATCCAGTTCACTTTATTTTTTAATTTCTGCCCCGCAACCACCTTTTTCCAAACCCACCAAAAGTTTTCTATGATGTACAAGTCAGATGACAGCCACTCCATAATCTTCCAGGACTTCTGAAACCAAGCCTTGGTGGATTCTAAGGTATTTTGTCCTGTTGAAAGGTCCAATTATGTGTGCCCAAGCTTCAGGTCCCTCACACAAGGCATGACATTTTCTCCTAGGATTTCCTGATACTTGATTTAATTAATCTTGTCCTGGTTTCCAGTGCCAAAGGAAGCAAAGCAGCCCCAGAGATTCACAAAGCCACCACCATGTGATTTTTTTAAAGCATACACACATTCCTCCTCTTCCTCCAGACATTCCGCTGATACATAGGCACAAAAAATGTCAAGTTTTGTTTTGTTGCTCCACAAAACAGAAACCCAACACATCAATGGCTTATTTGCATGATTTTATTTTACTGGAGCAAACTTTTCTTGTGATTTTGGGTCAATGGAGTTTAGGCATGGAGAACTTAAATGTTTAGTATACATTTTGCTGTGCCCACTGAAACTTCAGTGCTTGTTGCCACCTTTAGCAGGTCTTATGCAGTCACTCAAGAGTCTTTGACCACCTGCCTCCTTAGGAAATGGTGGCAGCCAGTGATAGGTTCCTTTTTCTGCCACATCCAAGTAGTATAGCTAGTGTTGCTTTGACTTTGAACATGAGAATTATGCTTCCAAATGTATCTTTAGGAACAGTCAGTGTCTTTGTACTGTGTATGTATTCTCTTCTTTCTTTGTGCAATGTAATGATCTCAACTCTATTGGCCCCTAACCAATCCACATATTTAATAAAGCCCTTGGTTTGTTGCATCAGATTTACTTGGGACAACACCTGACTTGCACCTGTGTGCTCTTATGAGGGATGCTATTCAAGAGACTTAATAATTCTGAGACCGCAGTAGTCACTATAAGTTGTATTTTGTGTATAATTTGGAGAAGCTACTACTTGCATCTGTAGTGTTATTTAAGCTGTTCTTATTTAACTGATTTATTTTAAATAGCCAAATATTGCTAATAAATCTAATTTGCAATGGGAGTTGTATAGTTGTGATTGCAACTGTAAGTGTTGGTGAATTTCCAGTACATCGAATTAAGTTATATACTTCAGCTATTCAGAAAGGAAACCATCATTCCCTTTTGGACAGAACACTTTTAAAAACACTTATGCTCCAACAATCCTCATTAAGGTTAACTTTTTTGTTTGACTGGACAATGATCCATGTCTCCCCTCCTCTCAGATGGCAGGCATGGTGGCAATCTAGATCTCAATAAGAGTACAGTCTGAAAGGACACCTCACAATGCTGTCCAGTGCACAAAGGCCCATGATTCATTCCCTGCAACACCCTTTAATTTGTTTGCACCATTTCATTTAAATGATGCTCTCCAATCCTGCTGGGGGATCCAGCTCAGGAAAAGGGGGTGGAGAAAAAGTAAGAGAGAAAGAGTGTGTGTGTGTGTGTGTAGTCTGGGCTTGGTGCTCGGTGATGCACTAGGCAACCATCCTGTGGGTGGGCTTTGTGATTCTTTTTTTAAACCAATTTTTCATGCCCATCCCTCTTGATGTGACCCCACTGTGGGTCCTTTATGGAGCTGACAAGTCAGTGTAGGGGAACATGCTGCCCTTCTGATAGCATGAAATCAGGAACAAAGGCTCTCCCCACCAAGGACAGAAGGGAGAGGAGCTCAGTGCAGCCCCCGTCTGCACGGAGCTCACTAGATCCATTGCTGGCTCTCCCTCTCTTTCTTTCCCACCCCCTCACGTTCTCTCGCTCTACACCTAACCAGCTGTTATCTGAGGCCTGGGCCTTAGTTTTCCACCTTCGTCAAGATGAAAAAAGCCAGCACCTTCTCAAAGTGCCTGGCAATATGGCCATCATTGTAAATCAAGAGAGACTTTACAGAGGAGAGGCCATGAATCGCCAATGTGCCACTTAATGGGGCCTTTTAAATATGATGGCCTGGTTGTGGGAGGCTTGTGAATGGGAGAAGAGCGTGTGCTTAATGTCAGTCAGCTAGACACGCAGACAGTGGCCAGTGCAAGCTTTACAAATCCATCCCAATAAGATCCAGTGTGGTTAAATGGTAAGGGGTACTCCATTTAAGCTCTACCTGGTAAGTCATAGAACAGTAGTAGAACAGCAGAAAAACATACTGACAAATAAATTCTCCCCTCATCACAAATAAGATGACCACTTTTGGTGTCTGGGGGTTGTTACTTCATTTCTGCACTCAGTCAGTCTATAGTGCTCATTCATATTACAACAAATGGAAGCTTAGGGTTAAATAATTTGCACTGTGCAAAATGCACAACTAATCACATACTTGTTCCAGATAATGTAGTTGACTCAGACCCTGACACCTCACAACTTACTGTAATTCATTGTTAACTGATGCAAAGAACTGAATAGCACTCCCTTGTGGTGGAGTCCTTAAATGTGTGTAAGTACGTATATGAGTGAGTTACAAGCAATTTCCATGAGGTGTTTTGCATCGAAATATGAATAGAATTACAGAAAATGCAGGCTTCAAGGTAGCATACAATTACTGTTTACAGCTATGCATTGCACATTTGTGCTTATAATGTGAGCATGTGATAGAATGACTGAGTAATTATTTTAATGCTAATGGGAATATTGTGAAATACTTGTGCCAGACAATTAATCAGGACTTATCTGTGGTTTTTATTCCCTACTCTTGAGTGACAAATGCATTTCAGATATCCCTTGTAGTTTTGAGAGGAAGTACTGGCATTTTAACATGTGATTAATCATGATTAATCACAAAATATTGTTGTGATTATCTCAATTAAAATGTTCAATCGACTGCACTACCTCATGTAAACTCACTTTATACAGGATTGAAGTCCACAGAAAAACATGTATACAAATTTTTGTCTGTTTACCTCATGCATTGAACACAGATGTTGTCCTTCAAATTGTGTGAAAACTTCATAAATGGATCAACAGAAATGCTCCAAAACTACTCTGAATAAAATCTTTTTGCACTGACTTCCATTGAAGATTTAGATTCCCCTCCAACAAAATTTCTAGACGAGTCTTTACTACGTTAAGCACCCACATAAAGTGAAATATAAACAAGGAATTTCCTCTCTGATCCTGCAGCAGAAAAGGTCAGCTTGTTACAAAGAGAAGCTCTGTCTCATTGCCCTTCAGCCTCATTGTAATAACCCACCCCATGCTTCCATATTCATAACTAGCCATTAGAAACACTCACATTATTCTTACCTCTGCACACCACAGTGCACTGATCAAAAATAGCCGACGGCCATCCCACAAGTGGCCCACTATTCCATCTACACAAAGAGTTCTTTTTGTAGGACTGCAGACCTTTACTGCTGCCCAGCCAGAGAGAGAGATTGAGAACATAGCTCCTTCCGAAACTCACTCTGCTCTCTGCCAGTCAAATGACCCCCCCCCCCCCAATTTGAGAAAGGTGGTGCAGAGACCATGAACTCAGCAAAGAGTACAAAAAAAGCGAGGATGGTGCTGCTGAATGGAAAGTAAATTTCATTTTCACTTTTGGAGAGGTAGGAGTGAATGTACTTCCTGACAAACTAAACCGAGCAGTGATTTGTTTCATATTCACTGAAGTGTATCTAACATCTGATAGCATCCCCATGCTAAAATACACAGTATTCCACTATAGGGAACTGCATGCAGATGTGAAATTCAGTCTTTGGAACAGATGAAAAACATCAAAACAGAACATTCAAGTTTGACATGCCTGGCTGTTTGCAGGTACCTAAAAGTACAGTGAAGTTTTCTAAAATCAAAATGGAGGACACAATCTAGAACTAGGCTTAATCCCTGTCTGGGAAACCACTCCAAGAATATGCAAATTTTGTTTCATATATTTATATTATAATTGTTTAATGTTTTACTGTATCATTAAAATAATCAAATCAATGTAAACATAATGGAACTTGACTTCTTTTATATTGATTTTGTTTGCTTGTTTATTTACTATTTCTTGTATATTTTGATACAGTAGCAAGCAGTGTTGCAGCCACACAGCTCCAGGGTCCTGGGGTTGTGGGTTCAAGTCCCGCTCTGGGTGACTGTCTGTGAGGAGTTTGGTGTGTTCTCCCTGTGTCCCTGTGTTTCCTCTGGGTGCTCCGGTTTCCACCCACTGTCCAAAAACACACGTTGGTAAGTGGATTGGCGACTCAAAAATGTCCGTAGGTGTGAGTGTGTGAGTGAACGTGTGAGTGTGTGTGTGTGTTGACTTGTGAAGGACAGGCACCCCTTCCAGAGTGTGTTCCTGCCTTGCACCCAGTGATTCCGGACAGGCTCCGGACCCACCGCGACCCTGAACTGGAGAAGCGGCTACAGATAATGAATTAATTAATAATATAATGTAACTCTGTGAAAAGACAGCAAAATTTGAAATAAATTTTTAAAAAATTTAATAAAACAAAACTACCACTGAATAATATTTATGTATAAAGTAGTGATTACAATATATTTCAATCTTAATAAAATACAATAGCACATATTATAGTTTTGAGAATGTAACACCTTTGGAAAGTTGATATGCTCATTGTATTCTAATTTCATTCTCAAAGCTCTTTTCCACATTGTTATCATTTCATTATTTTTTACAAAATATCTGTCCAACAAATGATGTCAAAGTCATGCATTGCTAATCTAGAAATGAGAGATGGAGAATCAAAGAGCTCCCTCTTCACTGGCTGAGTGGGTTCATATGAGCGGGTGCTCTATAAAGTGGCACCATACAGTCATAGGAAACTCTTGAAGGGTGTGTGTGTGTGTGTGTGTGTGTGTGTAACACTCTGTGGTCATAGTGGCAACCAGTGCCAGGCACCCCCTTCGTCCCCATCGGCTGCCTGTGGAGCCCAGCACAATGGGGCCAGGCCCCAGGAGCGCTCGACCAGCCTGCTGGGGACCAGGCTCCAAGAGGAACAGAGGCCAATAGTTGTTCTTCATTCTCTCTGCTTTTTTAATTACGTCCTGATCAAAGCAACCACACTCTCGTTTTCTCTCTGTGGCACTCTTTGTTTTTGGTATTATTAGATGGAGAGAGATAGGAAGGGATGGAGTGGGAGGGAAAGAGTGACACAGAGCCAGGGAGGGAGGGCTGAGGATAGGGAGGGAGGGAGAGCAAGAAAGAGAGAGAGAATGTGAGAGAGTGAGATAGAGAGAAATAGAGATGGATAGAGCAGCATTTGTTTACTGGTAATACTCTCCATGTATCAGCAGAGATGGTGTGTTTATCTAAACTAAAAGCATACCATGATGCTGATTATAAAGTGATGATGACTATATCAGAAAATAATGAGGATTCTTTATTCTGTAAAAGAACGTTTTGCATATTTTCTATATGTTATATTTTCATTTATCGTCTTTGTATCATGTTAATTGTAATGATGTTAAGGCATTTCAGGGGTGCTAGATCTCAGGAATACTGTAATGCTTTGATTTTTTAAATGTCATTTTAATCATAGTCTGATCTTTTAAATGTCTTATGTTTTTTATCCTTATTCTCAATTAATTGTTCTTCAGTTTTTCTTTTGATTTTTTAAAGGATATGCATTGCCTTGATGAACTTACATTGATAATCCCCTACTTAGTTTATTTTGGTAATTTTTTAAATTAAAATAATATTATAACAGTTAAAATAAATATTAAACTATGAACCAAATATACTATTACTCACTATATTTTAATCCAGAATCATCCATTCATTCATTATCTGTAACCGCTTATCCGCTTAACCGCGGACACAGGGAGAAAGCCCCAAACTCCTCACTGACAGTCACCTGGAGCGGCACTTGAACCCACAGCCTCCACTGTCTAACTCCACTGACACTAACTGCTGTGCCACTGTGCTGTCCTTTGAGTATTAATAAATAATTGTTTCAATATTTTGCTTTACTAGTTCTCGTATCTCTGTAAAGGGATGCACACGTCTGGCCAAGACTGAATCAACAGCTATTTGATCAAAATACACAGCAACTATCACACAATCAATTATATTTATGTTGCAATTTTGAATGTCATTTTGGCACCATTAAAAACAAATAATGTTATTTAGAATAGAAACCCAGAAAGTTGCTAGTGGCTTTAATGTGTTCATATATTCCACAGAATGTGAGCTACAAGACCATACATAAATAAGCCAAAATAGGTTGGTGTATAAAAAAGTAGAACAGAATAACACTACAATTATTTATGAGTGTGTGTGTGAGAGAGTGTCTGTCTGTCTCAATTGGTTTATCAGATGTGGATGAGGGTCACTATGCCTGGTGTCAAGAGTCTCGTAGAACAGAGGGCCGATCAGTGCACGCCCACTGACTAATGGATGGATGCATCCCAAAATTAATTAGCCTGACTAATGTAGTGTACACTTAATTTCGCTGCCTGTCTTTTGATTTATAGCAGGCCATGTGCACAAACACAGCGTGAAATGGAGCCTTATTGTGGGAGGAAGAGCTCAGCAGTAAACACTATTCTTCCCCCTCACCCCATCCCACCAGAATGATTGCAGCCCACCACCACCACACGCCATCCAGCCTGCCAATAGCCATGCAAACACATGCATATGGACACACACAAACACAGAGCACAGTCACTGATACACAAGCGCTCTCTTTCTCTCTCACACACACACTCACCCAAACATTTTTTTCCCTCTCCCTCTCTGGTTCCAAAAACAAACAATGACTGAGTTGATTTTGGCATCGGGAGCGCGCTGTAAACCTCTTCAAACGGTGAAAAATGAAATCTTTATTACCCCGTGCCTGTCATTAACGAGCAGTTTACAGCCGTCATTTGGAGTCGGGGACTGTACAATGCTCCACCTTTAATTTCATGCTGCTCAGCCCACATAACAGCTGGGACAAAAGCAGGAAAGATTGATGCATGCAAGGGGTTCCTCCTGCACTAACCCACTGCGGCAGACAGGGGGCACTAGCCCTTGGGTGTGCCCCCTCAAATCACTGCAGTAATGACAGCGGCCTGTGAAAGCAGCGGATAAACTCCAATTAAAACAAGCACAAGTTATGTCACAAGGACAGTAGATCAAGTCAGTAATTAACCTTCCCGCTGGCCTCTATCAATCCTGAAATTGGAAGGGCCTGTGCGGACCAAGCCATTTTTGCAGAAATTAAATTTACATTCTATTAAGTTTAATTAGGAGAGATTTTAAATATACTGGCAAGCAGGCACTCAGCCGCACCGCTGTCACTGCGTTCACTGATTCACTACCAGCAGAACCTCGGGGTCCCCTTCAATCCCAGCATGCACTTTAACTGCTCCTCTAGGCTTAGAACACACAGAATGTAAGTGGACACTGACCAACCTATTCTACAAATACTCAGTTTTTGTCTTTCTTTTCCCAAATATGTCTTTTCTCTGTTTGACCAGATACTATTCTTCAGAAGTTTGAAATGGTGTTCAAAAGTTCAAAAAATGTACCTTAAATATGACAGAGAAATATATTTGCACTTTTCTATGATTTTGCTTTATTTATAGACAGCTAACATTACGGTAGTAAAGATGAATGTGCTCTAAACAGGTTCAACCATGCCACCTGTGTTAAGAGCACACATTTCCATAATTATCTTCAACATTTAAAAAGCACTCTGTGTCTGAGAGAGAGAGAGAGAGAGAGAGAGAAACATAAGAGACTCGGAGTGAGAGGATGCAGCATTAGGACCCTTGTGGCCATATCCTTTGTCCCCAGTGAAAAGTGCTGCTAAATGGGGGTCAATTGAAGCCAGTTCCCTCTGTCTGACACAATTACTCGAGTTCCCTGTTCACAAGTGCATGTGTATACGAGAGAGAGAGATAAAGAGAGAGAGAGAGAGAGAGAGAGAGAGAGAGAGAGAGAGAGAGAGAGAGAGACAGTCAGTGAAAGAGGGAAGGGCTTGGCCTTACGCCTCTGGTTACTGATCCTGCCGCGCCAAGAATGTCAAGAATGTGCCACCTGTATCCAACCAACCAAACACCCACCCACCCACCCACATACACAACAACCACAACATCACATTGGCATTCTTCCCAGACAACCACAGAGCATCCTGGGAAAACAAAGCATTCTGATGCAGAGGACAAGGCTGGGGTGTATAAAGAGGGTGTTAATTAATATAGAATATTTAGATAATAAAACATACATGCAGGAAATAATCACTCTTACAAAAGCAAATCCCAAGCAAGTCTGATCACAACTTATGTCTAACTTCAAGAGAGAATTATCAAACAGGTCAAAAAGAACATTTATCAATGAACAGTTGGTCTTTCATCATTTACCACATGTAATATTATGAATATTCAAGAATTCCAAAGATATTTCAGTTTGTTTAAGGCAAGGCCAGAAACCACTGCTGAATATGAATGATTCTCAAGCCCTCAGACAGCAGTGTACACTCTCAGAAAAAAAGGTACGGTTATACGGTCATATTGGTCACTAAAGGTACAAACTGTGTAAATGCACCTTTAAAGGTACAACAGCGTTTAAAAGTCCAGTTTTGTTCCTTAAGGGTACATTACATTCTCTTCTCCATCTTCTAAATCTTTCACTTTAAAACTGTGTTATATAAAAAAACATAATAAAACTCCTGGAGATGAAACAGTGCATATGAAATCAACACAATCTTACATCTACAATTACAATAAAATAAGGTACAATTATGTTCCTTAATTAAAGGGACCCCTTGAGGGTACCACCACAGAAACAGCAAAAGGTACCACCACAGCGACAAACTGTCTGACAGTGTATGAGCAACTGTCATGCTGCAGTGATAAATACAACCACATGAGCTGAGGAGTACACTCCACCGTGGCGTCAAAAATGCACCCTGAAAATTTCAGCAATTTCTTCAGTTTATAAAAAATTAAACTGTGTAATCAAAAATAAATGTGATGTAAAACAGTGGTAAACATGTTTTGTTGTTTTTTTTTCTGTGCATTGCAGGCATCCCATTCTAAATGTGTTTATACATTGTAGCTGTCCAGTTATAAACATGTATCTTCCAAAATACTAACTTTACTGGAGAAGGAAACAACCTTCTTAACTTTCAATGGAAGTGAATGCAAAAAGATTTTATTCTGAAAGAAATTATGGAGCATTTTCTATTGGTTCATTCATCATGAAATTTTCACACGATGTGAAGACAGCTGATGTGTTCAAATGATTTAGCAAATTAAGAATCGACACAGATGGAGATACGTATTAATAATTGGACAGCGACAATATACAAAATACAGCCTAGCTGGTCAGCGAAAACATTAGAAATCTGTTCAATATACTTTTATAAAGATGGATTCAAGAGAGTTCCATAGTATAATTCAAAAGTTCATCAATTAAAAAGTACAATTTTATGAATTCATGTTCCTGTTCACATTAACCCTGGATCTGAATGGTTAAAATACTGTTCCTGTTTGGTAAAAGCTTTTGAACTGAACGGATGGTCGCTCCCTGTAATGACTGTTAGTCAGTGAAGGTTGGTGTAAATAATGTATATTGAAATATTGAAAATGTGCATATAAATCATATCATTTTTGTTGAAACATTTTATATTGCGATATATATTGATATTGAATTATTGTCCAACACAGCTTTGTGGTAAATCTATCCATCCATCCATCCATTATCTGTAACCGCTTATCCAATTTAGGGTCGCGGGGGGTCCAGAGCCTACCTGGAATCATTGGGCGCAAGGCGGGAATACACCCTGGAGGGGACGCCAGTCCTTCACAGGGCAACACAGACACACACACATTCACTCACACACTCATACCTATGGACACTTTCGAGTCGCCAATCCACCTGCAGCGTGTGTTTTTGGACTGTGGGAGGAAACCGGAGCACCCGGAGGAAACCCACGCGGACACGGGGAGAACACACCAACTCCTCACAGACAGTCACCCGGAGCGGGAATCGAACCCACAACCTCCAGGCCCCTGGAGCTGTGTGACTGCGACACTACCTGCTGCGCCACCGTGCCGCCCCGTGGTAAATCTAGCGAATAAATAAATATCTGTATTTGTATTATTATTTGAATTATTAAGTATATTATTTTTGTCATTTGGCAGCCCCCATAAACCATAACCAATAAACCAAACTGAGTTTGTAAGGCCAGCAATGCTTTATAAATGAGATATCTTTAGGGTGAGTGTCTACTAAAAACAAGCCAGAAACTGCAGAGTAGCGCTCCCTGAGGCAGGCTGCCCAAACTGCACTCACAGTAGAAGAGAATAGAGGAAGACTATTATCTACTTTACCACACAGGATGAAGTCCTTCCTGCATCATTATAGTGGAGCAATTCAACTGTTCAACAATTCAACAAGAAAACAATTCAACTATTCAGGAAGCCCTCCATTCCTTCTCCTCCCCCTTCAACTTTAACAGTGAGAACCTCCTCAGCAAGGACAATGACATGAATCTCTCTCTCTCACTCCTTCTCTCTCACACGTATTCACACACACACACCCTCTTTTCCATACTGAAACTTTCTGCAGTCATCACACTATAAGAATTTATTAAGACAGCCAAGTCCAATTAGTGTTTACAAGAGAAACAATGACGGTAAAACTGATTAAAACAGAGATGCCTTGGAGAGAGAGGGAGAGAGACAGAAGAGACAGGGTCCTGCACTAATCTGAATGAAGGACAGACAGTGTCCTACTGCGGGCATTGCTGTTGCGTTTTACAACTGCGAGATTTATGACTCATTAATGTGCTCACTACTGCCCCAGCCCAGCTGTGTTTGCTAACCTGCCTGCAAAGTGCATTGTTATGTTATAGGGTTGTTCTCTCTCACGGATGCATGCACACACACTCACTATGTGCTAATGAGGGCCCTTAGAAAACTAGCTCCTGTGTGGGCTTCTATAGTGAATAGCTGAAATGTTGATTAAGATGTTGTAAATGTGTCTAATTTGACCACACATACATGTGATGTAATTTATATAGTAAATTAGCAAAATACAGTAGTATATATGTGGCAGTTTTCGGGCATGTATTATGTTGATAAACAGAATTCTTACCTGTATAACTTGCTTTGAGTCCAGCCTGAAGTTAAAATCGCCAAAGAGGAAATATGGCACCTTGTCATAACGCTGGTCTGTGATCCTACAAGGAGAAAGAGAGAGATAGAGGCCATCAGCAGGGCGAAGAAAGGCTCCATTTAAAACCATACTGGGCTTGATCTTGATGGCAAGAATTAAAAAAAGCAGAGTGTTTGTGAGGGGAATAGCCCCACCTAGTGGAAGAGTCAGCTTCATCCTGCATGCGCAGACTGACAGCTCAGTGACAACTGATTAGAACGTTGGGTTTCACTGTGTTACAGATGTCAAGAATGACTGTGTGTTTTGTAAGTGTTGTTTAAGCTGCTGGAGGTTGTGCATGCACAAATAATCAGAATGAGTTACTGCACACACATGACCACATAGTTCCCTTCTATCTACAGACCCAGATATGTGTTTGTTCCACAGAAGCATCAAAATACCGTGCTATTTGCCTGCATTTCCTGCAGCACACCCTACAACTTGTACTTAGATAAAGAGGATTCATAGAGTCCAGAACTCCAAGAAGTCATGGACTGCTTCCAAAGAGCAGCACAGCATCTCCCCTCTGTCCTCTGTGAAAAACACTCTGAAAATGAGAAATAATTAACTCCCATAATTTTAACTCTCATTTATTTTCTGAGAGAGAGAGAGAGAGAGAGAGAGAGAGAGTGTTGCAGACTCTCTTCATACAGGATTAATGGTTGAGGATGTTATCATGGCTAATCGCTGGGATCAATCTCGCCCCACTTCCACTATCTGATAACCCTCTATTTGTGAGGGTGTAAAAGATGGCTGCCTCCCAGGCAGCTCTGTCCCATGAATGTACTCAAACGTGCTGCTGAAACCTGAAAACTACCACTGCAATTAATGATTCATTTTTTTCCATGTGCAATCAATATCTCATCTATCATGTGATCCTTCTGCATTACAGCACCTATCCAAAAGTAGCCCACACTCACATTGTGTGATGTAATGCTGTTAGCTGTGTATGTCTTTGTGCAGACTGGTAGAGTCTGAGTATTTTGAGCTTGAAACTCTACATCTATGCTGTTCTTAAATGTGAGGTTTCAATGTGAGGATTTGAATCAAAAAAACACTTTTTATAAAATTCTGAAGATGTTTCTTCGCCATTTGCTAGCTCTCTAGTCTGTGTGTGGAACCCACCAGACACCTGTCTAACATGTTTATAAAACTCCAGCGTCAGTAATCGGGGGGGAGAGGGGAAAAAGAAAAGAAAAAAAAAAAAAAAAAAAAAAGTGGCTCAGTCACATATGCTAGTCTTGCTCTCTCTGCAACAGGAGACAGGAGACTGAGGGAGACCTCCAAACATTGAAAACCATGAAAAGAAATGAGGATATTACTATATTCCTAATCCACAGATGGGCAATAATGGCTTACTTTTGAGATTATTTAGGTTCAAACTGACTAGGGAAATTACAACTGCATAAAAATAAACAAATGAAGTGCTGCAAGCTCAACCACTTGAGTTACAACTTCAGACTGTGAATACAAACTTAGACAAGCTAAAATTCAGCCATGTACAAACAACTGTGATTGTTTCTCCTCAAACATACCATCCCAACAAACCAGCGAAAACTACAGTTCCCCATAATCATAGGTGTTACCTTTAAGTGAAGGGTCACAATAGTTATAAACGATATACGGTACCAGTATTATGTTTGGACACACCTACTGAGGGAAGGTCTTTGTTGTGGGCCATTTTTCACATATTGTGAATGTACAGTGCCAGTCAAAAGTTTGGATATCTTCTCATTAAATTTTATTTTTTTTCTACATTGTAAATGAATACTGAGGACATTACAACTATGAAACATGAAACACATGGAATTATGTAGTGAACAAAGAACTCTTAAACAAACCAGAATATGTTTCATGCTTTAGATTCTTCAAAGAAGCCACCTTTTGCTTTTGATAACAGTCTTGGGGTTCTCTCAATCAGCTTCAGGAGGTCGTGACCTGGAATTGTTTTTAGTGAACAGCTGTGGCCTTGTCAAGAGTTAATCTGTAGAACTGCTCGCCTTCTTAATGTGTTTGAGACCATAACTTGGGTTGTGCCAAGGTAGGGCTGGTGCACAGTTTTATAACAGTGAATAGCCCTATTCCACCAATTAATAATGAGATATGTCCAAACTTTTGGCTGGTACTGTATATTGCCAAATTATATACATAAATCTCATAAAATGCAGTCAATTTTGAAAAATCAATCTCACATCAGAATCAGGTGTCAGTATCAGTACTAGAGAAGAAAATGTGGTAATAACTCAAGTCAATGCATCACTGAATTGTATTCGTTTTGTTGCTATTGTAGTGTTCTTGGGGGTCTTGAAATGTGCTAAATAAAAAAAAATGTATTATTATCATTTTATTACTATTATTAATAATATTATTGAAGTAGACTGAAAGCTACTAGAATGACTGCATGCAAAATGAATATTACAGAGCATAAAAGGGTGCTTCTGTTTCATTACATCAAACAACACAATGATACACCAATATTTCTCTACATTGCTAATGTCTAATTTACTTCACTCATGAACCAACAAGGGCCTGCGGAAAATTTCAGTCTCTCATACATGCAGGTATGGGTTAGTAAAATCCTGTTTGTCAGGGTGATGGCAGGATCTGACATTTCACATCAGTCTGGCAGCAGTTTAACACTTTCACAGAGAGTGGTTGAGGTTTAGATGGGATTAGGTTTAGGAAACTTGTCAGCCATAAGCTTGAAGTGTGACCTCAAAAGAATGGAAGCATGTGAATGCTCATATGTCTGAGGAGTTCAGAAGCAGCCCTCTAGGGTAAGTGTAAAATAAACAGTGAAACACTATGTCAATATATTGGATCTGTGTAATCAATAAAGCTTGTAAGGCATGTAAAATCTGCTGTTTATTGCATACTTTTAAGCCACAATGTCCTTTGCACTGGACAAAGCGGTAATACAGTAAAGTACTCTTTTTTTCTGATTGGCTAGAGGGTTATGAATCAGTAGGGACAGTTCATCCCCTCTTAAACTAATGACAGACAGCCACTCCTTCTCTCACTTTAAAACCACACTCAGTCACTCATTCATTCTGCACATAAAGCATTGCTGTGAATAATGATATAGTAGTTAAGACCCCAAGAGATTTGTTAGTGTTCTCTTCCAAGCAATCTCTTATTGCACAATATATTAACAGTGTTAAAAATAAACATCATACAAGAGACAAAAATTAACCCTCATTTTCATGGGCAACTATAGTAAATCCCAAAATGTTTCTAGACAGACATCCTAAACTGCATGCATTAATGTATCTATTCCCTAGAAATGAACTGCCAGAAGGGGATACTCTGGAGTAGGTCCAGGTCAATTTGGCAAGAGGGGTACAATGCATTGTAACTGCTTTACCTGGAATGATCAAGCTCTAATCAATGCCATATGTGATACTGAACTAATCGTCCAACATCTGTACCTGACCACACAAGAGGTTTTTTATCTAAGAATTACCACAAAAAAAAAAAAAAAAAAAAAAAAAAAAAAAAAAAAAAGTCTTCCCACCCCCTCACTGTTTTCAGCTTTTAGTAAAGAGTCAGTAGATTCCAAGCAGTGCTCAGCGTGACTTTGTTTTGATGTGCCTCGTCTTGAACCACTCATGAGTTTTGATCAAGCTGGCGTGAAGATCAAACAACTTTTACTATAGCCCCTTTCACAAATGAACTCCAGAGAAACTCCAGAGCTTCATGTCCAGAGATGTCCTGGAGCAGTCCTTTCACACATACAGCACGCAGCAAGAGAGATTTTCTGCATCATACATATTCTCGCAGTGAGAAATGCTCTGTGTGCTTCAGGCACCTAGGCATCATGTGCAGGAAATACAGAGGATTCTCCGGGACATTAGCAGCCCCTTTACACATGCGCTGATTTGGACTTTACCTGATAATGTCTATGACAAATGTTATGGGTGTTTGCAGTCGAACATAAAGCTCCTACAGGTAAATTCTGGAACATATCCGGGTTACAGTGCATGTGTGAAATGTATCATGCCAAAAAGCAAGACCCACCACATGATTTCACTTCTAGAACATTGCAAATTGAAAAACAGACATAGAATACTGAAATTCTCTCTCCTTTTCTGTGCTGCAGCAGTCGTGACCGTAAGCATGTCATGGCAGTGGAGACCTGAATACAGAATACATCAGGAGGCGAGATAACGTCACTGGCCCGGGATAAGCTTATGACTCACCATACAACACAGACACAGCAGTGAACTTCCGGGAAAGAATGAAAGAAAGAAAGAGGGTGACAGTGATATGGAGAGAGAGAAAGAGAGAGAGCAACAATTAAGCTGTAGCCTAAAACCACGATGGAAGGGGTGTCTGAGAAAGTGAGAAACTTCTTCACTCTCTCCCTCTCTTTCTCTCCTTCCTGATGCTAAATGGGGGAGTGGGGACTAGCTTTATCCTGCTAACAGCCATGTCTAATGCGACAGGCATGAGCGTTTTGTCTTCAGTTCTAGGTATGAGCAGAGGGTCAGAAGGTAAAGCTATGTTTGCGTGTCCCTCTGCTAAGCTCTGGCTCTGACCCCCACTCACAGCGCTTGACTTTTACCCCCGATCCATGTGGGGCCCCCCCTACACAACCCACACATTAGGCACACAGCATTGGGTGTGAATAGGCCGTGAGGTGGGGGGTCCCAGAGGCTCCTCAAGATATACCCCCCCTCTTTTCCCAAGCCCCACATTAACTGCATCATCAAGCTTCACTTGGGCTGACTTTACCAGTGTCACACACACTGGCACACAAAGACAGAGTCTTTTATACACACTCTGAACATATTATTGCCCAAGCAGGGAAACTGTTCTAAAACAGCTTATTTACTGTGGAGCTCCAGGAAGGAATGTGTCTGTTGTGTTGTAAGTGGATTTATTCAGGCTGTACTGAGGCTGCACAAAGACTATGATCAAGTGCTAATTTATAACTAGTCCTCAAGTGTTCCCAGGCGAATTCTAAGCAAAATAATCTAATATTCCTTTGACTTTAAAGAAATAATTATATAATGCTTATAATGCTATTAGAAAATGTACACTGGGAAAAAAATAGCAAGTTAATCATCTCAAATGTAGTCAAAATATTTAATATTTCTTGCAAACCCATTTCTAAAAAAAAGTTTGGACATTGTGTAAAAAGAAGTAAAATCTAGGACTGGTTCAATCTTCATTTAACTGACAAACATGAAATATATAAAAGAAGCATCCATCAAACAAATTCTGCCAAAGAGCATACTGAAAATTATCAAACATTTTCAGAACATGTTAAAGTAAAGAATTTTACCATCTATGATAGATAACAAAAAATAACAGTAAATCAGGAGAAATATTCATTCATACAGAGCAAGGTTGGACACTACTGCTGACCGAGTCTGACCTTTGAGCCCACAGACATTATTTATTTTCCCATTTCATTCTTATCCAGTTTAGGGGCGCAGTGGGTCCAGAGCCTACCTGGAATCATTGGGCGATGGCAGGAATACACCCTGGAGGGGGTGCCAGTCCTTCACAGGGCAACACACACACTCACACCTACGGACACTTTTGAGTCTCCAATCCACCTACCAACGTGTGTTTTTGGACTGTGGGAGGAAACCGGAGCACCCGGAGGAAACCCACGCGGACACGGGGAGAACACACCAAACTCCTCACAGACAGTCACCTGGAGCTGTGTGAGTGCAACACTACCTGCTGCGCCACCGTGCCGCCCCTGCAGACATTATTGCATGATAAATATAGCCATATGAACTTAAAAGAATTTCTGAAAGCTTTTGTCACTTCAAAGTTAGCTGCTGCACCAAGAAATGCATCCTGACATGTTATGACAGAAGGAGAAATACGACATCGCAAAAACCCTGCATAAACTCATCTTAACATTAAGTTATGCTTAAGTTTATATACGAATAACAATACTTACTGAGCCTTCTGCCCATGCACTGCATTCAATTTTTCTGTATTTGTGGAGGTTCTCTGAATGCTTACAGATACATATGGAACAGAGCAGTATCACTGGAAATTATTCATTCATCGTCTGTAACCGCTGATCCAATTCAGGGTCACGGTGTGTTCGGTGCGTACCCGGAATCACTGGGCGCAAGGCATGATCACACTCTGGAAGTTGTGCCAGTCCTTCACAGGGCAACACACACTCACCTCAGGGCAACACACACTCACACACTTTTGAGTTGCCAATCCACCTACAAGCGTGTTTTTGGGGTCATAAGATGGTACCAAAAAGAGTTGAAAGAGCAAGGCTTTGTAGACACTGTGTGTGTGTGCGCTTGACTACAATGCTGTGCAGTCTAGACCTGTCTCCCATTTTGCATCATGAAGAGGACAATAAGACAGCAACCAGGGACTGGTATTGCATCAAACTGCAAAGAATGGGAAAAATTTTCACTTGCTAACCTTATAAATTGTCCAGTGCCCACATAATTAAAAATTTAATTAAGATAATTGGTGATGTAACACAGTGTTAACAATTTTCATGAGTGCCTTTCAGGCATCAAATTCAGATAAATTAATCCACTGGAAATCTTTTTTTGTCAGAATGAACATATCACACATTTTTTTTTATTACATTTTACAAAGAAATCTCAACTTGAAAAGCTTTTATTGTGAGAACATTACTGGATTTTAAATAGCTTGCTTTATCTAGTGGAAGTGACTTAATTCATTATCTAGAAATTGAACAAGATAGGGCAGCACTATGGTGCAGGAGTTAGTGTCAGTCACACAGCTCCAGGGACTTGGAGGTGGTGGGTTCAAGTTCCGCTCCGTGGATTGGCGAATCAAAAGTGTCCTTTGGTATGAGTGAGAGTGTGTGTGTGTGTGTGTGTGTGTGTGTGTGTGTGTGTGTGTGTGTGTGTGTGAGAGAGAGAGAGAGAGAGAGAGAGAGAGAGAGAGAGACGCTCTGTGAAGGACTGGCACCCCCTCCAGGGTGTGTTCCTGCCTTGCACCCTGTGATTCTGGGCAGGCTCAGGACCCACCGCAACCCTGAACTGGATAAGCGGTTACAGGTAATGAATGAATAAATTAACAAGATTTTTAATAAAATACGTTAATAAAATAAACAGCTAAATTTGGCTAGAAGGAAATGCAACACAGTTTAGCAAAAATATGTTGGTATTTCCCAGTCAGCTGAATCAAAAATGTGGTGCATATATTAATAAAAGGAAGGTTACAAAATGAAAACATAGGGGAGACCAAGGAAGACATCAGACATTTTCATGAAAACAATATGAAAAGTGAAGCCAACTCAAAACCAGCAATAAAACCTAAAAAAAGTAAACAAGGATACAGACGGCTAAAAAGCGGATCATGTGCGGATGATTAAACGAAACATGACAATGACTGCCTGAGAAAAAGACACAAATTTCCGCAATCATTTATATATATGAGATATATGTTAGATAAAGGACCATAGGTGATGGCAATCATTAATATAAATGTTCATTGAAATTGGACACTATTCACATGCCATCATTAGAAAACATGCTAATTAATCTGGCCCCAGAGAATAGAGTGTTGAAGCTTTTCTTAACAATCCACCTGTCTATCTGACTGAAAAATTATCTAGCAAATGATGTACAATATTGGTCTATGTCAAGGTTTCATCTTGTAAAGCTGAACGCCTATTCAAGTAAGTTGGAAGCAGCAAGGTATAGAAAGTTGCTTTAAAGCAGCGCTTCTTACATTTTTTAGACCATACCACCCATTATCAAACTGAAACCTCCAAGTACCACTTATGAATCTTATCACAGAAACGCATGCACCCTTGGTTCTTCCTCCGAAACGCAAAACTTGGATATCACACCATCTCATAGTGGTTTTATCAGTGCATATAAATCAGCATCAGCTCTCTTGAGGAAAGGCGATGAACTACCTTCCTCACACTCAACAGGTGTGTTTGATTTAGCAGGTTTGAGGTTAATTACTCCTTGCATCTACCACATTAAGCCATGATAATAGTCTATTTATTTGAGGCATTCATTTTAACCACTGTTGCTGACAACTTAATCAGCGTCTTGGAAAATCTGAGATTCGGGAAACACACACACACACCACACACACACACACACACACACACACACACACACACACACACACACATACACACACAAAGAAGATATAATTATGAAAACTGAGTTTACACATGAAAATTCAAGATATTGTTTTTAAATAAAACCTTAATTAATAAATGTCAACAGGTGTACCGCTTTCTGCTACTTCAGGTAACACCAGTGGTACATGCACCACAATGTGAGAACCTGAATAAAAGGCTTTTTTCTGTTAAAAAAAAAAAAAAAGATATATATATATATACAATTTTCAGCTATTAATTTTTTTGTGTCATATCTGAAATGTGTGTATTTGCTCCAAACATCCTCTGTGTGGTGATTCCATCATTTATGCCAAGGGGAGCATAATCATACTACTCCATTAACAACCCTTTATCAGGGAGCTTTAGGTCCCTTCAGTGACATTCTGCCTGATGTACATGCCAGGCACCAATCCTGTGCTGTGGAAACACAAGTCAAGGCTCCAAATGTAGCCTTCTCCCTGATTCAGCTATTGTGTTGGATTTTGCAAGGAATTGGAGGAGAATGTTAACACTCTAAAGAATGTGATTGCTGCCAGTCATATCAATGCCTTGCTAGAGGCCCCACAAATGACCCCTGACCTGTGAAAGTGACCACCCTTTTGGTTTTCTTTGCTCATTAGGTTCACCCAATGGCATGAGATTGTATGTGTGTGCATCCAGTTAAGACAGACACAGAAAGGGGAAGGGATCAGCCAAAGCAAGGCAAAAATGACATTTCCTCTAAACATAGCAAGACATATTCTCTATTATCTAAGCTAAACTACCCCCCACAATCAGCTGGACAGATGAGGTTAGGAAGCATCCCTTAATGCAGAGGAACACTTAAATATGTAAAATCAATAGATTGTGTCCTTCTCTATCTTCAATATCTCCGGGTTTCTTTCAAATTGTACTCCCTTTTTCCTTGAAGTATCTGTTACAAAACAGTCAGGATATATATATATATATATATATGCGCCCTGTCCTTAATTTCATTGTTAAGTTTAATGCATCAAAAACAGTGGACACCTTAAAAGAACACTAGGTCATATTTTTACCTTAGAATTACGGCTTCATAATCATTGTGATGCTTCACTGACATGTAATAGTGATAATATAGTGTCATTGCAACTCCAGGCTTAGTGGATAGCACATTCGCCTCTCAGTTCTGGGATAGTGGGTTCCCAAGTCCCATCTGGGTGGAGTTTCCATGTTCTCTCTGTGTCAGTGTGGGTTTCCTCCAGGGTCTCCGGTTTCCTCTCAAAATTAAAAAAAAACATGGAGGTTAGATGAACTGGCTACCCTAAAACCTGCCCTGCTGTGAATGTTGCACTTATGTATGCCCAGATATGTACGTGGACGATCGTTCCTAGTTGAGTGGACACTGTGGGCGTTTGGCTGCCACGTCTCGCCAGTTTGTGTGTGTGTGTTGATGAGTGTTGAATGGAATGGTGTCCTGTGCCTTGTTGATTGTAAAGTGTACATGGGAGGTCCCGGAAGGCACTATGTAAGTGTAACTATAAATAAACCATAAATCCAACTACAGCTAACTTTGTTATTGGGCTGTTGCTACCGACATTGCAAAAGATTTGTTAGAGAATTGTAGTTTAGTAGCTCTTTGTTTTGTTTTAACTTTTTTTTTTTTATATAAATAAATACACACACACACACCATAGAAAACACTGCAGGACTGAAAGGAAAAACAAAATGGGGAAATTGGGAGGAGTCCTGCCTGTAGTATAAGATGACCTGGGTAGCGGATGATGCTGCATGTGAATTGTGTATTATTCTGGTGTGTATGTGTGAGAGAGAGAGTGTGAAAAGGGAACAGGGTGGAAAAGGGGTTTGTCTGACTGATTAACCTTTAACCCCTGGGCCTCCCAGGGTGAGGAGCCAGTTCACAAAGTCATTGCTGATAGACATTAATACCACACAAACACACAGACACCCCAAATACAGCTACAGTGCCCTGCTAAATGCCCTTCACGTCCCCTAATACCATCACACCAATGGGCACAAACAGTTTAAAGGCTACAACAACATAATCAACAGTTTAACTCTGTCTCTTGCATTACACATTTATAGCGCACACAAGACAGAAATGCAACCACTGTTACTAAGAGTTCCCTGCAGATACTGCGGCGATCTTCCTCCAAGCATCGAACAAAACTTTAAAAATCAAATCAGTTTAAGAGTGGTGACAAGTCAGACACATGATCTGTCTTACTCTCCTCCGCGATCTCCTTCACATACCCTCTCGCACTTTAATCAGCTCATTCCCTCAAATAGCTCCCTCCACAGCTTCCAATGCCAACTGCCTTCCCTATCTCACTAGCTCTCTCTCTCTCTCTCTGTCTCTTTCACCCTCTCTCTCCCTCTCACTCTGGCTGTTGTTGTTCTGGGAAAAGCCAAAAGGGAAACACTTAGATTGGAGGGTTCTTTGAATTTGCTTGACAGTTGACTGATGACCATCCATAAAGTGACAAAGAATAGCTGTGTGGCAGCCAGAGCAGCCCAGCGCTTCCCCCTGGGAAACTAATTGCCCTGAATTGTTAACGGCAACATTATTTTTCTGCCAATCACTGCATTTCAATGCCCCGAAAATGAGCATGAAACAAGCCTTTTGACTGAACAGAAAAGTTAAATGTCTCCAATGTTGATCAAATTAACTTCAGCCTCCTGACAATGGACTATATTTGTGTGAAAATAATGGAGAGGGACAAAGGGGGGCTTTTTTGCCAAGATTTCACAGTTGTGATGTAAAACTGTTGTGCCCTGAACCCGAGCAGCTTCTCTGAAAAGGAGAGCAAATGGAGACACATCCACCAACACAAAGGCAAAGCCTATTTGGACAGAACTTATTTGCTCGAACATGAAAATGTGTGGTAGAAGATTTAAAAAAAAAAAATTCAATTCATAATCAAATCTGAACATCCATGACTAATCATTCACACCTCATAATACAGCTTTTTTTTTGTTTAAAGATATATTTAAATATTATATATATATATATATAACCTGGTCATGACATCTCAGTATTAGGTGTTTTAAAGGAGGTGGTAGAATGAAAAAATATTAAGCAAATGTATTTCTCTCTTTCTCTCTCTCTCTCTCTCTCTCTCTACTGAGATGTCATGACCAGGTTTCACTAACCCTAAAAATTTGCAAGAGAGAGAGCGTGAGAGAGGGAGGGAGGGACAGAGAGAGAGAGAGAGAGAGAGAGCGAGAGCGCAAGTGAGAGAGAGAGAGTGCTAAATGCTACAGCCTCTCAGTATTGTTCCCCTGGGGCCTGAAGCAGTGGGGAGATAAACAGTGTTTAGCAGTTGAAAGGGACAGAGGAAAAGAGCTTATCAGATGTGTTCTCAATGGGCTGGAAGCTGCACTATTAGGCCTTGGGGCAGATAAGGGCTGAGTGAAGGGGCTCTATTAGCTCTAGGCTGGGGACTAAAATCCTGGAAGCTCTCCAAGCGCACCCTAGCAAAGCTTCTGGAAAACAATCCACCCAGATTTAGGAACCCTAAAATAAATAATAAAACAAAAATCAGAAAAAACATTGCCACAGTTCCCTGATTATCATAAATGGACTTATCCAGACAGGCTTAGTGTAGTGTTAGAAGTGTACTTTTATAAATTTGCACAGGATCTATGAGGTTAATGTGGTCAGAAAGTACATAAGAAAAATGTCTGTATATTAAGTTTAGGACAAGTATGTGACATATAATCATGCACAATGCTGATGGTAATTTCCAACCACTAAAGCGAACCCATAATGTCAAACCTGTTTTAAATTAATACGTTTGGATTTATGCAAATGTATTAAAGATTTTATATTAAATATCTTATGTAGATTTTTGACCAAGCCATTATTTTATATAACAGTACATTTTATATAAACAGTATAAAATTAAATAACAGAGATAGAGTGAGTTACTTTGATAGGTGGTGGTGGGAGGTATATGGAAAAAAAGAAAGAAAAAAAAAGGTATGGTAAAAGAAGTACTATAGCAGAAAGGGAGAGCAGGGGGAGGCTTGACTACATACTCTCCACTCTCTTTTTCGTGCTCTCTCTCTCTGGGCTAGAAGTCAGAGGGAAAGACAATGGGTCAAAAAGATGGTTCCCAACCGACTGCTGAATGGCACACTGTTGGTGGTAGCTCTGCGTTCAAAAGGCTGAGCCGCCACATTGTCCTCCCCAATCGCCACAAGAGAATAGAGTTTGCTGGTGGCTGCCAAAAGGTTAGCGGTCCTACTGAAAGGAGCTGAACATTATTCACTGGCTCTAACAGAGCCTGGGGGAAGCTTTTGTATGTTACCCTCCCTTTCCCTCAGGCTTCTCCGGATCTACCCTAGTAAGGTTGCTGCTCTGTGAGTGATGCAGTGTTACCCTCCTTAAAGCAGGCATGATGGGACATCCACCCACCTCAACATTTAAGTCCCACCCATACCCCTAAAATACAACTAGGACCTCCTCAAAAAGCAAACAATTATGCACCAGTGACTTTTAAATAAGTGTTCTACAGCCACTGCCACCCAACACACACACAAAAACAACAGGTTTCAGCAAAACAAAACAGAAGTATAGCATAATATCCTCCACTACCCCCAGCCTTTTCCTTTTGAATTATGTACCATTAGTGATCCAGCTTTAATCTTTTAATGTAATATAATCTACAAACTCCCATGACAGTGTAAAAACCCACAAATTATAATGTAAGCGATAGGGTCATATATTATTGTTATTATTATCATCATTACAGCACTCCTAAATATACATTCAGTGACCCAAAAGCACAAGCGTTAGTGAGTTCTCACTGAAGTATGCTTCCAAAAGAAAATAAATAAATATTTAAAATTAAGAAATAAAAAAAACTGCTAACTTGCCTGTTAAAAATAAATCAACTTCAGGAACACATAAAAAATATACACGGTCAGAATCCTCTGTGTAAGCAGTGAGGGTTCCTTTTCATACTTCATTATATCCATAAATCTAGGTAAAATATGGCTTAATAAAAACTGTAAAAAGGTGCTGTATTCCTAAAGCACTTCCAAATGGCTGTCCATTAAAGCCAGTCCATTCTTTCATCAGATGAGGAATCCAGGAGGGAGTGAAAAAAAAATATGATCTTTGAAACATAAAAGCAGATCATAACTCACAGTGTGTCAAATGCAAAAAATACGCAAAGCATATGCAGGTAGTTATTCTAAGTGGATTTGTGGTAATGCCATAGAAGTCGCCCTGTGCATTCAGATTCCACGTTGGAGTGTTTCATAATGGAAGGGCAGCACACACTCAACAATATTCATAAAAACGCAATGATGAGCAAATAATTTAAATGCTATTTTTCACTGAACAAAGTACAAAGACAATATTTCAAATGTTGAAAATGAGGTTTTTTTTTTTCTTTTTTTAAAAATATATGCTCGTTTTGAATTTGATGCCAGCAACATGTTCCACAAAATCAGGTACAGGGGCAACACAGATTGATAAAGTTGTGTATATAAAAATAAATAAATAAAAAAAAGAATTTAAAGAAAATAAAACTCTATGAAAGACTGCGTGAGTAAATAATTTTAAATTTGTTTATATTTACAAAATACAGTCAAAACTGTTATTTCAATTTTGATGAGAGAACACTGCCAAAATAACAAGAAATGGTGTGCCACGGTCCAGTTACTGGCACAGTGAAATGTATTTAATGTACACATTAAACTTCAACAGGTGTGTCATCTTGAGTACCTCTGCCCCTTTCTCTTATAAAGATGTTTCTTACCTGTCCAGCACATAGCCAAGAGCTTTTTGCCGCGTGCCTGAGTAGACAGAAGGGCTATTCTCCCAGGCCACCAGATTGGAGGCATCGTGGAACAGGTGAATATTCACCAGGTCAAAGGCACTATGGGACACAGGTGGTCATATATTATTATTGTAAAGATTTTTTTCAATTATTACACAGAATTAAAAATGTACATAATCATAATTTGACACTGAAGAGTAATTGAACACTTAGAACATAGCTTTTATACCATAAAGGGTCCAATAGCTAATTTTCAGCAAAATGTTTACCATAAACGCAGGCTGAAGATAATTAACCACCCTAAATAAATATAAAATCAAATCACATTTATAACGACAAGTTTGCAAAGCTCACAGACACTTTATACATTATTGTCTCACCCTTCACAGTCTACTTGAAATTTATGAGACACCTGACACGAAAGTGTGACTGTACATGCACAAGTCTCTAATCTCTTTAAAGGTGGCATATGTGGAATGCTACAGATGCTTTCACAGCGACAGCATGGCTAAGCCTGTTATTCCTGTCACCATTTCATTCCCTCACTCCCTCCCTCCACCATCCGAATGTCATCCCTCTCTCTGGACCAGAGCCCTGTCCCTGTCTAGGATCATCCCTCTCTTCCAATGCTCTGTTTCAGCTCTTTTGTTCTGTTGTTTTCTTCTATTAGATTACCATGATCCCTGCCCTCCCATTCGCTCATCTCCCCATAGAGGAAGGGGTGGGGTGGGGTGGGGGGGGACCTTCAGGTCCAGAATGTGCAGGTTCAATTGCATGTAATGTTTTCTGTCATCTGTCAGATGGAGCTGCTTGACTAACGTGATTAGGTTTAATCCAATCCTGTCCTTCTCTTGCAGTCCGCTGGCCTGCCCACAGCACTAAGACACACACAGAAAGTAGCTAACCGCCGGCCTGGCAGCAGTACACACTCACAAAGACCAAGAAGACTGTGCTGTAGATGGACTTGTCTTGTGAGTGTGTGTGTGTTCAGGTAATCCTAGTGCACTCACCAGTCCTCCAGAGTCCAGCGAGTCCTGATGAAGCCTTTTCTGGACCATTTGCACTGCAGATAAGCAAAACACAGCATCTGAATTAGCACTTCTGAAAAGGTAGATTTAATGTATGACCAACTGTAAACTAAGACCTCTTTAAAAGAGATTGTTGTAATTATTAATAAATGAGGCAAAGGCAGGAAAAAAAATGGAATTTTTATATACAGACAAATCAGTTATAGTTCTTGTGATCAAAGCACACCGATATTAATGTAGATTTTAAAAAGAAAAGTCTTGTAACACTATATTAGCCGATATAATTTAATAAGATCAAAACAGTTTTACTTCAGCTGTCTTGTGTGATTGTCAGTCAAACTTACTTAAAGAAATCAGGATCAAGCCAACCCTTATTAATTTCTCATCTGATCACACATCCATGAACATTAAAGGAAACACTAAGTAAGATTTGGTAATTGCGCTCCTGGGCTCCCCCTACAAGGCAGAGTGTAATTCACTTTACAGCACTGTCCTGAAATCAAGGGGGAGGAGGGAGGAGGTGATTTCCTATTTTCCTCCATAAGGTACATAGTGCAGTTTCTGCAATGCTAAACCGGGAGGAGCTATGACAGAGACTCTTTTCTCCCTATATCATGTCAGTGGAGCAGTTGAAATACTATGTTGCTTTAAAATGACCTTCTTGTCCTAAACTCATTGCCCATTTTATCAGCTCCACAAGATATACAGGTGCACCATGCAGTTCAGCAATTAAAAAGAGTAGTCCATATTTTGAGCAGCATACTTTGTTGCTTATTTTTATATAAAATGACACAAAATTCAGGGAATGTACACTCTAAAAGTGGCACGATTCACTATAATTATGGGTAAAATACACTAAAATGTGGGCTGTATAATAAATTTTTGCCATAAAGTGTTGGTCAGAAAAAAACTGTCACTGTGGTGGTACCCCAAAGGTACATACTTGTACCTTATTCTATAATAATTGTAGATTTAAAAATTGCCTTGATTTCATAAGCACAATTTTATCTCCAGGACTTTTATTATGAAATCTCAAATATTCACCTCTCCTTCCTGTACCTTTAGAGGAAAAAAAACTGGACTTTAAAACCCACTGTTTTACCTTTAAAAGTATATTTACACTGTTTGTACCTTTAGAGACCAACAATGTACCTCTACCTTACCTTTTTTTCAGAGATTGTATAAGCATGTAAACAACACAAACGTTATCATAGATCAATTTTCTTTTATAAACCTTTTACGGCCACAACCTCTTTACCTTGTTTGATAAAATTCCTTAAACTTCTTAATGACATTTTCAATTTTCTGGAACATTTCTCTACATCATATACTGAGTGAATGACTGGATCAGGAGTCTCAGATGCACACACACGCACAAACACACACACACAGCACATGATTTACCACACAGCTCATTATTAAATGAGAGACAAATTGATACTGCAAGCGTCCTCATTTCCAACGCATGGACAAATAAATAAATAACTACACACTCTCCCTCCTATCTCTCTGCCTCTCCCTGGGCTCCTAATGGGGAGTTAACTGCTACCGTGAATAAACTAATTATGGCCTGGGTCACATAATTACAAACTGACTAATTTTATTTAAAAACTCTGATGCAAATTAAAAGCCTGAGAGGTATTTGATTGCACCTCACATCTTTCAGATCACATTAGGACAAGATTAACTGTATCAAGCTGAATTACATTAGCATAGTTGAATTAATCTACACGCTACTGTGAGTGGGATGTATGATCCTGATAAAACCACAGTGCACAGAAAGAACTAAGAATGAAGCTCAGGGCATGGGTTTGACTTTACAAATCCCCAGCTATCAGAATGCTCATGCATGCAGCAACTATGACGTTAAATATAAAACTCAACGTAGGGCATTTTAATCAAAGACTACAAGGCAAATTTTAAATTGGAAGTACCAACAGTGTAATTTAGTAGACTGTAAGTGAGTTGGGGGGGTCCAAGATCCAATATCCAACTGTTTACTTCATGTACAAAGGGCAAATTCAGTCAGAGTGCAATACGCCACAATAATATTCTGTAAATAAAAGTATTGATGTATCCATGACGTATATGAAAAATAGATTTTCCCCCCCAGAAAAGGCAGTGTAAAATAAAATTATTTTCTTAAAACCAACTTGCCTCAAGTATTAAGTATTTGTATAGTTTTAAGTTGGATGGACATTTTACCCTAAAAACTTACCGTAGATCTGTACTCAAGCACTGAGAACATAAATCAAAGGAACATTTATATTGTATAGCATGGACATTAATAAGTTAAGCCTTTTTTTCCTATGTCTAACAAAATACAGCTACCTACAGCAACCTACTACAGTACTTTCCAAAACAGGAACAGAATGTCAGGTGTTGGTTTAAGTTCAAAATCTGTGGGTCCAGTCACTGAGTGAGAGCAAAATAAGGATTTGGACCATTGACTCTAATGCTGATGATAAAGCACCACAAATCTTATCTTGTCATATCAAATTACCTCATAGAGAAACTGTCTGGCTGCTCTGACCTCTCTCTGTCTCTCTCTCTCTCTCTCTGGCCAAAGGAAGGGTCATTTTGTCAGGGAGCAGATGTCCGTTAGAAAGGTCAGTGGGCTGGAGGTGAAATAGGATGCTCTGATAGCTCCCGAGCAATGACAATGATGAACGGTTGGTTATGGTGGGTCGCCGTGACTACCGGCTCGTGCAGGGAGACAGAGGACCATAGGGAAAGGTACTGATGTGGAAACAGGGGCACTGGTCTGAAGAGAGAAAACTGGGTAGTCCATAATCTCATATCTACCACCCACTAGATGACTCAATCTCTATCTACAGCCAGCCATGTCACAAGCCCCTCAGAAGAGGTCTGGAGGTACACAGCTGCAACACTCCCTTGCACTGACCTTTGTGATGCTGTGCTTGAGACCCCCAGCCCACTGCTTCATAAAAACTGCCCCAGCTGGGGCTGAGGGAAGGGGGGTTACTATCCTGAAGAGCTGCGCAAAGTTAAAAATACACTTTGACTGATAATTTATACTCACTAACTAATGACTGATGACTGGACTAATCAGTACCACACTCTATTTTTCATTTCACATGCCAAGAAATTGAAGAAATTCGAGTCCCGCTCCGGGTGACTGTCTGTGAGTGTTCAGTGTGTTCTCCCCGTTTCCGCATGGGTTTCCTCTGGTTACTCCAGTTTCCTCCCACGGTCCAAAAACCCACACAGGTAGATGGATTGGCGACTCAGGTGTCCAATGGTGTGAATGTGAGTGGATGTGTGTCGCCCTGTGAAGGACTGGCGTCCTCTCCAGGGTGTGTTCCTGCCTTGCGCCCAGTGATTCCAGTTAGGCTCTGGACCCTCCGCGACGCTGAAGCGGTTAAACACAATGAAGGAATATCAACAAATTGCTCAACTAAAACTGTATTGGATTTTCCAGCAAAGGTATTTACTGTTGAAATTTATATTGTGTTTAATTTTGCACTGGGATTAAGTTAAAACAAATGAAAGTTCATACAAAAACTTTAGTGTCTTTGAAGTCTAAACAATCACTCGTCTGAATCCTGATTCAAAAATTTGTAATCCTTCTTATATTTTTCACATATGTAATCATACCTACATAAGTAGTTAATAGCAGGGGAATGTTACTTCCTTCCTTCTACAAGACATAAATTAAAAATATACATAAACACAGATACTAAGCCAAAGTAGAGATAGAAAATAAGCAGTTAAAAATATAAAATGCATATAAAATATAGATCTAAAAAAAAAAAAAAAATAGAAGAGATCTAATACAGCTCTAAAATAAACATAAAAAAGAACACAAAGAGTTTGAAAAGTATAGCAATGAAATTTGTACAAAGAATTGCCTTTCTAGGCCCAGTTTCCAAAACTGGTGTTCGAGAGAGAGAGAGAGAGAGAGAGAGAGAGACAGAGAGAGAGTGTGATGGTCACTCTACAATTTAAGAATATTCTTTATTTTAAGATGCTTTTGGGAAACCCAGCCCAGTAAAAAGCTGTGCTAAACAAATGTGCAAAAACATAAAACTGGACGTATTTATGTGTTATTATTATCTAATGAACAGATAATAAAATATAATGTGTGATGAATGTGTATGTTCACATTTTCTGTTCAATAATATTAAATCAAAATTCCATTACTACTGCATAATGCAACAATGAAGAAGCAGACTTAGGACAAGTAAATTTAGCATCTTTACTCTAAGCTGTCATTACAAGACAACAAAATTACCTTGCTTCACTGTATGAATACACAGTTGTACACTGTTGCTCATTTATAGCACCTAGACATAAAGTCCTGTTCATCCAAATATGAAAAGCTTTGCTTATAATTATTCATTCAACCACCTCAAGCATTTGTGCTAAAAAAAAAAAAATATGGCAAACAGCTTTCGAAGGCACATAAGTACGCAAGAAACCTACACAAACAAATAAAACAACCATAACAAATGACTTCATGGCAGCACAACTTAAAAGAATTGAGAAATGCCGGAGAAATGACAGGCTGCCGAATCCATCAGCTCGACCTTTCACAAACAATGCGCCTGGCGTTTTGTCCAGTTCCTTCTGACTTGGCTTTTCAATTAATATTGTCCCATCGCTCGCCCACCACTTAGAGCCATAACTCACGGCTGCAGTGTTTTGCATACGGGGAGGGGAAAGTCATTTACGTTGGGCCACCCAGCATTTTGAAGGGGATACAGGGTCATATAATAGCACTGTGTCTATCCACTAGGTAGACACACATCAACCATAACATTATGACCACCTGATTGTTTATAAATTCACTGTCCTTCACTGTCATTCACTGTTACGCTCACCATACAGGAGCACTTTGTACTTTTATAATTACAGTCTATTTCCTGCTCTATATACTTTACTTCCCCCGTTTCACCTTGTTCTTTAATGGTCAGGACCCCTACAGGACTACAACAGAGTAGGCGTGATTTGGGTGGTGGATCATTCTCAGTGCTGCAGATACACTGACATGATGGTGGTGTGTTAGTGTGTGTTGCAATGGTACAAGTGGATCAGACACAGCAGTGCTTTGGGAGTTGGTAAACACTGTGTTCACTCACTGTCTACTCTGTTAGACAGACCTACTTTGTTGGTCCACTTTGTAGATGCAAAGTCAGAGAGAGCAGCTCATTTGTTGCTGGCCTTTTTTTTCTTGGTTGCTCTCTAGTTCTTCCTCAGTGGCCACTGAACACTACTCACAGGACGCTGTCGGCTGCATATTTTTGGTGGACTAATCTCAATCCAGCAATGACACTAAGGTGTCAAAAACTCCAGAAACACTGCTGTGTGAAAACAAACAACAATCAATGAGTAGTATGTGTCTGTGGTCAAAATATTATTTAAATTTTGGCACATCCAAACATTTTACACTTACATTTATATACAGACTCACTCACTCACTCTCTATCTCACACACACACACATTCTCATTGTTGTGCTGCCAGTGCAAAACACCCTATCAATCAAATGGGAGAATGATTGATATCATCATTGATATCATCAGGACACATAATAGTGACAGTTCATTGACGTTGCTGGAATGTGATGCTTCCACTTCTTCCTAAGGCAGGCCATGGTCTAATTTATAATGCCCATTTACACACTCGATTCAGCCTCATCACAGACTCTGCATTGGAGTTAATTTAGAAGCACCACATTTTTTAAGGTGGAATGGCAAATTTTTTTGAAATGAGGAAGAAGCTGACTGTTGGAGGCCTCCTGAACTGGCAGTCAGTTTCACCTTAAGTAATGTAATTGGTGCATCTTTTATGGTAGAACTGTAAGTTTGACTATATGCTGACTGTACTATGTGGTTGAAGTTTAACTTGCCGGTATGGTTTTATTCACTGCTTGAATTACCACAGCAGCTCATATGTAACTGGAGCCGTTTAGTTTTAAGTAATGTTGACTATAAAAATAAGTCAATGTTATCCACCTATAGAGCAGAAATAGGAAAACATCCTCATCTTTTATCATGCTTTTCAATGTTTGGAGGTCTCTCCACCATCCAAACACCTCCAGATGCAGTTTCTCAGCTGAGTATTTGCCAGAGATGGAGTGAGAGAACCCCAGAGTCATTTTGGAGCAAGACACATGGTCTGGTTCCCATTTACTGAGCTAGAGTTGTGTACAAATACTAGATATTATTTCCAGCCAGAACATCACTGTAAATTCAAAGTTAGCAAAGAATAAAGACACCTTGATTTATTTATTGTTATTGTGATTTCTGTCCCTTTCAGTGGCTACAGAGCTGGATCTCCCTTCCTCTATCTAGAAATATTTGAATTATAGCAAAAAAAAAAAAAAAGAAAAAAAAAGTTTTTCCAGAAGGAGGGTAGGAGGTTTGATGGTGACCACAGTTGTATAAGTTTCTAATCTGGTCTGCAGTTCTTACTCGAGATTGACCTCCCTGATTCTGGCTTTGCTGTGCTTCAGACCCAAAAGCCAGAGGAAAGCTCCAAAATCTCTTCTGGTCTCTGTGTCTTGCACTGGATTCACCATTAATAGGATTCTTTTAGAGAAGCAGATGGATGGCGAATCCAGCCTGTTTCATCTACTAAAAGAGGGCATAAATCACAGGGTGGGGAGCCGGACGAAGCTGGGGTTATCACCAGCGCAGCCACCTTACCACAGCCCTGCATTAGAGCATTAGTGAAATTAATTCATCTTTCATAAGAGGTCTGAGCCGTGCTGGTGATCTATGATAACAACCAATCTCTCACTACGAAGTGCCCTGTGTGTGTGTGTGTGTGTGTGTGTGTGTGTGTGTGTGTGTGTGAGAGAGAGAGAAGCACGAGGGAGAGTCCCGAGTCCCCAGTCCCAGCTAGACTACAAAAATCTGCTGGTTTTAAATGGGATAACATTATCTGGAGTGCTGCTCTTGAGAGAATCATCTGAGATTCATAACCCAGCTGCGGAACACACATAAATCAATGCGCAAACTTTGTTTTCTCTTTCCTTCCACCCCTCCCTACCTTGCTCTCCAGTCAACCTTGCTGTTTTTGTTTTGCTAGCGTTCTGTGCAATTATTGTGAATAGTGTAGTGCCTGAATCATTGTAATTGCTTTTAGATCATGTGGAAATGTCACATTTGGATGCCGGGTGGGTGGGGGGGTGGGGAGGTGGTATGGAAGCGAGATGCGTGTGTGTGGCGTGTGCTTGAGTGTGAAGGATGAGGAAATTGGGAGACGCCCGTGAAAGGCCAGCTCTGTCTGCTTTTGCATATATTTGTGGGTCCAGTCACCCGAGCGTGGGTAACTGATGAGCTCAGAGAATCGGGCTGACACACGAGTGGTCTTGCTCTTTATTACTATATCAGCCTCACACACACTGACACTTCCACACAGGGCAACACACACATACATACACACCACAGTAAGCATGAAAAGTCAAAGGACTGCTCCACACATGAAGTCATACAACCCTGTCAGAGCGGACATGTGTTTCTGGCAGGAGATTAAGTAACACATCATGTCTGACACACTGGCAAATTAGTTCCTTTACAAATAAAGCTCTGTAGAAAATGGAACAGACTAATTGTGTAGCTAACGTTTTTTGAGGGCGTGTTCAGAAAAATTGGGCATGGGTTGAATATAAAGATAACAAAAACAAAGCTATTTAAAATTTCTTTACATCCCCATTTCTACAAAAAAAAAAAGAATAAAAAAAAATAAAAAAAATAAAAAAAATAATAATAATAATATTTTTTTTTTATTTGTCGAACCACAAGGCACTTCCACTTCACCTCAACCCATCTTAAATGACCTTAAGCCTAGAGAAGGTAGGTGTTTATATATGGTTTCTTCTGTGCATTTGTGAGTTTTAACTTGCAGCAAACAGTGTTCACAGACAGAGGTTTTAGAAAGTATTTGAGCCCATGCAGTGATTTCCACTACAGAAATATGTCTGTATTTTATTCAGTGCCACCTGAGGGCCCGAAGAACACAGCCAGCCAATACAAGTTTTGGGTGTTGTCCCTTGCATATAGAAATTTCTCTAGATTCTCTGAACCATTAAATTACATTATGTGCTGTAGATGAAGAAATCCCCAACTTCTTTACTATTTTTAAGTTGAGAAACATTATACTTAAATTGTTTTCATTATCTGCCTCTGCTGTCTTTACAGAGTGGTGAACCCCTCAATATCTTTATTCTGAAAAATACATGTCACTCATCCTTCGCATTTTTGTAGCATTACACAGTCTTTTGATCCTGCCCCAACACTTTGTGGAACATGCTGCTGCCAAAATGGGCAAATACTTACTTACTAACAAATTGACTATTTTTTCTGTATTTCTAATTATATTTCATATGTATATAAAAAAAATTTCAGCAGTCCAGCATCACATTGGTAAAACGTTATTCATAATCTGAAGCCCTTCAAAGGAAATATCTATGATTGTGGGGAAACACAGCTTTCTCTTGGTGTTTACATTTGGAAGCTCTGCATTTTTTTCAGGTGGAACGTTATGTTTGAGAGGAAAAAACAAAACAATGGTTGTTTGTACTTGGCTGAAGTTTAACTTCTCTGTAAGTTTATATTCACTGTTTGAAATACCACACAAACTCATTTGTAACTTGAGCTGTTTAGTTTTGTAGGACTTTAAATAATACAGTTAGCTGTCCACTGAATTTGGAGATATTTACAGACATTTAAGTGATCCAGAACAGCAAAAATAGGTCAATGTTACAGAAATAGAGCAATATCTTGGTTCATGCTTTTCAACATTTGGAGAAATGGATAACTAATCACATATTTTGCATTACATGCAATAGACAACTCCTGCAGTAATGCACTGAAATAAAATGAACGGTTACAGTCATTTTGGGTCAGTTATTTTAAAATCTGTGTGTATAAATTTACACTTGGCAGATCTGGAGCAGCTTCAGGCCACAGTGCCAAAGTGTTCTTAAGCTGCAGTGTAAGAGGCTTAGGTTTCATCTGGTTTTGCACATCTCTGTTGATACTGCAACCCTGCTTTATATGCTTTGTGATACTGGAAATGTGACTATATCCGACAAGGCCATAACTATTTTATATGTTGTGAATGGCTTTCACTGTTAAGTAAGACATTCTAAAATTGTCAGTGGCATTAAGCTGATTTCAGGAGAGGTCCGTAAAATGTTAAGCCGTTGAATAAATGCCATCTCTGAAATTACTTTCAGATTTAATTCATATTCAAGAACTGACTACCTCATGTATAGACAATTTCACATAGAGAATTCAGCGTTAATGTAGACTGGCAAAGTGTAGGCAGGTAGCTTATTAACAAACTGTTAAGTCAGAGAGAAGGAAACAAAAAACATACACACCTCAGGAAAGTAGTTTTGAGGAAACTTCTCTTTCTCGAGCATGGACGTGCTCTCTAAAGTGTCCGAGTAGATCTCCTTGCCAACCACCTTCTTGAATTTCTTGGCTACAAAAAATACACATAAGAGTACATTTTCACAAGGCATTATTTAATGAAAAATTATAAACCATGTTTCCAGAGTTGGGAATTTTTTTGGAAAATTAAATAAAAGTTATCTGTGAGCTCGAAAAATGAAAATAATTGATTTCCAATGTTTTGGCTGTCCAACTTGAAATGTAAACACACACACAAATTTTGAAGCCTGCAACGCACTCAAAAACTTGAGACATCGGTAAAATAGGTGTGAAAACTTTGGAATAAATACAGCCACTTGGGTCCGGGAGCACTTAAGGAAAATATTGTCACAGAACACAATTCTCCAAATGTGCATCAAGAAATGCAACCCAAAACTATGACAAGGACCAAGCCATATATTAAATCTATGCAAAAATATTGCTGAGCTCTCTGGACCCAAGCTCTTTGGTAGTCCAAAAGACTGTGGAAATATGAGCTCTGGTCATTTTTTGGGGAGAATTAATAATAATAAAAAAAAGCCCTTGACTTCTCTGTGACAAAGACAAAAGACTTTCATCCATTGTGAAAAGGAGACGTATAAGGGATTTTTAAGAGACACATGCTGCCATTAAGGTGACATCTTTACCTGGGAAGTCCATGGTTATTTCAGCAAGACAATGCCAGGCCTTATTCAGTACATGTGGAGAGTGCTCAGATAGCAATGAATATCTGGCCCAAATGTAGCACACTTTTTCATGCCCCATATTAGGCCTTGAATGAGGGCACTGATTTAGGTCTGGTTGCCTCAGCTTAACCACAGATCCACTTTATATGGACCAGATTTCAGGTCAACAGGTGTCACTACCCAAGTCCACGCTTCTCAAAATAAAAGCTATATGTGCATCACATCACTTTGTTTTTTCCCCTGACTTTGGTTCAATTGTAAAAGTGTCAATATGAACTTGAACCAAAACAGGACTATAACGTAACAAAGTATCACTTTCTTGTTTGGTCCGCAACCAAAGGGAACCAAACTATGCCTCAAAGCACCATAAAAGTGATTATATAATAATGTTACAGGAAGCAAATATTAAATGTTTGTATATTTACAAACTTCTATCAAGTTGGCAGGTGAAAACATTGGAAATATTTCCTTGTACATATGTCTGAAAAATAAAGTTTCACAAGAATATACAAATCATAGATCCAGTTTTTTTTTTATTTGCATTTGACAAATATTCCCAACAAACAGGGTTTATAGTTAGATATAATAAGCATGCTGAAATCTTTCATTTCAGCTCGTTCCAGTGACAGTGCCTTCACATGCCTGGTTCAGGCAACTGCTCCACCTACTGGGTGAGGAAAAAAAAACATTTAAACTGAGAGATGCCTTTATTCATTGATAGAATTTCTAGATGATGAATGAACTATGAATATTCAAACTGATTAAATTTATAAGATTAGCATTGCTTGCAAAATAAATTTTGTGAAAAATGGAAGGTACATACTTTTCACTTCAGGCTTCATTCAATTATACAAGGCTAGTTCTATGTTTGGACCCTCTTCACTAAATGTATCATAATTTTAAAGATATTTTGACCCAAATATCTTTGCTCAAGTGTTTGAAGTATGTACCTGTTTCTTAAAAAGGAATATAATAAATACAAATATTCTGGAGAATTTGGCGATTACAATATTTCCAACAGTTATTGATAGACATTTTTTTGTTTCCTTAGTTTTGGGACACTGTATAATAAGTCATATTGTAAGTATTTTTTGGGGGGGAAGGTCATAAATGAGACATAAAAGTCATTTCAATTATATTAAATTTGCAGAAATTATGTACATTGATAGAGTTTTCAAACTTTGAGAATTTTTACTTTCCTCTTAGATAGAATGCACAATAAAAAAATTTAAAAATCATGCTTACATTTTTTAAATGATATATTTTACTGTAATTGAATCCACAAAGCCTTAAACCCTAGCCACAGATAGCTTAGATTTCTTTTCATTTTTGTCCACTGAACAATCAATCCAATGAGTTATTTCACAGTTTTGTTTTCTTAGCTTCCATCTACAATCCTGATAACTGTTAAAATAAGGAAAACCTTAGGTAGGTATGTTCAAACTTTTCAAAGACTCCCTCTATGCCACTGTGCGCTGCTCATTCAAAATAAATCTTTGTGAAAGACCATTTTAAGAAAGGTGATCAAGAGGCCATCATGCTTGCGACAGGCCATGATTTGATAGAGGTCAGTTTTATCTTGGGAAATGGTCGAAAAAAAAAAGCAGCGTGTGAGGAAGTGTGGGGGTCCCCCAGCCAATGCTGCCCCCTCTTCCTTGTCCTTCACAGGGTGACAGCAGCTAATGCTGACGCTCATGTAATAGGAGCGGCTTTAATTATTGTGACCACAGGGACCCGTGACCTCTGACCACCACCGCTGATGAGGTCACCACTAACTGTCCACTACTTGAGCAAACTATTACCACAGCCTGAAAATCTCATGAATTAAATTCTAATATTAATAAGCATTGCTATTCCTTATTACTAACTTCATTTCTCCAGATTGCTTTTTTTCCCCCTCCAGCCCCGGACGATCACACTATTCTAATGGAACCAGTTAGAGTGATTGAGATGAGTCTCATTATCAGAGACTTGGATTAAGATGTGGAAAGACTTACCTTTGAAATCAAACTGGTGGATGTTTTTCAAGGATTCATGTACAAAGTAGCAACTTCCTAGTGCCTAAAAAATAATTAAAAAAAGAGAGACACATTAGAGAATATTGGAGTGTTTGCAGACACAAGAGCAGACAACTTTCACACGCTCAGTATGGGACAAAGCTACATTTTTGGTTACTGAATGTTATATTCTTTACAAGCTGATAGACCCAGAATGACAGGAAGTAAAAGAAGGCCTTTCCTTTCTCAAACACTTCCTCCACGTATAGAGGGCCACAAAAACCACACACTCACTTCTCTAAAGTGATCAAAACTCCAGCCACCAAATGACCCTGAGCTCAGTGCAGACAACAGGCTCTCCTTTTCTTATGTACCAAATTCAGCACACAAATATGACATGTAAATTATAGATGGGCCTGATTCTGTCAATGCAATCTGAGCCTTTCACAGCAGGCACAGTCAGACGGAGTTTAGCATGACCAAAGATTTACTTCAATAGGATTATATTCTTAATTTTACTGAACAATCAGACAGTTTCCCAGTCTGTAGACAGCCCAAACAAACTCGGCAAGATGGATAGATAGAGTTAGAGAGAGAGAGAAAGGGGGAAGAGAGTGAAGAGGGGGAAGAGGGGGAAAAGAAAAAAAAAAAACTTAGGCTGAGGGATTTGATCCGGTTCACAGTTCACTAGCTGCTTTTGGAAGAGCTTTCTCCCCTTACGCTCTCCAGGCAGCAGATAAAGCCAGGGGAGCCGACTTCTTTGCTCTGAGGCCTCAATGCCACCGAGCCCATTCTCTCAATTGTCCTGTAAACCTCTAGAAGTTCCACGGCTCCACAATAAGGAGGGGGTCACTACAAGAGGAACCCAGCAGAAGGGGCAGGGTAGAGAGTATGAGATGAGGGCAGTCTGTGCAGCTGAACAGCTGATAAAAGGCAGAGATTGGACCATTGACACAGAGAGTGATATAAAGGCAGGGCAAAAAGCTCTGCAAGACGCGTGTGAACATTTCTGAGCAGGTGAGCGTGTGGGTGACAGGAAAACAGCCAAGGTCCTGAGAGCGCCTGGTCTGGACAGAGATGGTCATTAACTATTGGTCATTAATACATAATTATGTATAATTACAGCACATCTAGCGCTTATGCATTTGCTGATTTGGGAAAAACAGGGCGAAGTCCTGCCCATCTCCTTGAAATATCAGCCTACCCGATGGAAAATGTAAACAATGGATAAGAACAGACAACTTGTGGCCTAAAGCATAAAGCTGGTGTCCTCCACTCTCTCTGATTTTTGAAGAGAAACAGAGTGGTATGAAGAAATGGACAGATGGAGAGACAGAATGAGAGCGAGAGGGGAGAGTAAATGTATGTCTTGTCCATAAAAACTTTTAGAAGAACATTTTTAAATGAATTAATATACATTTAAAAGTATACAACTGGTCTCTCTCATTTAAAAATGAATTTTAAACCTACTTCTATCATTCCTTATCTAAGCACTACTCAGTGTGTCTTTGCGTCAGAGGTAAATCAGCAACAGCTAGAGTCTATCAGGCAGACCACTGTCCAAGAACACTGCCAGCCATCCTTTGTTCTGCTGTCACAGAAAGCTATAACCAAATAACCTCTCGGAAAGCAATCGCTGCAAATGGCACTGTCATGATTACTTTGAGCAAATTCCAATTAATCATTTCTCAAATAAATGGTAAACAATTGCGCCTGAGCAGCAGCCTTAGCCATCATAAAATTTCTATATGAGAGCTCTAATAAATTTTTCACATCAGAGTTCAAAACGACTGCCTCGTTTTTCCCCTCTTTGCCGGTCTCCTCCTCCTCCAGAGCCGGGCACTCTTCATGAAGAACCTATTATATTAGCGGCCTGCAATTAATCCATTTGTCTTGAGGCATGACAGCCTCAAAATATTAATTGGAGCCAGAGCGTGCTGACAGGAAGTGCTTATCTTTTATCCCACTGCTTCACAATGGGCCGTGTCAAGCGTATGTTTGTCACGTCCCACGTTATTGATTACCTGCCAGATTCACTTGAAATAATTAAAAGTATATTTTACATATTTATAAACCAGATTGTCACTGGCACTACTTAATTCTCCATTAGTAAAATGCACTCTATTAAGTGCAGCAGGCGGGCCAAGGGATAGGAAGGGAAGTGAGTAATCGCAGTAATTGTAGACAGAAAGACAATAACTAGGCCATAAAAGGCAGATTTTACAGCTGGCCCTAGTATGTCTCTCTCTCTCTGTGTGTGTGTGTGTGTGTGTGTATAAAGACACAGGTAAACTCTCACAGAGCTGTGACTGCATTAGAGGCAGCTAAACAGAAAATTCAAAAACCACAGTGAGCTCTGGTTCTTGCAGAGAGTCCTCAAAGTCGGCACAAAGTTTATACTTTTTTTTTTATTTGTATATGCAATACTGTAACATAAGACTTTCCCATCAGAATGTAGACATTTAAGCAATGTTCCATTTAATTGTTTATGTGCATTTAAAACCAGGACTGCAACTAATACTAATACTAAGTTTAGTTCGTTCTGTGACCGAGCTCGTTACTCAATTCGCTCGTATATCAAAGTTTAATTTTCCCATTAAAACGAATTGAAATGCTATTAATCCGGTCCAGCCCCAATAACCACACCATTTTAAAAAATTACTTTATAAATAACAAATGATGTATATGAAAAAAATAATACTTAATAAAAGAGAATGTAAAGAAATAAACTGGTTTTATTAAGTGTATTTACATTGAAGATCAGATGAAGACACTATCTCTTAACTTACTCGCTACACACTTAATGCTACAAAAAACAGCGGTACGACAGAAATGCTTATACGACAAGATAACCAAATGAACTGAGTGCTCGCTGGGCTACCTAGTGGCAGGAGGCATAAGCTTGCTTACTTGCAACTCAGATCTCGGCTCAAAAGAAGAAAAAAATAAAATAAAATAAACCCCACCTAGCAATGGCTCGTATCTTGGAAAATTCGTAAGTTGAGTCACTCGTAATTCAAGGTTTCCCTTGAAGGATTTCATGAAATGGCTCAGAAGTTTGATGTTGGATCTTGGAATGACATCCCTTTTTGACACAACCACCTGACTAATACAAATTAAATAAAATGCAGCTGGAACGTTGTAAAGAACACAGATTGTAAACCCAGTAAACAGTGCTTAAATGTACCATTTTTATATAAAAAACAATAAAATTAGAATAAAAATATACATGTCTGTGGTGTTATAATTTTACATTGTAGCTACCATAAAACAATATAAAATGTCCTCAGAGTTTAAGTGTTGTTACAATTAAACTCATTCATTAATTAATCTTTTTATAAAAATATCCTTACCCAGGGTCAGCCCTGCAGATATCACCAGGCTTAAACAGTCTGAAAAATGTTTGAACAACGCAGTCTTCTCCATTACAGTATGCTACAGAGTAGGCTCTAACTAAGCTGCACTTATTGAAGAAAAAAGAGGCAGAAATCTTGTGACCTTTAATGGATTTTCTGCATTCAATTTGAAAAATGAGCCATAAAGCAAACATAAATGTACTCATTTTTCTGCAGTGCTATGGTTCTTGCAGAGTGCTGTCGTCAGTCCCCAGAAAGCAGGCACACACTCTGCATTGACATTAGTGGGTCAAAAGCTCAAGACAGGGGTCATGCTGCTAGTAACATGGGATGGTGTCTATAGGTAGCTAATTGGGAGGTGTAATATAACATTGTGTACGGAAAAAAATGCACAGTAGACAACTAGAGGACACAGATAGTGCTGAAACTGTGAAATGTTAATAGTTGATTCCAGACAGAAAGGCTGTAATGGCTACTGTTTATTAATCTCAACTCATAATTAAGAAGATGTGAGGCATTTGTTATAAAGCTTGGGACAAAATTGTAAGTGCAAATTCCATGATTAAAAGACAGCAAACTTTTTACTCCAACTCTAAATAAAATAATAATTTAATTAATTAAAAATTGTGAATAACTGCACACTGAGGTGCTATATAACTCATTTTATATGACCGCCATCTTAACATCCAGAGGGAGCATTAAGTGGGCAAAATATGGAAACAGCTACAGAAGGTGACTTACTGGACTAGGGCTGGGGTATCCACTTTTTTCATACTGTCGTACCTTCTCAAAATATTAAGACAGTATACGACATTACCAGGTGTTGGGGGTGCACCAACTGGCTGCTCTGGGTCTCATATCTCTCAGCAGAAAGTCGGGTGAATGGATTGCGCTGCGCCTTGCGGCCTGACAGTGCACACTGATACACATGCTGACAATAAAAACTGGAGAGAAAGTGAAGACCAGCAACTGGTGCTGAATGAAAAGAAAAAAAAATGCAACATTAGACCATGACATAACAGCCACATTCCAACACCATTTCCACAGTGATGCTGGTTCTAAACTCAATGTTTCTATGGGCCTCATCAGGCCGGGTTCTTGTAGCAGGCCTGTAGTGTGCACCCTGTCTTTAATCATGAATTTAATCATGAACCACAGCTTATGAAACAAGTTCTCAAGACTAAAAATCAGAAATATCTATCATATATTTAAACATGTATTTTCATTTATGCTTACACTCAAACACCTTAATTTGAGACACACACTGTAACCTGAGCACAAGTAGCAGTGACATGTTTAAAATGTAAAATTGTAGCTGTAAGTCCCACACCGACAAGGGCCCCTTCAGGTCATGACACATCAGTGGTGCATCCAGTCTGTTTGCAAATAAGAGCAAGTGACAGAGGAACTTTAAATGAGAGTTTTCTCTGTGTATCTAGTCAAGACATCCTGCAGCAGATGAATAATAGACAGAGTGGCTCAATACTCTGAATACTCAATCAATGAGTGAGGGCTGCTCTGCAAACACATATGGCCAAGGATGGAATGGGGGCAAGGGCTTCTCAATCTGATTTTTTCTGTGGAAAAGCCACACCTGGTATTGACATGTTCTTTCTTTCTCCCTCCTTCCTTCTTTCCATTGCTTTCTTTTTCCCCTATCTTTGCTTCTGTGTCTTGTTCTGTCTTGCATTCTGTCTCTCTCTCCCTCTCTCATGATTGCTGAGGATGACAAACAGCCTGTTTGTGCAGTATTGGCGGTTTGTCCAGGTCTGCTCAGGAGGTGCTGGCTTGCTCTAGATACAGAATACCAAGTGTTGCTCTGTGTACTCATGTTTTTTTTTTTAGCCAAAGTTCTCTTCAAGGCCAGGCTGTGAAGCCTAACTAACTTTAGACTGGCTCTAAGTACCTCCAGTTTAGGATGACGTTAACAGGACAATGTTTTATTAGTTAGTTCACAGCCATAAGTATAAGTGAATAAGATTTCATGTTGTACAATGTAAATAACTGTGTGACATGTAGTCCAAAAGAGGACGACACTACAACTTGAAAAAGTTTTCAGCCAAGAATGTAGAATTGGGTCGGGACAGCAGTGACATGTCCCTGTAAATATCCAGTGACTGCTGAATTGTCCATAGCAATGATTTTGGAAAAACAATAAAATACAATGTCCCACACTGCTAACAGGGTTTGCCATGTGTTAGAGGCTGTTGCAGTAAAGAGCTAAAGTGCTATACAGAACTGGTGGCAGCTCTAAATACATGTGGTTATTATTATATTATTAATTATTATGTGTGTGTGTGTGTGTATGCGCGCCTAATCAATCAAGATACAAAAAATAAATAAATAAATACAAATCTAATCTAAGCCCAAACCTTCCCACAGATTGCAAAGTTCAAAAATCGCAAAAAAAAAAAAAAAAAATTTGCAAAGACAGGTATAAAAATGTAACAGAACAGTGAACCACATACATACAAATATCGCATATGACAAAACAAAACTTCGGCTCAGACACAGTTTTTAATTAAATGTAAATGCAGATCTTAATGTTTAGTACGTTAATAAATGGTATTTCTTTTTTTAAGCTGGCCTAGAGAACTATTGTATGTGTCTCTTCCAATGTTAAGATCAGATCTACGCCCTTTGTTTCAGCTATCGTTTTTCAAAGTCACTTTATCTGAATCTAACTGCAAGAACTACTCAGTCACCTGAACTGCACACAGAACAAAACTTACTCAGAGTTTCGGATAAGAGCATCACCTGAATCTTCACATCACTTTGAATGATTGCAGGGTTAATCATCACTGAGGCTGTTTAGACATTCTGTTGTAGTCAATATACAGAAAAAGAGTAACATACTATAAGGAGGGGGGGGGGGGGTGGAGGGAGAGTAACTGAGCAGAAAAACAGAAATCAAAATTGGGATGGAACTGGGGCAGACTGAAAGAGTGCCTCTCTCATTTTGTTAAAATGTCTCCTACACTCCAGTGGCATGCTCGTATGATTGATCTGTAAACCGCTGATTTTATTTCCCCTTTTTGCGGAAAACGTTATGGATGGGCCTAAACAAGGCATAATTGGCCAAACCAGCAGCCTGCGCAGGACCTGCCAACAATTCAACCCACTCCCAAGGTTGGCCGCCCTGGCGGGGAAATATTGTGCATTAATTTCATTTAGTCTCTCCTTCCAACATCCAATGGTAGAAGTTAATTAAATTGCTTGTCCATTGTGTTCATCCACTTACAAAGTTAATGATATTGTGCAGGGGGATTAAAGAGCATTTTATAAAGCGCACGGGATGGGAGCTGGCAGCCTCTACATTGCCCGGCTGAACCCTGTCAGTTGTGGAGGCTGGCGGCCCCCATAATTAGCAGTGAAATGGATGCTTCCATCTGCCAATTTCCTGCCATGCTCATCAGTCGTGCCGAGGGCCCTCCAACCTGGCCGCTCGCAGGGGTCTAAAGCAATAAAGCCATCATGCCAATGACATTCAACCAGGAAGAATGAGAGGAGGAAAAATCATAATACAACTATACATAATGTGAGTCAGACTTTTAAAGAGGCATTTTAGAATGCCAGGGTCTCTTCCTTCCTTTCACTTTTTACTCTCCACAACGCATATACTTTTGCTCTCAAAACTGATTAAGTGCTATGTCACGTCTTGTTTGAATAATTTTGGATTATAATTTCTGGCTTATTATATATGATAAAGTTATATAAAAGCAGACCTGTGGTAGAGATACTAAACCAATTTCACTTAAGGGCCAGTACCTAATGGCTGAGATTGTGGCATAAAATATCAAAATTAACATGGTGAAAGCAGCAATATAGTCACAATTACAACAGGTTCCACAAAACATTTTGCAGAGTTAAGAAGACTCTTGAGTGCAGGATGCATTTCCCAACATAAAATATAGTTAAACTGAAGCAATGACTGAATGTTTGAAGCCAAGAAGGTTGAAGAGTATGTATTTCAAATACACCCAAGCCCGCAAATTCAGCATGTTTTTACGATGGCATAAAAACAGCACATCAGCCTAGATGAGATTTCACCTGTGGGGCCTGTTCATGGTTCGGTATCTTCGCTTATAGTACATTCTGTGCGGGCAAATAACAACATACATCAGGGGTGTAACAAATCCATCTGCTCCGATCCCGTTTTTATTATGGTATTTTTTTGATCAAAACCTGATTTTGTCAATTGTTTGTACAATTGTACACAACGTACAAAGAAACATGTCTTCCCATTAAATATCTCCTTAGCAACAAGCACATACACACGCTAGTGTACTAGGGGCAATGAACGCACACTTGGAATGGCGGACAGTCATCCCCGGCCCCCAGGGGACTGTTGGGGGTTGGTACCTTGCTCAAGGGCACCTCAGCCATGGATTAAGAGAGGAGGATAGAGCTGTTCCTTCTCTCCTCACACCCAATTTTCCTGCTGGTCAGGGGGATGGAACCAGCGACCTTCCAGTCCCAAGCCGCCTTCTTTAACAGACTTGGCAGCCCCTTCTAGCACTGAAATCAGTGAGTCTAAATTTCCATCCCCATCTTTGTTCTTTTGCGGATCACATACCTGAATGAAAGGGAAGTATGTGTAGAAGTTTATTCTGTATGTAAAATAATGAGGAATATTTTTGCATGGTTTGCTGGCTAGATTAAGCATTGTCAGCTTAGTGAGTTTGGTTTAATTCCCTGGTATTTGTCGTGTTTTGGTGTGATCTGTGTATAAGATCTAAGCTTAATTTTAATTGTCACTTGGTAGAAAGATATGAGATGTACGAAGAAGAGCTCTCATCTGTGCCAGTCACTGACCTTTTTGCCAACAAATTTCAAATATTCCCTTTAACACAAATGAACATTACATTGGTTTACTTTTATTTATAAATGAAACCCATACACATACACTCTCCTTCAGGAGAAAAACATATGTAACTTTGTTGTAGAAGTATGTATTCTCAGGCTCTTGTGCTCCCACATTACTGATACAGAGGTAATGGCTGCCTCATGGTGCTTTTTTTATATTGCAGTGTGATCAATAGCAACAAGCCTAAATATTATTTGCATATATATATATATATTCCCAATCACATCCTGAACTGAACACACAGATCTGGTTTCAGCCAGAAGCATTACATCACTTACTTATATGTTACATCATGAAAGGGACAACACTTGACAGTTGTCTTGGTGTGTCGATGCCCTAATAGCTAATACATAAAGACCATAAGACTTTGCACATATCAGCAATCAACGGTTAGGTGTACCACAGAAATATATCATTCCATCTTAGAAAGCAATCAGCAGTTTCCATATATTAAAAGGGCAACTGCTTCAGAAACCAAAGATTGCCTCTGAAACCTCAATCCTCAAATAAACCAGTACTTTAAGCAAGTGGCATGGTGAATAACCACTCTGTCTAAGTAAATATGAGCCACTCAGCTAATCTCATCATTCCCTGAAGGCCCACGTACATGATGAATATTATCTGTGTTATTAGATTTGCCAAAAAAGAAAAATCAAAGGCTGAACAATGGAGGGATCCATTAGTAATTAAAATGACATTACCTCGCTCCCTCTGTCCACTTCATGTGGGTCTGCCAAGGCCATCATTTAATTGTTTCAAATGCCAGGGATAAAATGCTTTTAATATACTTAGGCTCATTAATGTAAATCATATTCCACTATGGATGTCCAGTAATTAAAAAGAATATTTCAACTTGTGTCATTCACTTTTTTCCACCATCCCAAAGGTATCCTCAATAGATAAGGACTTTTAGAAATGACGGTTTAAAAGGCCATTGATTTTCTTTTCTTTATTTTCTGCTTTTGAGGATATTGTTAATGTTGACAATCAATGTTCATCAATCTAAGTTATCGTGCTATTTAATATGTGCCCTGCTGCTATGATCGTCTGCATTGTATCTGATTTGATTAGAAGAAGATTGGATCAGACTGAAGAAAAGCAACAAAGCCTTCCATGGGCAAAGGAGATATGCATGAGACATGACAGGCAAGATTCCCACACAAATATGTTCATATTAAGCTGGACTTAAATTATGAATAGGTTCATATCTATAGGTGTTTATAGGACAGTATCTAGATGACCCTGAATACTGCCCACAGTAGATCAATCTAGCCATCTGTCTGACATGATCTTGACAGGCTGTAGACTAGGTAGGCCACTGGTCACGCGTCCAAGAAAGAGCTTTTGATTTGGACCTTATGTGCTCTTCACTGAGGTCTAGTGTCCTTGCTATGACATACTGCCCTCCCAGGTTGTGCAATAGGAAACAGCTTTATAGCAGTAGTCCACAATAAAATATACTTCAGTGAGACATCTTCAGGCCATACATCAGTCCGTTCTGGGAGGGATTTATCTGTATGTTCCTCAATTTTTTCTCCGCATGTCCCTTCTCTTCCTAATCCCTCCATTCACACAAGGCTCCTGCAAAATGAGACAACATGCCCCCTGGACAGAACGGCTATCAAACACCATTTTTATACGACCACGTATCTCTACGATCAAAGTATCAACTGTGGAGCTGTTTTGGCCTACAAATCGGTCAGTTTCGACCTCGAGATGCGGAGCATAATCTACCTCTTTTCTGAAGGGCACATTGAATTTGGGAGCTTTAAAGAGTCCGCTGAGAAAAAGAATCAGTCTGCGAGTGAAGTAGGCCTCCTTTCCACAGATACTGCCAGAGGCGTTTTGGGGACACAAACAGTGAGCACAGAGCCGTGAAGCTTTAGAGAGAGCCGAGAAAAAGCCCAGTCGCTCTTTCTCGTCCCGGCTAAGTCCCGGCTCTGGATGGTATTTGTGGCGTCTTTGTCTTTATGTAAAAACGGATGCCTGCCAATGATGTGTTATGTAAAGTTGGCCAGGCTTGATTGAAATGGCAGGATATCCTCCATGCTAGCTTAGTTATACTTCAGTGCATCGACAGAGAGAAAGAGGGAGAAAGAGAGGGCATGGGGAGGCTGCATGAGCAGTTGGTGGAAAGGTTTCTCAAACAAAATTTATTGGGGGTGGGGGTACTATAATAAATGTGATAAATAAAGAATAGAAGAGTTTCTGTACGCAGATGTTCTTTCAGTTCATTTGGAGAATCATAAATTGAAGCCGTTCCCAGACTTTCTGAGAAGAAGGCCTAGAGAGGAGGACCAGTGAGAAGGGTGGCAGAAATGTTCAAAAACGTCTGTTTGGGCAAAAAATAAAAAATAAAAACACCAATTTCATAAGCAGCTGACTGAAATATAATTTTGAGTTTGTGGTGTAATAAATAACCTACCTTTAATCATGTTTATTGTAGTTTTAATATTGCAAAATTCATACCATGTATATTACATGTACTTACAAGTGTCATTAACTCATTTCCAGTTCGTGTATCTACATTGCTCTTGCACATTCTCAGCACGTTACTTTATTTTTAACTGATAATTATTATTGACTGCACATTGCCATGACTACAACAATCAAATGTTTTGTTTCAGAAGCTCAGAAGCAATTCTTTAGAACGACCATTTCCCAAAGGTGATGTTCGTAAGCGTCATTCTCCTTCTGCCTCACTGACTAAGCCACGGCTGAAAAAAAAAGGCATTTGGGAGTTTTTTATATTGTTGAGAGACTACTGAAAGTTTAAAAAAAGCATGAGGACATTGCTCTTTCCTTCTCCATATTGTTTAATATTAACTTGTGTTTGCTGTAACATATTACAAAAGGTGTAACTGTATCCAAATTCAGGAGACTACTAACAGCATAAAAGTAAAAACGTGCTGAAATTGCAACAAAACCAAATAGCTCGGGTTACAAATGAGATTCTGTTATATCTCAATCACTGAATGAAAACATACAGACAAGCTAAAAGGTCAGCCACCTACAAGCTACTTCGGTTTCTTACTTCATCACACAGTTCCACCTTAAAAGATGTGAAGCTTCAGAACAAACACATCCTGGAGGTGAAGTTTGTTTTGCTGTGATAACAGTTCACCAGAATGGCAGACGTTGTCATTAAGTATCAAGTGATGAACTTATGGGGAACTGAACAGAGCTTGGGTTCAAACTTGAACAATTTAATTGCCTTTCTTTATTATTGACACTGATGGTTACTTACTGGTAAAGTGTCTCAAGGTTTTTGATACATTTCATAACAAGGGGAAAGAAGCATGGCAAAAAGCAGCTTTCATTAGGCCTATTGAACCCAAAGCGGCGGCAAATGTTAAAGCCCTGCATCTTCAGCCAAGAAAGGAGATTGGCTCAACATGTTGAGCAAAAGCACAGGAATGCAATTAGCCTGTTAAAATTAAGAAGCTGAATTTAAACTAGCCAGTAAATATTTTGGAGTAAAACATTCAATCTAATTACAGAATGCTTTAATGAGGTAGTAATTAACCGAGGACAACCGTGAACAAGAAAGCCATTGTGGGTGAAACTTGCACATGAGATGTGGTGACCCGGGGAGTCTTTGTGCATGATTAAAGCCCACTTGGAAAGCATTAGAATCTGAAATATGGTTATGTTTACTCTATGGCCTCATGAGCCAGCGTTTCCCTGTGCCACAGAAGTTCACACTGAGGTTTCGAACCCTCTCAGCCAGGTGGCCTGTGAATGACACCCATTCAGTTCTGTACTTCTCCTTCACTCTCTCCCTATTTCTCCCACTGTCAGGTTCAGTCAGTCTTTTGGACAGTATTCTGTAAGTCACATGGGGTATCGTCTAAGAAATTAAAGCCTCTGCTGACTGATGTAGTTTCCTAAACCACCTTCAAGAGGGCATAGCAATATTCTATGCATAATATCCACCATAAACAACAGTCTTCCGGCTTGTTTTTGACCCTTTTACTGGCATGCTTCATAAACAAATCATTTCTTATGAGGTCTTTTCTCAATCAGTAGGTCACTCTCTAAATGACCCTCATAACCTTGAACAGACTGTATTAATTTCCCTGACAAAAATCAATTTGAGAGGGTACGGGCGAGAGAAGAAAGAGCTCATTATGGGTCTCGGAGACGCCATCCTCTCTTATTAGGAGCGTCTAGTTCATTTATGAGACACGCTTTACCGCTGTTAGGATGAGGTGGGAGACACGGTCATTGTTCATTTCCCCGACTCGGGTTAAAAGCCACTTAAAATCAATTGGCCTGTGTATGTTTAATACTGTTAGAAAATGAGAGGCTAAAACCATTTTGGTGATTTGCAGCATGTTTATCTTCCAGTAACCACAAGAGGAAAGCATAAGAGGCTGATATGGTTTTAAAATACAGCAATAATTATGTAAGATATATACACTAGCTCTCAAAGGATTAGTGACAGATAACTGTTCAGAACAAACTGCCATGTTCTCTTTACTGTTTTTTTTTTAAGCATAAAACTTAACATATTTATTGTAATAGCAATTAAGCAAGTACATAGTTAGCTGCATAGAACTTGACGTTCATTAGAAAAAAGGCAAGAGAAGACACTCAATCCTTTCAGTTGTGTGCATCTTGTGTAGACTGATTAAAATATGCTTCAACCCTCGGGGGTCTATGAATGTGCCCATGAATCAAGTTCAGTATTTATGTAGTTTTTATGAAAACCTTTATAATAGATTAATAATATGTGATAATACAATCCAGAATATTTTTTTCGAACATTTCCTTAATCTGCAGAGCCTGCCCCTTCGATTACATCTTACCATGACATCGTACAAGTTATGAGGCTATAAAAAATGGGATGAGATACACAAGATACACATCGTCTGCCTCTTAATGTGTATATTTGGTGGATTCATGGGTCTGTCTACAGTTTGTGTAAAACTGATAAATGGGCATCCCCGAGTAAAGATACATTTTCACAGGAGATTTAAATACATTTCTAAAATCAGTGTTTATTCAGATTTAGGGCCAAATTATCTCTTTTCACTGCAATGTAGGTCAAATGGACATCATTATACAGAGGGTTGAGATTGTCATAGGGCTGGACAATAATTCAATATCAATATGTATGTCAATATAAAATGTTTCAATAACAATGATCTGATTTTTAAACACATTTTCCATATACATTATTTACAGCATCTATCATTGACTGACTCTCATTATAGGGTGCAGGGTTCAGTTCATTGCACTCAATTTTAAAGTGAGTTTAAAAACATATATATTGAAAAAACAAGTAGTCGGATAGTGATGCTTCTAGTTTTTCTGTAAATCTTATATAATTATATATTTTGGCCATATCATCCAGCCCTACCTGAACATGGTGATATGAAACATTATCATTAACAAGTGCATTTAAATCTGACATTCAGAATATTAATCAAAGAATATTTTTGGATAATTTTATACCATTCTGAGGATGTTTCCTCACCATTTGCTGGCTCTCCAGTTTGTTTGCATGCTGGAAACTATTCTAATGTGTTTACGAAGTCCCAGTGTGAATAAATGGCAAAAATAAATAAATAAATAAAAATTAAAAAGTAAAAAACAAAGGGTCTTGTTCCAATATGTTAGGCTAGGCTTCTCTGCTCACAGCAGAGAAAATGCATCTGGAGGTTTTTAGACAATGAACAGACTTGAAGAGACGTAAAAACAGCCATTTTTTTCTTTAAAAACACTGTTCCCCCTTTAAAGATGCTGAGATTCTGAACGAGGAAAAAAAATAATATGCACTTCCCCAGAAATGTCAGCGTTGTCTTTTTAAGAGAATGTGACAGAATGCCTTCTCAAATTTTTTTATGGAATGTATTAATTCTCCAAATACTGTGTTTGGAGAGATAAACAAAACACTATATAACTTCATTAAAGTGTAAGCCAAAAAAAATAAAAGTATATTAATAATAATAATAAACAGCTGAAAGTTCAGAGCGCAACTAGCAGATGGAGAGTCAGTGGTACAGAGAAAATGAAAAAATGAATGACAAAAGCATAGGTTTTATCAGAATTAGAGAGTCAGTGAGTTGTGGTAGGCAAGCAGGAAAGGAGTCCAGTCTGGTATGTGCTTTAAATTTGATGCACAATACCTGCTAATTCGATTAAGTGCCTGTCGCGAGTGGTGCCTGGTTATGGTTGATGTAAATGCATGGCTGTTTGACTAAACAATGCAGGAGCATTAGAATAAGGTGATTGGATAAGAGAGGAGAGTGAAAGGCTCAAGTCAGAACGCACAGGGCCCTGCCAAGTCCATTATGGGTATTGAAGACATCCCATGATCTGAAAGCGCAAGCTTCCAGTGCCCGCAGAGAAGGTGGTGGTGGTCAGGGTTCGGTCTTCATCGCTGAAATTGGTCCACCTTAGGTCCCCACGGTGCAGGTAATATAATAAAATGCTGTGATGGAAACAACCTGCTTAAACAGACCAGCCAGGTCTCATCAGGACATTCACTTCTCACCCTCTTAAATAAATGCATCTATTTGAAAGTAAATGAGATGGAGACAGAAAATGAAAAGCAGGACTGCTGAGTGAAACCAGCACTTCAGAGATGCACAGCTCCTGCATGATTTTACCTGTTTTTGTGTTAATTCTTTCCAGTTCACCATCAAAGTGAAATAATCTCACCGTTCTCACTTATTAAATTCCCATATTTCTGCTCTGAATCTCAGAATCTGCTCATTTTATTGTATTTTTTTTTTAAAGCTGGGAACGTATGTGGGGTCACTACCTCTGGCTATAATTACAGCCTACTGGTCCAGGTAGAGAAAAAAAATACCATCATTACTTCTTTTACCTGCCGAGAAATGAGTGGGATTTAAGATAACGATTTCTCTGCACTATTAACCACACGTACGTGACCTATCACTGCTGGGCCTCGGGGGAGAGCTCCTCTCACTCGCCTCAGAATCACGAGCAAGGGATAAGAGTAGGATGAGAGAAAATGAGTGAGGGAACACACTTTTCCTCTGTCCAGGTTGTTTGGATTAGTGGCTGATGGCTCCCTGAAGATGTTCCACCCTCCTCCTCCTCATGCTGTCCCCACTGCTTCACTCCCCCACACTTTCATCTCTTGTATAAGACACCTGTGCAGGTTTCCTGCAGGTTGTATCTCTGTGTGTGTGTGTGAGAGAGAGAGAGAGAGAGAGAGAGAGAGAGAGAGAGAGAGAGAGACGAATAGGACGGAGGGGTTGGTGGGGTGGGGGGGATATATACACTTTAGCAGTGAAAAGGTCAGGCAGGCGGGACGAAGCAGGCAAACATGGCCAAGCAAGAGCAGGGGTGTGCGGATGAATCACAGGAGACTTGGTGCATGGCAGTGAATGAGTAACCCAAACCCCATTATTGCCCTCTTCCCCGGCAGGGCCCAGATTCATGCTGCTGCATGCTGCCAGTTCATTAGCGGGAAATATTCTTCTTCTGCAGAGCCACAGGCCCCTTGAGGCACCCCAGAGGGCCCAGAAACCCTGTTTAATTCCACATCATCTGCTCTACAGTGGGCTTTAATCTGGGCCTGTGAGATCAATACTATATCAGTGTAAATTAAAATGACAATTTCAAAGTAATTAAGCTGCTTAATGCTCAATTCAAATGTCATTATTTGCACAAGAGGGGAAGCAAAGGCTACCGACTGCTCTGAGGGGCATGTGTGTGTATGTGTGCCTGCGCCTGCGTATAAGGAATGTGATGGACAAATATTTTAACTGGTGCTACCTGCTTTTGGTCCCTTCAGCTGTTGGAAGAGATATGAAGAGGGTCTTAACAAAAGCAGATGAAGTCCCCACCTATGACAGGCAGGGTACCGCTCCAATTCCACAGCAGGCTAACGCAATCACCGCAATCTGATTTAGAGAAGCAAACCCAATTAGAACAGTATTGGATGAGAAGTGGCAGGGAGAGAACACTGGCTGAAGAGAGGGGAAAACAGCCACAGAGAGAGAGAGCGAGAGAGGGAGGGAGAGGGAGGGAGGGAGACCGCTTTCTATACAGAGAAAGAAGAAATTTTAGACAATAAAAATGCCATTAAGTAATAAATGTAAGTCCAGTGTAATTGAATTATTCAATTACTACTGTTCCTCTCTGTGAAGTTTTGAAAACTGCACTAAAGTTATCACACTGGTGTAAAATAAAGGACCTGTGGCTGTAAGCAGTCCTATTAGAATATCCTGGAAATAATGACATTATCTGGAAAACATTATGAGAGGCTGGAAATGGCTGATTTTATTACCTACTCTATGCTGTCAACATCCAAAACCAATTCATGACTATGTGGCCACAGACATGATATAATATGTATTAATGACTTTTATCCCCTAAATTTTTCTAAGTCTCAAGTCATCCCTATTAAAGCTTTAAAGGCCACTGATTATTCTCTGGAACTGCTACTCTTTTTGTTTACGTTTAGGAGCACTGCGTTTTTTTAAATGTGGAACTATGTTTGAGGGAAAAATTTTGACTTTCAGTATTTCAAGCTGTGTTTACTTTCAAGCAGTTACCACTCTCCCAAATAGAGTCAGTTCCACCTTAATTAACAACTACAGTAAAAAATAAGTCAATATTACCCACCAGAGCAGAAATAGATCAATATTCGCATCTCTTTTCATGCTTTTCAAAGTTTGGAGGATTCTCACGGCTGTCCAAACTCCTCCACATACTGTTTCTCTTAGCTCAGCCAGTGAGACGCACAGAGGGCCATATCCGAGGGAACCACCTTATTTGTTTACCCTTTTACAGAGTTATGTATGTGTACAAACACCTGAGGACTTTCCATCATACAAAACAGAGAAAAGACAACTGGCAAATGGTGAGGAAAAATCCTCAGAAATGAATAAGAAGTGTTTTTTATTAAAATAATGGACATTGCCTTTAAGTGGTAAAGGACTGAAACTCATGGTATTGAGGATGTACTTTAACATTACATTTACAGCTGCAATGAATTCACACCTTATCTGTAAAATAGGCCTGGAGTGCAAACAGAACTTTAAAGGCAACAAAATATAACAGCAATTTCATCTAGCATTTTATGTAAAAAGAGCTTAGCAAGCCAAAAATTACATAGTACAAATTACAACTTTGCTGTAAGTTGTTTTGTCAGCAGAGTAGAAACAAGAAACAAAAGCTCCAGTATAAACAGTACATATCACACATAAAAACAAAAACAGAAAACACCCGTTTTCAAAAAACATAACCAGAGTAGAGCAAAATGACGTTCATTATTACATAAACAAACATCCAATTAACCACAATGAGCTATATCGAGGTCAGCAAAAATTGTTCATATATTGTTAGATAATTAGGGGTTCGAGCACGAAGTGCTTGAAACCCTATTGTGTTTGTTCTGATTTTAATTTGTTATTATTATTATTATTATTCTTTTTCTTTTTCTGCCATAAAACGAATCGCACAGCCCAAACCGTAAGGCCTAGACACTTGAGACTTGGTCAATAGGTAGTAGTCGGTCTCGCTACTCAGGCGCAAAATATCAGCCCAATTGGCCTCAAGGGGGCGCTACAGCGAAGGAAAACGCTTTCATTAAAAGATTTTCCACCCCGTGTGGCGTAGAGACGAAATCTTTTTTTTCCCTGATTCCTTGGGTCCTGCCGAATCAAAAAGGTACATACAACCACTAAGCTCTGCCTACTTAGATTTTTTGCTATTTTGCATAATTTGCAAAACCTACTTTTGTGTACTCCTCCGTGGATTTTTGTCCAATTTTCTTGAGCTTGGTGTCAAAATGTTCGCAGGAGCCTGTAGTTTAATAATTATCAAAAAAACGTTGAAATTTCGATTCAAGATGGCCGCCATATGCAAATGAACCTCTTCGGCTTATTTTATGTTTTACTTAAAAATCTATAACAAACTCATGGTTTACTCAAATGTGTTTACATTTCATATTCTACTTTCAGACATGATTCTGAGGTAGCTTGTCAAAGGAGAAGCCAATATTCATATAGGGGGCGCTGTAAATGCTTCAAGTTTATATCTCAGCATCCGTAAGGCGGATCGGACCGCCGCTTGGCATGCTGCTTCTATGGGCAAGGCTGTAGAGGGAAAATTAAGGACAACTCGATTCGAGCAAAATTGTGATTGTCATCGACCAATCAGCTGTCATCAGCTGTTTGACAACCTTAACAAGGTCCAATCATCATGGGATTTGACTGGTATGTCCCTGGTAGGCCTCCCTAAGAGCAGAAAAATTGTCATAACGATAGCCACTAGGGGGCGCTATATCAAGAAAATATTATATATCTCTGTGAAAATTAAGCATATTGACACGCAGTTTGCTTCTTTTTATACTCTGCAGAGGGCCTAACAACTTTGTAATTGCAAGTGTTGTCAAAAAATGCTTTGCTTTTTCACAGTTTCCAAATGTTCAAAATTGAAGCTTTTCGAACTAGTCCGTGGAATTTTGCGATATTCACAAACAGTTGACCTTGTTGGAATCTGCAGAGTCTGTAGGTAAATAATTATCAAAAAAAGTTCAACATTTGGACAAACTTTTGTTGTAATAAAACAATTAATTGAAGTGTGGGGAGCTTTAAACATTCTTTTAGCTATAACTCAAACAAATTAAGTCCAATCAAGACCAAACGTGACAGAAGTATGTATAGTCTTGTCCTGAAGACGTATGTACAATATGATCAAAATTTACCAAAAGGGGGCGCTACAATTGGACAAAAACTGATTAAATGGGCTTTTTTATGTTATAGCGCCATCTAGGAACGCAGTGGCACCCCAACTTAATTATGACATCTGGTCCTCAGTCTGATCAAGTATGTGACGTTTTAAAATTTTTGGGGAAAGCATTTTTGAGTTATAGGTGTATATTAGTGTACACATATAGCTTATATTAGACTTGAGGAATACATGCTAGATCTGTGTTATTGGGAGTGGCCTGTAAGCTACATAGTAATAAAAGTGCAACAATTTTTTGTTAAAGTTCAGATCCTTAGGATTCAGCTGATACCGTACATGCCCATGTTAGATAAATATCCACATAGGAGTACATGCTTAAATCTTTCTGTATGTGCTTTCATGGCTGATCTAAAAATATGGGAAAGTAGTCATTTCTCACCAGCAGGTGGCAGTCTAAGACTATACATTGTGCTGTTGAACTACAGTGGCTCTGAGACATTATGCAAAATGCAATGTGGAGCAAAGACCATAAGGCCCAGAAACACCTCCCTTGGCAGCAAGGTCCAGCAGGTGTAAAATGACTCAGCCAAGGAAAATGACATTCTTTGGCCAGATGGTGGCGCTATAGCAAATGGAAAAGCATTGAGGTCTATATCTCCTACGCCGTAAGGCCTAGAGATGAAATCTTTTTGTCCCTTATTCCTTGGCTTAAGACAAACTAATTTGCTGTTGGATCATAAAGCTCAGCCCACTTAGATTTTGAGCTAATTTGCATAATTTGCAAAACATACTTTTGTCAATAAGTCTGTGAATTTTTGATCAACTACCTTGAGCTTGGTGCCAAAACGTTCACATGAGTCTGACCCTAGGTAATTATAGAATGAATTGACATTTTGATTCATGATGGCCGCCATATGCAAATGAACCTCTTCAGCTTATCACAGGTTTTACTTGAACATCTCTAACTCCTTCATACTTTGCTCAAATGGGTTCAAATTTCAGATTCTACTTATAGAAATGCTTTTAAAGGTAGCATGTCAGCGATGTAGGCCTATTGCTTCCAAACAGGCCTGTTAAGCGAGAACCCCGTTAATTGCCGCTTGCGGCTATATTTCAAAAATGTAATTATTGTGACAGGCCTAATTACAAAATACCCCTAAAATTAGTCAAAATAGTTAGCTTGATCTGACACGTTCCAAGAGAATCAGAATCTCCTTGGTTCAACCCCCTTTCCTACCTCCTACAACGCGTTCTCTGGCCAATGAGTGAATGAAGCTTGTTTAATTTTTACTTTGTTAAACGCCCTTGGCAAGTCTGCATTAACTATGAACCAGCATTTAGTCATTTAATGCTTCGACTGTAAGGTCTCTCTCACCATTTTTGTACACACATCTCAAAAAATTTCTTAAAAACAGCACCCTAAACATTCTGACTGATTAAAATGGCATTATTTTAAAATGGCTATTTTTAACTCTGAATGAACTGAATATGGATACATTTTGATAAACCGGTGAAGAAAAAAACACGAGAGAGCACCTTATGTTTGCAGACAGGCAGAGGAGAACGCCTTCATCTCACACTGAGGGCATTTACTGCTCACCCCCTTGTCTCTCAATCTGTCTAGTGTGTCTCACTAATGGCCCATATGCTAAATACAATTGGTTTCACTGATCTGAAAGGTGAAGTGCAAATGACTGATAAACATTTAAAAGCATGACCGCAATGCTGAACAAGCCTTAGTCCCATCACCACTGACAAAGACAAAATGTCTAAATGTCTCTCTTTTTCCTTCTCTCTGTCTCTCAGGTCTGGGAATTGCTGTCTGCACTTGAGGGCTCTTCATCAAGCTCTAGAACAATGGTCTTACGCATCTGCTTAATGAATTATTAAATGTAAGTCAATAATGAATAAGAAAAACAAAAGCAACCTTTGGGTATTTAATTAGCAGAGGTGCTGTAGTGCATTGCTAATGAGGTAAGCTAATGGCCACCATGGGGATCACTCTGGCCCATGTGGGTGGTTTTTTTTTTCTGCCTGCTGTACTAAACACAGAGCGCACAGAGCACGATCCATCACTGGAGCTGTTGACTCAAGTTTCTGCAGCCAAACGTATTAATTATCAGCTCGTTCACAGGCCTGAGGGCGATGGAAGGGTACTCCTAATCAATGCTCACTGTCGCATTTGCAGGCTTTTATGCAGTTAATTTGAAACTGGTGACAATAAGAGAATAAAATGCAAATCCATATATATATATATATATATATATATATATATATATATATATATATATATATATATATATATATATATATTTATTTATTTCAGAGGCAATTGCAAGGGACTGCAAGGGAAGCTCAGCTTCCCCTAAAATGTAAAAAAATAAGTGATCAAATATTTACTGTTGTGTGTACGTGTCATTGAACAAATATGCACTACATTTGAGTAGGCTTTCCTCTCAATCATTCCCGTAGCTTCAGTGCTTTAAACGGTGTGGAACGGGTTCCTCTGAGAACGGTGTGTCCACAGAGTTCAGTAGCGAAGCAGCAAAGTGCAGTGAAACGAGACGAGCCATTGGATAAATGCTGGGCTTTGTCCCGCCCATCGGACGCTCAGCGTCTCTGGGGGTCAATGGGGCAGTGGGCTGGCCTCGGCTGGCCCGGACGCTCAGCTTCTGCATGATGATTGAATGATCTGTCTGAGGCTGAATCCCTTTTTGATTGACAGCGAAATGAGCGAATCAGCAATCCTTTGGTGTAGAGATCCGTGGGAGCACAGGCGGACACACTTCACATGGGCCAAGGCCGTTTAAGCAGCCTAGCTCTGCTGGCCATTGAGAGGACACTAGTCAAGTCCCTGGAAAAGACGCCTTGTTGGTATGACAGGGTGAAAGATCATTTTCTTCAAAACGAATGGAGGGTAGAATTTACGTATAAATAAACTGACACATTTTATGATGTAGGCCGAAATTAAGCTTCCCCTCCTTGAAAGACCAGCATCCGCCACTGATAGACATATATATATATATATAATTCTGATGTTTGCATTTAATTTAGTTAAGTAACACCAAGGGTAAAGTACACAATTTTGCAAACCTTAACATGACACCCAGGTATTAAGGTTGACTGTGTTATTAGAGCACATTATATATCGTCAGTATCCAATATAGAACATGTATCTCCAAAACAAAACATTTTCAGAAGGAAAAATCTACTTAACTGAAATGGAAGTCAATCTATTTATTCCTAGTAATGTTGGAGCATTTCCTTCACACATTGTGAAGGACAGCTGCTGTGACTGTAGTAATATGTAGAATGTAGTAAATAAAAAAATCTACAAAAATGTAAATACGTGTTTGTTGTTGGACGGCAATGTAATTCTAAATACTGTAAATGGATAATGGTCAGAGTGATACCGAGCAACCATGACCCCCTGCAGACAAATATTTGTGTATGTGTGTATATTTTATATATATTTAACGTGAGACACATCATGTACATATACAGACATATCAATAATGTGAATGGTATCCACACACATACATGTCTTTCAGTGTATTTGAGTGTTTGGATTTTTAAGTGTGTGTGTGTGTGTGAAAATGAGGGGAGAGGCACTAAGGCCTCCAATGACCAAGGGTAAGCAAAGTCAGCCTCATATAATTAAACAGAGCTTTTTAGAGGACACTGCAATTTTATGACATCCATGTACACACAAAATACACACACCTTTATACATTAATGCTCATACAGGCCTGATAAAAGTGCTAGGGATTAATAAGTGTGTGTGTAATATTGAAGGGTGGCATAATGAGAAGTGATCAGATTGGCTCTCCAGTAAGGTAGTTTTGAGATGATCAGACTGGCTCTCTATGTAGTAAGTCAGAGTAGATCAGACTGGCTCTCCAATAGAAGCCCATTCATTCTGACTGACTGTACAGTCACTTGCCAGAACATAACAGCAAAGCCCATGCTGTGGGTGATTCATTTCATTTCTAACCTGGCATGTGAATCTGTAGCTTAAATATCTTCACTGTCTAATTAAAAACATGTATCTCTCAAAATAGCAGTTTTACAGGAGAAGGGAAAAACCTTCTTATCTTTCAATGGAAGTCAGTGTAAAAATATTTTATTCCAAGTATTGGAGCATTGTAATTGGCGCATTCACCATTAAGTTTTCAGACAATGTGTTCAAATGATGTAAACTAAAAAGCCACAACATTTTTTTCATTGGACAGCAACGATATTCCTTCTGATAGTGTCTTGAAGGATTTTTCTCATTGTCCTCAATTTTATGCATGCCCATATCTAAAGATGCTTGTGGAGAAACAGAACCACCTGTAGATGTCTCCTCTAAACGTTTTTTTTTTTGTTTTGTTTTTTTCTGGAGCCACTGTCCCCTTTAGTTTTTTACCATTTTAAGTGTTCAGTTTGTTTTAATTGTTTTCACTCCCCCCACCGGTTTCCATTTTATTAATGAATTTATTTATTTATTTATTTATTTAACAATACAGGAATGCACTGAGTTTGTGTAGATGGGGCATTCAGTCAATTTCTTTATTTTGTAGAATAGTATAAATACCATTTTATTGTGCATCTAAAGCCTGCAGAATAGTTCTGAAAGTGATAAATTTGAAATGTAAAAATACTATAAAACAATTAAATACTACTACTACTAACAATAATAATAACAATAATCTTGTGACCCCTCCCATTTTTAGCAACCCACAGAGGAGTTAGGCCACACTGTTTAAGAACTGCTGCAATTGAGCAAGAAAGATTAGCACTTTTTTTTTTTTATTATTATTATTGCAAGGGATATACGCTATTATACGCCACTCTGCTCACTTTCTGGTCCCTGGTTCCCTTGGTCCCCCTGGAAATGTAGAAGGTAACATCACATAACACATTCTCTAATGGGCCCCATGGGCTTTGGAAATCACAATAATGATGGTGGTAACGTTAAGCATTATACTCATTGTGTATTTAAAGGTTTATGTTGCTTTTTGAGACTGAACATGGCATAGCCGTGCATCAGTTCAGATAGATTAGTGTAGTTCCCTCTTTTTATTGGCCACCAATCCAAGAAGTATTTGAACCTCTTCCAAAGCATAATTTTAGAAGCTGCTGTTGAGAGTCCGTTAAAAACAAAAAGTGATCTGTAAGATTCTCTCTGGACAAACATCGCACAAGGTTTACACATCAAAGTTTAGTCCCTACTCGACTCGCCTGGAACAATGAGCAGGCAGAACCCAGTGCCAGGTACCACATACCAAATTAGGGAAAAGCAAAAAAGCAGTGTTGTGCAGAGTAGATACCATTCAGTGGAAAGTTCCATAGGTTTCTTGCAGAAAACATGTTTGGGTTGATCACAGACTCACAGAGTAAACTTGAGTTGATCAGACTGACCCTCTCATAAAGTAAGTTTGATTTGAACACAGTGAGTCATTTATACTACTGTTGAGTTTATTAGACAAACCCTCCTGCAGAATGAGTTGATCTGATTGACCCTCTTGCAAAATAGATTTCATTTGACCAAACTGACTCTCCTGTAAAAAAAATCTTTGAGTTAATCAAGCTCTTGTGGCAGCATGAATGAAACAGCAAAGATCTCTCCAAAAAGATCTCCACAGGTTTTTAAACAGCTCCAATATAAAAGCCACTACAGACAGCTGCTGAGAGTTGAGGGCTGTGCACAGTCAAGCTCTTCATATGATGAACGCCAGAAGTATCCATGCATGCATTTGCTGGTCCTGTGTGTGTGTGTGTGTGTTTATGAGAGAGACCATGTGATTTCATCTTGCTCTTGAATGGTTTCTCTGTCATTGAGACATGACATGAACGACACTCTGTAAATAAATTTTTGGGATGTTATGCTATATATAAATATATAGTGAAGTATATTAGCAATGTGTGAGAGATGGGGTGTGTGTATGTGTGTGTGTGTATGGTTCAAGGGTCCCAAAGCGAGTCAGTCTTTTCTCTAGAGAGCAGCAGTGTGAGAAGCTACAATAGCAGGGAGATTATGGAAATCAAACCAGAGAGATTAGCTAATGGGAATATAATGGGCCTGGGAGCTTGGGTCAACCCTACCAGCCCTGGCATGCAAATGAAGAAGAGCGGGAATCAATACGCTTTGGGAAAACATACAACCCTGAAGGGACAGGATCAGAGGAGGAGAGGCAGAGAGACAGAGAGAGAGATAGAGAGTGAGAGAGAGCATAAGAGTGAGAGACTCTACCTTGATTGAATTCATACTAAACAACCACTGCCAAGTCTCACACAATACCTTCATTATATCAATAAATTTGGATATTATACGTAGTAGTAAATATTTGCATAGTACAAAGGGTTCAAAGAAGTGTGTGTGGCCCTAGAAGAAGAAGAAGAAGAAGAAGAGGAGGAGAAAGAAGAAGAAAAAGAAGAGAAGGGAGAAGAAGAAACACAGTTATCTGAATAATAAAAAATAATATTAGTAATAAAAATAATAATAATTCACTTTCATTGTCTGTAACTGCTTAACCAGTTCAGTGTCGCAGTGGGTCCAGAAAGCAAGGCAGGAACACCAGTCCTTCACAGGCTGACACACACACGCACTCACATTCTCTCATTCACTAACACACACACACACACACACACACACACACACACACACACACACACCTATGAACACTTTTTTCTGGGAGGACACACAAGTGGACACTGGGAGAACACATTAATTATAATAATTATAAAAATAATGGTATTTATAAACTGTTTTTTTAAAAAACGTGGATTAGCCTATTATAAGCTTCAGGAATGAGAGGTTTTATGCAACCGAAAATAAATGTGTTTTAAGCTTGCATTTAATTAGAATAGAGGTGGGAGAGAGTTCCAGAGGCATGTAGCATGTCTGTTTCCAAGACTGCACTGGTTGCAACAGGGAATACCAAGAAACCCAGCTGAAGAAGATCTGAGTGTGTACTTTGGTGTGCAAGGGTGAAGAAGGTCAGACAGATAGGAAGGAGCTAAATTAAAGAGAATGCTGTAGGTGAATATGATATGTAACAGTAAGCCAGTGGAGGTTTTGGAGAGCTTGGTGATTTGGTGATTTAACCAAGTGTGAGTGAGAAGACAACAACAGACTTCTGAACCACCTGAGGTTTATGGAGTAATTAGAAGCTAATGCCAGAAAGAAGGCAGTTACAGCAATAAAGGCGGCAGGGGATGAATGCATGGATGAGATGTTCGGCAGCAGACACAGAGAGACGGGCAGGTTTTTGCAATGTTGATCAGATTTTTTTTTTTTAAACAACAAAACCAACACGAAAATCAAAACTGAGAGTTGGGTGAAGAATGACAACCAGATTCCAGACGACAAGGGAGAGAGACAGAGTAACATCAGTTCAGAGTGTGCAGGGAACTGTGTTTATTAGCAGTGGATTAAGAATGGAAAAAGAAAAGAAAAAGAAGAATAAGTCTGACATAGTAGCATCACTCTTCAATCGGAAATCTGGCTATAGAATCTATATAGTACAGTAAAACCTAATTAAAGATTGGCAACGTCCCATTAATCAACCATCAATATAACTGCATTCAGACAGATGTATTCTGCTCAAAACATGATATTATCCTACAGTAAGATGCAGACTTTGTAAGATCAGCTCAATCTACCACAGGTCCTCAAGTATCAAGTTGAGAAAATACTTGAGTAGATTAAAAAACTTGAGATTAGCCAAGTGCTCATTTTGTATTAATATTTTACTGGTAAACATTTGAGAGAAGTAGCTGCAAGCATAAGATTTTTTTTTTGCCTTGTATACTTGATGTAAAAAATATTAATATACATTTATTGTCACGTACCACTGAAATTTGACCTTAAGAAGCTGAAAATGAGAACCTTATCTTATTTATCAATGAGTAGGTAACTTGTTGATAAATCAACGTTAACTGAAGTCACGTTGTTTGGTAAGTAGTTTAAGTTAATGTAAAAATTTTATTTTTTGTTTTATTTCATTGTTTGCTGGTTGGGGTGTAAGAAAATTAATAAATAAAAATAAATCGACACAGGCAGCTCTGTCACATCAGATGCTCTGGATTGACTGTATTTTAAGTATTCACCATACACAGTGGGTGGATTCCTTAAATTAATAGACGACTGGTTCTTCTGTTGATTCTCTCCTAAATAATATACTGTTTGCAGTGCATATCCAATGCCCTTGCCTCATTCCACTGCCCTGGTTTCACATGAATAACTCAAGGCTTAGCTCTGATGCTAGGCCTGGTAGCAGTTTGGAAATCCCACTTTACACACTAATCTCCCCATGATTTTCCTTATTTGCACACATTTGGTCTGCAAAGTGTGTAGAGTGTGCAGTAGATGAGGAAAATGGGGTAGAACTGGGTTTCACATGCATGGCCTCCCCTATATCCTCTTATTCTCATTCCAGCCAGCATGGCAGGCACATCCATCAGGACCCGGGTACAGGACACTTCCTGCCTGATCACAAATGCATGAAGCCTGCAATAAAATTAACCTTGTGGCAATTGTTTTCTCACACGTGTGATGGGCCGGTGGCAGCTCATCCGTTAGTGAGGGGATATAAAAAAGTCAAGCGCAGATGTGCAAAAAATTATGACCAAGAGGCCACAATGCGGCCGGGCTAGCATGGGATTATTGAGTCAAGACCCGATCAATCAACGAGTGAGGAGAAAAAGAACAAAGCATATGTCTGAATGATTATGTTCACGTGAAGCATGAAGGCTAACAACATAGCTCCTGGAGAATGTATGTATGTATGTCTGAGAAAAAGAGAAGTCTACCTGAGTGTGAAGAACAGGATATAAAGCCAGTCGCTGATGACTTTTGTCCAAAGAAAAGATTTTTTACCACAACAGAAGATTTACATGTTGTATTCCTTTTACAGTTTGGTATTTGAGACCTATAAATGGCATTTGCATTTTCAGTGTGACTCTCTGACTTGCATGTGGAAGGAATCTCACCAGTATTGGGTGGAAGCAAATTTCATTTATGTACTTTTGCACCAGAGTATCTCATGCAGAGGGAACAGCTAATTTTAATCTCACTGGGGTATCTTTTGAACTATGTTTGTTCATCAAACCTGTGAAATTTGGCCCAGAGCACAGCCAGAAAACTGTGCAAGGGGAAAAGATTATATGATCCGTTTGAGTGTATTTTACCACATTTTAACATTGCATTTACCACTCTGCGGGATATTAAAACTTGGATTAGCACTATAAACGGCAATGTGTTTAATGCTGAGTTAGTGTTACAGTATAAATTGTCAAGTAACATTAACAGCTTGTCTGCAGCATCAAAGTTCTAAAGCTTTGCACAGCCCTCACTTAACTGTAGTATTTGTTTTTCATAGCAGTGTCATTCTCTGTGTGTATAAGTCATTCATTTTAATAATATACAGAAATAAATGAAATAAGAATAAGAAATAAACAGATAGGTCTTTTGAAGGTGATGTTCTTGGAATGGAATATTAAGCATACATTTCTTACTCAACAATTTTTTATTTTATTTTATTTTTTTATAAATCTTTGAATCAGCTGAGCTGATGGGAATGTGGCATTTCTTGCAGTTTATACATGTATTTAATATTAACTGTTTCGACTAAAGGGCTGCATGGTGGCGCAGCAGGTAGTGTCGCAGTCACACAGCTCCAGGGACCTGGAGGTTGTGGGTTCGTTTCCCACTGTGAGGAGTTGGTGTGTTCTCCCCGTGTCCGTGTGGGTTTCCTCCGGGTGCTCCGGTTTCCTCCCACAGTCCAAAAACACATGTTGGTAGGTGGATTGGCGACTCAAAAGTGTGAGTGTGTGAGTGAATGTGTGTGGTGTCTGTGTTGCCCTGTGAAGGATTGGCGCCCCCTCCAGGGTGTATTCCCGCCTTGCGCCCAATGATTCCAGGTAGGCTCTGGACCCACCGCAACCCTGAATTGGATAAGCGGTTACAGATAATGAATGAATGTTTCGACTAAAATGTTAGGCAGTATTAAACAATGTAACGTCACAGTGAAAAACATTTGATGAATGTCTTGTTGGATTTTATGCTAATAACACAGGTTATTAGAAATGGGTCTAAATCTCTCTCAAAAAATAATTAAAAAACAACCCTAATAAGAAGTACACTTTTAGCAACATGAATTACTGTTTCCTCATTTGTGAACCATAAGAGATGCTTGTGCAACCAACGCTTTGCAGTTAGATAGTGGTCTCTCAAAACTAAGCCATTTCTGGTTGTGTTTCATTCTATAAACAAATCTATGACATCTCATCTCGTCTTTTCCACTTAATCCATGTCAGGGTTCGTGGTGGCAACAGAGCAAGCAAAGAAACCCAAACATCTCTGTCACCTGCAACTTCAGCTAACTCCTCCTGGGGGATCCCTGGGGGCCTTCCCCGACCACTCGGAGCATATAATCCCTTCAGTGGGTACTTGGTGGGCCATGCCTGATATACCTCCAGCAGGAGACACCCAAGAAGCATCCTTATTAGAGGATCGAACAACCTCTCAACACAAAAGGAAAGTAGTTCTACTCCAAGCTCCTCACCCAATCCCAGAGAGCATCCCTAGCAAGCAGCCAGAGAAAACCCATTTTGGCCTCTTGCATTCACAATCTCTTTTTGTCTTTATCCAAAACTCATGACCAAAACCAAGGCTGGGGACATAGATCTACCACAAAATTGAGAGCTTAGCTCCCTCTTTACCATAAGTTATTTAATGTTAACACCTGAACAAACCTCAGGCTTATTCACAGGACATGGGCGTATATTAGCTCAAGTAAATGAAGCCAGGGTCTCCTCACATTCTGTACTTTCTAAACTCTTCATCTGCACCTCTGTGTTAACTTTATGGTTGTTTACTTATGGGAGGAAGTTATGGAAAATTATTTTTCGTTAAAACAAAAAATAGTATGTTCAATTCTCCAGATTAATAAACGTGTCAACATGTTAATGCATGCAGCACTAGTTATTTTCATATTTTAAATATACTTAATAAAAAAAAATAACATAACATTTTTACCCCTCAACTTTAAATTATACTCATCTCTACTCACAAACAATAATGTGATATTGATTCATCTTCTGCTTAATTTAAAGTGCTACAAATATGCAAGGAGGATTGTTGCAAGGTCTATATGCCATGGGGGCCCAGGATTCTTAAACAAGTGCCTCGGTTATTGTATATGAATATTTCTTTGTAAGTTATTAAGATCTAAAGCGAAAATGTGTGCTCTCCTTGCCAAAACAAAAGTGTTAATGTGGGCTCCGCTGAGAGACAGAGTAGAGTGAGTAGGGTCAGGGTAGAGACACAACCACTGTGCATCCATCCTCTCACAATATTTACACATCCCTCTGCTGCATCCTGACCTACTGTCGCCCAATAGAGAGATGGCCTGAGTGTGTATATATGTGTGTGTGTGTGTGTGTTTGGAGGGAAGGGTTGTTGAAGACATAGAAAGATGGGGGGAGGGGTGGAAAAATCCTTCAGTGGGTGTTTATTTGCTCTCAACACCTCCAAAGCGATCAATATTTTTAATTTGGGACCGAGTTATTATTTTTCACATCACTGGGCTGGGGAGCAGAGTAAAGTGGCTCATATTTTAGCGCTAAAAAGATCGATATGACAGGCTCACCTTCACTGTGCCCCGCTCTCTCTTGCTCACACCACACCAGGGGCCACACAGACCATAATGTACACACAGCGGCAGGCCCCCACATGCACCAATCACATCATTGTCCCAGCACCAAACACACACACACACACGTCTGATTTACTTTGCACCCTACATCCTGCTACCCCCCTCTAAACTCATATAACCATACACACACCACTTTATCAGGTTGATTTTTATGAGGCTTGTAGTCCAGTATCTGGGAGTGTGTGTGCATGAGAGAGAGAGAGAGAGAGAGAGAGAGATGGAAGTTATAGCTTCAGCGCTGCGATAGGGCAAAGGCGAGTCTGAACTCAGATTCTCAGATTAGTCTCCCTATAATAAATGCATCCATTTTTTGCAGTCCCCTGTACAATCTATTAATTGTGCATATGTTTCAGCCTAAATTTTTCCAAGTGAGCCCCAGCCTGCCTTCTCCCCTTAATAATTCTCTTCTGATGGCAGACTCATCGATTGCCGCTCAACATATGTCTGAGGAGAGAGACTGTGTGTGTGTGTGTGTGTGTGTGTGTGTGTGTGTGTATGTGTGTTTATATGAGAGAGAGAGAGAGAGAGAGAGAGAGAGAGAGAGAGAGAGAGAGAGACAGGCTGAGCAGTGGTGTGTATTTGCACTCTTGAGAGCTTGACTGATGGCCTGGGAGAGTTATGGTCCTACAATATTGCTCCACTGACATCTCCTCCATTCAAATAGCCTCACTGTGCTCTGCACTTTGCACCATATGGGAGGCCATGGATTTAGTTTGCAATATTTTAAGCCGGTTATGCACGTGCCAATGTGTTAAAGAGCAGGGGAAATTAGTGTGTATGGTGGGGGTAAGGGCAAATACTTCTCCCTACGTACTAGTTACACAGTAAGCTGTGATCTTACCACAGGAAACACAACACAATTCTACAAATGTTACAGGGAGAAAGAAAATACAAAAGTAAGAGTAAGAAATAGAGGGAGGGAAAGAGAGAGAGAGAGAGTGTGAATGCAAAAGAGAAATGTAATAAAATACATTAACAGCCACACAAAAAAAAGCCACAAAGTGAGCAAAAAAGAAGCCTACAAAGCTATGTAGCCTCTGGTATAATCTGCTAGTAGCACGTTTGTCACTGCACAGCATCAAGCCTGAGGGATGCATGTATCAGTTTGGCCTTACTGTGGATAACGTGTATAGTGTGTTAATATACACTGAAGTATCACTAAATTAGAACCACCTACACACATTGTCCATTTTATCAGCCCCATTGACCATACAGGAGCACTTTGTAGTTCGAAAATTACAGACCCTAGTCAACCTGTTTATCCCCATTTCCCCAAGCTCTTCAATAGTCATGAGCCCCACAGGACCACCACAGAGCAGGTATGATTTGGCTGGTTGATCATTCTCAGTGCTGCAGTGCCACTGACGTGGAGGTAATGTGTTAGTTTGTCTTGTGCTGGTACAAGTGGATTTGACACAGCAGGGTGACTAGAGTTTTTAATGCTCTTATTGTCACTACTGGACTGAGAATTGCCCAACCACCAAAAATATCCAGCCAACAGTGTTCTTTGGGTGGTGTCATCTGTTTGGCGTCTTGTGTCTAGAGCAACACAAACTGACTTTACATCTACAAGTTGGACCAATAATGTAGGCATGTCTACCAGAGTGGACAGTTGATAGACAGTTTTTAAAAAATTGAGCAGCACCGCTGTGTCTGATCCACTGGTATCACACATACTATTATTAAATAGGCTAACTACTTAGTATGTGCACAAATGAACTGTTAATATATGTGGTATGAAATTTGCAGTTATGCTGCAATCTAATTTTTTTGTAAATTGGATGTCAGAGCTGGGAATTACGTCACACCAGAGCCTACCACGTTCCAGTTAAACTTTCAGAAAAATATTTGCTATAGGTTGTCATTAGTAGCGTCTTCCTTTTTAGCATTGTTAGCAATACAGTTGATAAAAGCACACAATACAGTATTTTATACATCCAAACACCATGGAAACATGCCCACATACAGCAGTTGAACAGAACTCTTAGGACTTTAATTTGATGAGACACAAATAGATAGATGCACTATAAACTATATGATACTACTGCTTTTAAACAATGTATGTGTTGGCAGCCATCTTGAATTCTGAACAACTAGGGTTGTTGAGGTCCCCCCAACTGGCCAAGAAGGAAATCTGACTTGCAAGGTCGTTCCAGTTAAAATTTCCTACTTGAAATTTGGTAAATCCGTCATCAGAGGCCAAATGGAATGTAGCACTAAAACAGAGGTAGCTTAAAAACAGACAATACATTTATATTTTGACTTCTAACTGAGGTTTTTGTCCATCTACACACCATTCTGGGCCTTTGTCATGTGTATCTCGGGATGTACTGCGTTTTTTCCTAAATTGCTTGTTCCAGACAGTCGTAGTGGCTTGAGCTCTATTTCACACAATTTACAAGCCCTATCTTTTCCCAACACATCAAAGTATAATCTCGATAGTTAAAGTATTCAGTTAAGTAGATGGGAAGCCAAAGCATTCTCAAGCTAGACCATCTAACTAATAAGATTTACTGCCAAAAATTTTATTGGTAACTTGTTGTTGCTCTAAAAATAAGCATCAGTTTCCTTTCCAATCATAAACACCCAGAGAATGTGCTCGATTTGCCAAACTCATGGAATATGTAAAGATCTAAGGACAAATTATACCATCACATAGTGCTTCTCTGAATAGAGTGGAACAGGATTCATTTCCAATTAAAATGTCGGGTAGAGACAAAAGCTTATGTGAGGGGTGATTGAGGAGCTGGCAGCAGTACAAACATTCATATTAGTTAACAATATATATATATATATATATATTTATACATAAGTTTATGTAAAGAAACACACACACACACACACACACACACACACACACACACACACACTCAAAGGGGTAATAAGAGGCAAACATTAGTGCACATCATTACCCATGGAGCTCTGGAGCCCAGGGGCAGAGGTGGATGATAAATATTAATAGCCTGAAACAAGTGGACAGGGAACAGTGTGATCAAGCTGCCTTTCCCTAATTGACATTTTACCTGCTGTATTACCTTAAATAGGCTGTAAAACAGCAGCCACATAACCCTCTGCCATTCAACTCTTCCCCCTCTTCTCATCGCTGTTTTAATACAGGTTTATACATGACATTCAGGGGCTAAAGGAACTACAGCCACTGCATATTCTAAAAACAGACTCCAACACTGCAATTAAGCAAACAGAAGGGTGTTCTTCGGTTTTTCAACTTCTCACTTTTTAAAAATATGGTCAGTTTTTAATAATGGACACCATATTAAAAATTTGGAGGAAAATGGGGGAAATAAACAAAACAATAGTTTCTTAAATAATAAAGTTTATGTAAATCCAATTAAAACTACACTGCAAAACATTCTAAAATAATCTAATAATCTACAAATAATCTAAATCATGCATCTCTTCTGAATGAGAAGACATCGCAATCACAAAATAAGGCAATTTTTTTTCTGGTATTTTTTTTTTAAACAGACAAAAGCTAAACAGACAAAAGTACCCAGACAAAGCCCTAGAGCCATGTTTACAGTTGGTAGAATCATTAGAATTTGGACACTCAATCTGCCCACAACAAAATCTTAAGACAGGCATACACTGAACCATTTGAAAACTCAGTCCAACTGACCTACCGAGATGAGGGAGCTCACCTTGCATGTGAAATACAAACTGTAAGAACAGCTCTGTCTATGAACAATTTACAGAGAAGCTGTTTCATCCAAAGCAACACATTGCACACCAGAGTACTAAAGAGAAATGATGAGTAAAAGAACTACAACATTGTTTGTGGGCCCCACAGTGTAGTGTAAATGCATTCTGAAGAGCTGTTCCATTCAGTTCCAAGACAGCAATATTTGCATACAGTCCATGGACAGTAATTTGTCTTTGTGACTTTGTTCTACTGTCTCTTTGTCACCTGTTATGAAGCTTCGGTTGTGATTGTGTATATGTGTGTGTGTGTGTAGCCTGAATTCAGTTTGAGAGTGAGCAAAATATCAGAAAACCAGCAGATTGTCCTATTTATGAGTTGGATCTCTTTTGGGCAGTTCATCTGGCAAATTACTGCCCCTCAAACTGCAAGTCAAACAATAGCAGATGACTGCGAAGTGTATGACTTGATTTAGACAGCTTTGCCATTCAAATGACTTATTTCATCTATTTATATTAATACATGAACAGTGTTTTTTAACATATTAACTATATCCATTTTAACCATATATTCAGGAAATCTGTTTTTTTTTCCTTCATCATCCATTCTAAACATAGGGGGTACACATTTTTCTCATGCATATTTCTATTAACATATGAACTTTTCATGCCTTTTACTTTGTTGCTAAAGACCGAAGGAAGCTGGAGAGTGAGAGAACAACATTCTGCTCCTACACTATCTCCTCTCAGGTTATCTGAAAATTGACAGGTTGAGCAGACAACAAACAATTACACAACAGCAAAAAAAATCGAACCTGGGAAAAATAAACGTCACGTTGTTGCAGCTAAATGGCAAAGGCTTTTGTATGACTAGACTATTAAAAGATTTATTGACTGTGTGATACACTGGAAACTTGGTTTTGTTGAACATTACGTGAAGGAAATACATGATATGCACATTTTCAGAGAACTGTCTGTGCAGTAAGAGAAGCTGACAGAACTCCAGTGGCCATCAAAGCAGTTTAATTAAAATTGGTTTCGGAATATACGGCACCAAGGTAATTGAAAATGCATTTCAACAGTGTGATATTAAATGAATACATTATGTTTCTTGCATTAAGGTTGCGTTGTGTTGTTTTATTTGTTTATTTATTTATTAAACTTGATTGGATTGTGCGTACCTATATTAGGATATAGCAGTGTTTTCATAATAACATTACAAACATGTTGTCAACCAATACACAAGCTACTCCGTTCTCAAAAGTCCAGAGATGAAAGCATTAATGATTAGCAGTAGTATGCTGCCACCTTCTGGACACAATTGGTAATTGCCTTACTTTATTGCCAATAGGGCAAATCAAGCTGGACCAAAATAAAAATGTTAAAATCATAAATTTATATATAGATTTGTCCAATCATCAGCACCTCCCATATCCAAAAATATTGTTATAATATTTTTTTTTATAAAAATACCCTCTAAAAACCAACACAGTATTTCCATCTTTATGAATGTTCACATTATGTCCCTGAACTTCCCTGAAGGAGTCTTCCCAAGAGATTAATTAAGTTAATAAAGTTCTATCTAATCTTTTAATTAATCTAATTTGTTTAAACTCATATAAAAATCTGGGCTAATACAAAATCACACACAAGTTTCAGAAAACGTTTTAATGTGTGCATGTCTTTTAAACAGTAAGCTCATCTGTATATTAAATATGTTAAAGTTGCATAAATTCTATATCCCCGTGTTTATATCATTACTTTCATTAAGATGTTATTAAAAATCTCACCAATTGTTTCACCAATAATTTTCACAACAATAATTGTTAAATTATTAATTACTTCATATGTTTTTGTACATTGCGTCCTATAACTTGGAATAATATTAATCACTATATGTAATATCTATGCAGGAAAGGCTCAGCCCTCCTCACAATCCGCCTGTCTATAGCAGCTGTACTATTAACACTCAAATCCCTATACCATTTGTATCTAAAAATGTATTTAAAAAAATAATAACTAAGATCTGTACGTAGGACTACACATATTGATGCTTGTCCTCCTGAAAACCACAGAAAAATCACGCACTTTTTAAAAATGTTCTTAATAAATGATTTACCGAGACTGTAAAAGACAGAACATCCACAAACGGGGAAGATAAAGCATGCCACACTTACTGTAAAATGCTCCTGGGACTTGTAGTTCTCATCGAGGTAGACACGGGCTCTGTTATACTCCTTCATTGCATCACTGGATAGTAACTCTCTATCAGGGGAAAAGACAGGGTTCATACAGTTTTTCCAAGGTAAAATTCAAACACTTTTCCAGCACCTTACAGCTGTAGTAAATTGCAGATTTATTCAAATACATTAATTCACTCATTCATTCATTGTCTGTAAGTGCTTATCCAGTTCAGGGTCACGGTGGGTCCGGAGCCTACCCGGAATCATTGGGCGCAAGGCAGGAACACACCCTGGAGGGGGCACCAGTCCTTCACAGTGCGACATTCACTCACACACACACCTATGGACACTTTTGAGTCACCAATGGGAGGAAACCCACACGGACACAGGGAGAACACACCAAACACCTCACAGACAGTCACCTGGAGCAGGACTTGAACCCACAACCGCCAGATCCCTGGAGCTGTGTGTCAGCGACATTAGGATAATAATTAAAAAAAGAAATTGAAGTTCAGAATTCCCATCATTATCACACACATAGGTGCTATAGCGAGTCCATGCTGAGCAGATTTTGTTTTAGGCTCTGCTACTTATTTTATTTCCCCATCTAATAAGCGAATTATTCAGTTAGATATTAGCTATTTGTTGTGGGTGGGTGGGTGGGGGGGGGGGGGTTCAGTTACAAATTTCAGCACTTTTCAAACCTGGAACATACAGCATTAATATTCAAGCATTTTCAAGGATGTCAAGCACCCGTACGAACCCTGAAAAGAAAATGCTTAGCTGTTGCCTCATCTACAGTTAATATTACACACATTAACAAGTACACTCATAAAAATAAAGGTGGTAAATTGGGTTCTTTGAGCCAAGGCATAGAAGAACCACTTTTGGTTTCATAAAGAAGCATTTTGCTAATAAATATTAAATCGTAAAATAACCTTTACATCAAGTGAAGTTTCTTTAAAACGTTTTCTTCACACTCACACGTCTCTTTGACAATCATGGTCCTTTTACAGAAACAAAAGAGGTTCTTCCATTTGTAACTACGCTCAGTTGTTATAGTTCAGCAGTTTAGCTCACAGACATTTACAGCGTCATTCAAAGATTTAAAGATATTATGGCTTAGAACATGTGCAATAAAAATCAATAATAAATCATTTATTTATTTAAAATAAACGGAAACAAATGAGATTGTTACAAACTTACTGACACTGTTAGAATACTTTACACAAAAGTAGCAAATTTCTTCCAGCACAGGGTTTCAGCCTTAGAACACTAAGTTATTATTAATATGTTTCCCCTAGACACTGTAAGTCTTTTCTAACAGATATTACTGTTCTTGCCTACCTCATGACCAGGAGAGGGCTCCACTAAACTCTCTAAATGAGTACATTTCTTGGATGGGAAATGCCTTAAATAATGCGTGATGATCCAGAATACCAATCAAGCAGCTGAGTTCCATTGAGGGTAGACCTTATTTGCAAGGCAACAAATCATTAGAATGAAACTAAACAAGTTAATAAGTAAAAATGAACTCAAAAGAATGAAATAATTAATAATGGACAATTAAATTATACAATTCTTAAAATTCTAAAATAACTATTAATCTAATTATAGGGGGAAAAAATACTACACTGTGACCCAAGATATTCCCTGATCATAATAATTTTTTTCTTTTTCAAACCAATTGGTTATTTCATTGCTGGGTAATAATCCAACAGTGCTCCTGCTTAAATACAAATAACTAGTAAGAGGTGCTTCTGGTTCAGAAGACTGACCCATGTTGTTGCAAGGAGGTCAGCAGACATCTGGACAAGGTCTGTGTTTTACATATCATTCATTTCTTCTTGGCACAACTGTAATACACCAACGATACATGTAGGACACCAAGAGGGTTGAAAGCTCATGGAAAGTTTTCTTTTTACTGTGTATTTGGGTAATCAGGGCAAGCTGCCGTCAATCATTCTGCAGATAACATGAATAACACTCTCACACTAGACCACATTTGTAGCACGGATGCAACAGACAAACTTACTTGACGAAGCTGTCCACATGCGTCATTGATTCTTCATAATTCTTCCCACCAACTTCTTGACAGTGTAACGCTACGAAGTGTGGTTTGTGCATGTGCACTGTCTGTAACAAGGAAAAAATAAAAAATTAAAAAAGACATCACGGGGCGGGGAGTGCATCAACGAATAGAATGTTGATAATAAAAATATTAGAATAAATACCAATCATTTTTACAACATTAAATAGTGATACTGTGTATGAATGTGTCGGGGTTAACCTTTCCAAATCTTACCTCTGGGCACTAATGTCTTATTTGAGGTTGTCTTCCAATATCTAGTTTTACAACTTAATAAATACTTCATTATGTTAAACTAAGTGTGCTGGTGATGTAACAAATGCATACGGTCAGGGAGAAAATCACACCAGCTCACAAGACATCTAATTCTTTTAAATGTGTTGAAATGATTTATAAGTGGTACAGAAGCACCAGGCTTAATATTTTTACTTATTATTTTAAATAATAATTATCTCAGGTGATTAGGACTTTGCAGAGTACTACCGTAAAGTATGTCACAGGAACATTCACTCACCTATGTGCAGTTTATATTATGGAAGATAAATAATGCAATAGCAACTCCATGCAGTGTATGGACAATACTGCTGTTGTGTTCATCTTACTATCTTTGTATGTGTGTGTTTACTTTTAGAGTGCCCCCCAGGTACAATACCCATCATACTCATCTATTATTATTATTGTCTATCATGTATCATCACTACACATTCAAACTCTCACACACACACACACACACACACACACACACAAAATCCCGCATATGAAGGCAAACGTAGAGCAGGCTTCAGGAACTTAAGACACCGCTTAAGAAAGCAAGATGAACTGTTTTAACCAGGATAATAAATTAGAATGTCATCAAAAATTTAAAGTGATTTCAGTAATTCAATTAAAAAAAGTTAAACCCGTTATATGCATTCATTACAAACAGAGTGATCTATTTCAAGTGTTCATTTCCTTTAATATTGAAGATTATGGCTTACAGTCAATGAAAAACCAAATATATATAAAAAGGCAAGTCCATAATAAAAGCAAACCTTTGAGTGACTGAGGAGACCTTGAACATGGCAGAGGGTGGTCACCATGGAGTCACATGACTGAGCTCTAAAAGGTGTTTGCGTGTTCGGGGCGAACGTGTCCTGCTGTTTTGAGGTGTGACCCAAAACAGAAAATCTATACTGCAGTGAATTACAGTACTCATAGGCACTCATGGGTCGGGACTTTAGATGCTGGGCAGGCCATAGATCGTAGTCACCCAGGATTTGTGAGTCCCAGGGGGCTGTAAAACCTAGGACGGGTGTAGGCTTTTAGGTCTCCTCCACTTGCCAGCCTGCATTATTCCCACTAAAAGCCAAATCAAATAAAGGTAATGTATAGCAATAACACTATGGATTTTCCATCAGCCTATGGCGTGCCACTTAGTTGGATGACCCTCTGTAGACCATAGGACCTAGATTTCAAAACTGCATTAAATTAGTAGACCTTTCAGCCAATCACCTCTCTCTAGTCTTTTTAAAGCTACTGCCTTTTACAGTAGTGCACACCCTTGTGTGAGTGTAGAAGAATGGTTTGTTCAGGTGAGTGAACCGAATGGACTGAAGAAACCAGTGGGAAGTGGTGTTACGTGACTGGGGGTGTCAGGGTAACACTTGCCAAGGCTTCACAAACATTCATCTGTGTGCTTGTATGTGTATGCTTGCGCATGCGCGTGTGCGCGTCCAACATTGACTGCCAAGGCCAATAAACAGACCACTCTGTCCACAGCAGCCAGACCTCACTTGACTTTCCTGAAATGTACCGATAATAAAAAACCTAAATTACAACACACCATGTTGTGTATTTCTCCATCTCCTTTGGATATAGCTGCTTTTATGCGCTTTTATATATATCAGTACTGTGCAAAAGCCTTAGCCACATAACAGTATTATTGCTAATAATTGCGGTGCTTGTATAAAATTATAAATAATTACAGTTAATATTACATACAGTAAAAGTAGAAAGAGCTATTTTCTAAAAAGTAGTATATGTTTTGTGAGGCGTGAATTGAAGAACAAATTTTTTTTCCAGATACTGATCGTATGGATTTGTTAAATTAACAGCACACTTGATTTAACATAATGAAGTATATATTAACCTGTAAAATGAGGGACTGGATTACAACCTCAAATAATACTACACTGACCTGAGGAGAGATTTGGAAAGGGTTAAACCAACTTATTAACAAACAGAATATCACTACTTACTGTAATGATGTTATTGATTTTTATTCTAAAACTGGACTTTTTTTTTATTTAACTGCATTTTGTTTTTTACAAATAATAGCTTTTTAAATCTAATTTTCTTAGGTGTCTAAGATTTTTCACAGTACTATATAACAGTAACTATAACTTCTTTAAACCGAGGCCTCAAATATAAAGCACCTATTCAGCATGATTTTTCCCTAGACCCAGAGAAATATGAGTCAATGTCCGGAAAAAGGGGGAAAAAAATAATACTACGCTTTATTTAGAGTGTGGTGCCTAAATAGCCATTTCAGGGCATGAACATAAACAGGGCTGTATGACAATGAAAGTAACCATTAAAATATATGTATGAAACCCACCATCTCAAATCATTATAGTAAGTGATTTTTCTACATCACTTGAACAGTTGAGTTTCAAAGCTATTTAAAATAAAATCTCTTTACATTCATCTAGATTTAAACGTTTAAATATAAATTACATGTAATGATGTGTTTTTAAAATATTATTTAAAGCTGAACATCTATAATCATTCAATGCAAGCATGAGGGATATGGCACTATATATTTTTAACCATCATGAGGAGTTCTTGAGCTTTTTTGACTGTGATAACTGTCGGCTGACTAATTTACAGTAACCTTTGAGCTATTAACTAAACTTTAGCGTACATATACAAAATCTTGAGCAACACTGCTATTGTATTATTTAAACTACACATTAGTCATATTTATAACTTTTTAAGTTTACATGGTATCTTTGTTCAGGGCATACACAGACAGAAACCAGGGGTCTGGTGTAAAACGTATCACCCTCACAAGCACTGAACAGCCCAACACTGCTTTTATAATCCCAACAGAAAGAAATTCCAATAAAATGGGACACTAGAACAGTCACACATGAGCCTAGGGTTACCATGCGTGAGCAGAGGGGTATATAGCCTCCCAGCACTGGGTTGTGGAGTACTGTGGAGCACTGTTAGAGATGAGGTGAATTGATTAAATTCAATTAATTCCTCACAATTATGTACTAATATCTTTTTTTTTATTTCCTCATTAAAATAACTGATTCAAATGAAATGTCAACAAGCATTGTTTACTACATTTATTCCTATATAAAAATTATTTTAACATGTCAGTAAGAAGACAAATACATTTTTATATAAATAAAGACTACTGTACAAATAATACTACAGAATTCGTGATCTGTGTTTACAGATGAGAACTTCAAAAGAAAAACTGTAAAACAGAACTGAGCTAAACTGTTGATCATAATCCGTTACACAACGACACACACACACCCACACACCACCTCAGGTAGTGTAGATCACGGATGCAAGACAGTAGGAATATTTGCCAAAGAGGAGTGTGTTCTCTTTCTCTGGGTGTAAAATGTTTATAGTCATATTCCTATGCATGGCATTTCTCACTAGTCAGTGTTTACATTGGGTACTGGGTACATGATCTGTTAAATGGGCAAACAGATGAATAAACGACACAGAATCCACACCATGACTTTATCATCATGCCTCTAACTGAGGCCTTAGTGACTTCACAAGTAAATTTGTTTATACAGGAAACACTGTCATTGTGTATTTTTGTTTCACATTGTATACAGTTTCTTTCATTCTCCTTTGAACAGAGGGAAGCTGAAATTCAGTTGAGTGAATTGTGTTAACCATATGGTGTGAAAAAAAGAAAAAGAAAAAAAAAAAAATTTCACCCCACCCCAAATTTCACACAGACATAGTAAGCACTGTCACCACCTGTCAGCGTTATGCTTTAACACTTTCCACTTCATCTGCATGGTCATGCTTCTGGGGGAAAGGCTAAAACAGCATCATAGAATGTGTGAGGTAATATGCACTTCAGTGGTTGAGCTCCAGCAACAGGTCAATAGAAAAGGGAAGTTGCCTACATGTGTGTGCTTATGCTGGGGCTGTCAGCTGTGCTCAAAAATTAAATAAATGCATTCCTTCGTTTGTTTTTCATTCAGTACTTTTTTCACTTAAAAAACATTTTTTAAAGTGTGAAAAAAATTATTAGGACCCAAACTGCAATAGCCACATTTTTAGGTCCATGTCTCTCAAATCCCCAAGAAGATGAGTACTGTTGTGTTGTAAAGTTGAGGGTTGCAAGAACAGCAGACAAATAATAATAAAAACAAAAATAAATAAACAATATGCAGCTTCATTATTGCTTGCACACCTCTGTAAATATTTCCATTTTTAGATGTCAATATTTATATTTTAAAACCCTTTTAAGACACATGGATATTCCATAATTTCTGGGGCAAATCAATAACCAATAATCATCATAGTGTTGTTGACAATACTGAGGTCATAACCAAACCTTAATTTGTTCCTCTTTTTTCTATTTTACATTGTGCACAATATTTTTACATCATTTAGCAGACATAAATAATGTCATTCATCACTGTAGATGACTAAAAATAAATAATTAAATAAGGCACATTGACAACTAACAAGTATTTAATTATGGGAGGAAATACAGAATATACTATGAGTGAAAAGGGCCATGAGGCAAAAATAGCTAAAATGTGAGAGTGTAGATGAGTAATAATAATACAGTAATATATAATATAATGTAGATATAATATGTCATATATGGCATTTGTGTACACATACTATAAAATGTGCTATAAAATATTTTATACAGGGAAATGCAGAACGATATGAATAAATATAAAATATAAATACTGTAATGTTGTGCAACTAAGCATTATGTTACATTCATTATCATAGCGTAAGGAAGGTGTAGGTTCATAATTGTAGGTTCCCAGGTTCAAGTTTAAAGTGCAAGGCGTCCAAAGTTGGTAATGAGTGCTAAAACTCTGGGGAAGAAGTTGTTGGCATGTCTGCTTATGGCTGGAAGAAGAGATATCCAGGATGAGAGGGGTCAGCTGTTATTTTGCCAGCATGCTTCATCACTCTGCTGTAGTAGATGTCCGTGAGCATTGGCAGACTACAAGCTGTGATGTTCTCTGCTGTCCTGATTATTTGCTGAAGTTTGGCTTTTTCTTGTTAGTTGGAAAAACCAGTCCAGATGGTTAAGGATGATGTGAGAATAGATGCAATTATCGCTGCTTAAAACTGGATCATCAGACTCTGAAGCAGGTTGAATTTCATCAACTCAGGAAGAACATTCTTTGCTGTGTTTTCTTGACTATGGAGTGTTCCTCTCCCACATCAGATGGTCCTGGGTTTGATCCTCGCATCATGTCAATGTCTGTGTGGAATTTCATATGTTCTCCATTCCACAATCCAACAATACAGGTTGTTATTTCAGCTGGCTATGCAATAATGCCCCAGGTTTAAGTGTGTGAGTGACTGGGTTAATGCGTGATGCATTGTGCTTATTCTTGATATAGTCTGCACTACACCATTTTATTTTGCTGCATTCCATTTGAACTCAAATGATGAAATGTCCAAGTTACTAGTAAGAAATTTTAACAAGAACACTGTGGAGTCAAAAAAGGGTCAAAAAGATTTTGAGTGTGTAAAACAATACTCACAAATGTAACAGATTTTCTAACTGCGTTTGAGCAAATACATACACGTAAAACGAAATCAGTGTTCTGATTGGTTAAACCAGGGGTGCACAACTCCAGTCCTGGAGGGCCGGTATCCAGCAAAGTTTGGTGATTCCTCTGCTTAAATACAACCCTTAAACCTGTCAATTAACAGATGAGTTGAATCAGGTGTGTGTGAGCAAAGGAATCACCAAACTTTACTGGATACAGGCCCTCCAGGACTGGAGTTGTGCACTCTTGGGTTAAACAAACCTCGCAATGTGATTGGTCCAGCTAAAGCTTTCCTATTGGTCCATCAATTGGCCGTCAAAACAGGGTCTTAAATCCACAACTGCAAAAAAAAAAAAAAAAAAAAAAAAAAAAAAAAAAAAAAAAAAAAAAAAAAGATTCACTCACGCAGCAGAGAAGGCGAATGTGTGGATTTTTTCCACCTCATTCAAAAACTCCCACTGTCACATTTGGAACATTAAACAGGTCTGCTCTTGCACATTTTAAGCCATTTGAGAAGGTACTGATTCACAAATTCATGACATTTGATTTACAAATGCAAATTTTCTTTTTTTTCATATTTGTGAATTTAAATTATTATTATTGTTGGGTTTTTTTTATTTGTGCATTCCAATACATTTGTGGATTTTAGTTTTATGTGTATGTAGTTGCTCAAACACAGTTACAAAATCCGTTACACTTGTGAGTATCGTTTTACAAACTCAAAATCTTTTTGACCGTTTTTTTTTGACTCCATAGAACACCCATGCAAGTTGGATTTCCTACTTGGAAAGTTGGGAGGAGACTCATCAACTAGTTCAGAATCCAAGATGCCCATCCACACATAAACTGTGTGTAAAAGCAATAGTATCATGCAGTTTATTAGCACTCCTATCTATGTGTCTCATTAAATAAGCTTTACACACAGTACTGTCCAACTGCAATATGTGGGTGTGTTTCCATAGTGTTTGTATGTGTAAAATATCACACAATGTAGTTATTAACTAGTATCGCTAACAATGCTAACCAAGAACAAGCTAATCATGAAAACCGAGGGCAGGTATATTTAAAGATAATTCATTATGGTCCAGTTAAAGAAAATTTCCTCCAAGCAAGGTCTGCAACCTCATGTCTAACTTGCATTATGATCAGTGCCATATCCTGCATACTTAATTGGCTTAGTAGTTATATCAACATTTTCTGTAGTCAACAGCTGAATTTCAAATCAAATTTCTATTAAAGTTACAATTCAAAATATTTCAATATTAGACAGTTTTTACACTGATTTGAACAAATTATATATAACAAATACTTTAAACAAAATTTTATTAAAAGTAAAATTTAGAAGTCAAAAATACTTTGAAAAAAATGTACATATTAAAAAGTGTCTAATGACTTGTGTTGTAATTGCAGTGGGTGGGAGAGACTTTATCCGTAACAGCAAGTTAATTGGCTTTTTTTGCTGAAGTGCAGTTCTTTGTCCATAAACAAACCTCATGTTCAATGTTAAGAAAACTCCCATTCATATTTCAAATGGTGATCTCTCTTTTTAATTACAATATATCTGGTTTTACAGTACACAACACTGTCCTAAAAATTTTTTTATCTCATCCCCTGGGCTATCTTTATTTGCCCCAGGGGAACAGTGTCTGGTGTCCTGCCCTGTCTGTGGAGCCCATTCACTCAAGTCAGTGCTCATCACACTGCATAGATCTGATAGGCTGATTAGTGGCATGTGTGATATGAACAACACAGCGATTGGTCTGTGAATTTTCTGAAACTCTAAACCTGTACTGTTATGACTAGAAACTTACACCAGTTATAATAAACACTCAATTCAAAATCAAATCAGTTATAGGCCCAGGTCTGGACAGAACAGTGTCTGGGGCCAGACATGGACCACGGTTTGTCCATCCACTTGTTAAGTCGTGACCTATCAAGCTTGTGAATCATCACATCCAGGTCTAAACCACTACTCATTACTGCCAACTTGGTGATATGCCGCTAGATTTAGCAATATTTTAGACACACTAGAGTTTTTCTTTTAGCAACCTTTTGTACAAACCTTGGCTTCTTCTCATAGAAAATTCATAGGATTGACCGTGAGTGGGAGACATTCTACTGCTCCCAGAGATGGAGCTGTGGGAAGCCCAACTGTCGCTCTGCAGCTCCTCTGTTCACTGAGATGGAGCAGCACAGTCAGTCCACACAGCCTCTCACACAGATCAGAATGAGCTGCGAATGTGAAACTAGTGCTGCCCAAGACATTTTTTCTTATTTTTATGTTTAATTTATACATTTTTCTAAGACATTCAGCTTTATTCAAACAGTAATATGTCTTACCAATATATGGCACAGGCACAAAGGTGCAAACCGGGAAATGATGAAACGTCGCGTGTGGAATCACACTTTGTGACAATTTGTGCCACCTGACCTAGGATACAGGGTTAAATGGAAGGCTTGAGTGTGACCTCATTCCTAGCTCCGACATCAGACAGGTAAATAGTAGGAAGCATTAATCTCTATATCTATGATCAAACGCAGTTTTGTTTGCCGCATCACACCCAGAAACATCATACTCCCAGGTTTATCACCTTCAGGGATCTCAGAAATAACAACCTTTCTGCTTTAATGAACTAATTTCATCAGTATTCCACCCCTCAGTCTTTGTTATCTCCTGAGGTAATTCAATATGAAAACATTATCACAACTACCCTAAATATGGATCATGAATGATGGATCATGAGGCCTTTTGTAGTTCTGCCCTATGGTTTAACTTCTGAGCAGAAGCTTCTCAGTAGGAAACTCGGTTGATAGTGCATACACTTGCCTATAAAGATCAATGCCAGGCTGCATAAAACACCTTAGGTGAAAATATTCCAATAAGGTCCCCCTTAACCCTTCCTTTTTTAAGAAAATGTTCCCTAAATGTCAACTATTGGGGGGAAACGTGGTTCTCGCTGGTTGCTTACATTCAGAAGCGTTGTGTCTTTTAAAGTGGAGCGGCATGTTTGAGGGGGGAAAAAATGACTGTTGCTGAAATTTAACGTGTCTGCAAGTTTTTATTCACTGTTTGAATTACTTCTTTTAAACTCACTTACAGAACATTGGGGCTTCATAAACACTTTAAACTGGTTTTGAGTATGCAAAGAGACTGGAGAGCTAGCAAAATGAAAACATCTGAATTTTATAAAAAGTATTTTTTGAGTACAATCATCAATATTGTCTAAGTCCTATAATTATTAGCTGAAACACATTTAAGCAAACTGTTGCATAAAACTCCTTTTCCCTTAGAATTATTTAAGGGATGTAAAAGCTCCCCTTAACTTATTTTGTGTTTTGGAGGTTTTTGAAGCTGATCGTTTGCCTAGGTGAACTTTGAGATAGAGATATACTCCAGCAACTCTGAGTTTAAGACAGTACAGATTTGATCGTTGTTAGATATATGAAGTCACTAATGAGCTGGAAGACCACCTCAGACACTCAGACACATACGTTACCCATAGTTTACAGCTCCTGATAGCGTCAAGCTTTTTTTCTTCACTATTCTTTTAAAAGTATACATTTTTCCTCCTTGGTCCAGTTACTTTTTCTTTTCTTGTTCAGCCCTCAACCTTCCCTTTTGTTTATTTTAAAAGCCATAAAGACAACACTCAAACAGCAACATCCAGTGAACTACTTTTTTCCTGAGGCATCGTTGTCATGGAAACAGTAGACATTTACAGCCACAAAACTTTAGTCACTGCAATAAATCCCTTAAAGTTTTTCATTAGTCAAGTGAAATGTCTCAGGGATTTATGCAACACATCTAAAATCTTCTTCTACTTAATGGGAAACTTAAGGTGTTTTATGCAAGGTCAAGAGTGACTGTCAACAGCAACTGCCAATGAACTCAAAGAGCCATTGTCACTACTGTCAGTAAGCAGCCTACCAATAGCTCTCAGTTTGCCCTATCACATGATCTCTGCTTTAACTTTTTGACATTGTTTAATAAAAAGGCTCTCTATATTTATTTAAAACTTCAACAGTCTGCTGGCTCTGTGGACACCCCAGAGTCCTGCCCTTCTGGTAACATTTATTTATGCACGTTCATTCCAGTTGATCAAAGTTCTGTGGCTAGGCTTATCAAGGGATCTGGTTAAACTGTGCCATTCGCCTCTCTGCCCTCTCATAACCCAAGCTCTCCATTACTCCCTTAGGTCTGATTCAGTAGCTCCCAATCTAAAACTGTTTGCAAATACCTGAGTTCTTAAGAAGCTAGGACTTGAGCCTGAAGATTTTATAATGGTGCCCTTGCTACGAAGAACCATAAACATGTTTTGTTTGTTGTTGATTTTGCACATTTGCACCAAGCCCTCTTATAGACACCCACATGCTTTGCTGATTAGCTGTGCTGTTAGGCTTAGATTAACAGTTTGTAATCGCCTTGGATCAACAGGTTAGATCGCACAGGATTAGTATCACCTGTGGACAAGGGATAATTTTTTTATGAGCATCTCAGAAGATTTTATCTCATCCGAATAGACCATTTCAGTCAGTTTTTCCTGTGTGCACTCTCCCATTTAAGGAAAAAGTATTTTACCTACAGTAAAGCAAATAGCAAAAATAATCCCAGTTATAACAACCCAGTGCCAATAGTCATGTGTGGAAATATTCTGTAAAATCCTGTGATAAAGGGGTTTTTCACTGGTTTTCTCAAGAACAGAAGCGCTAGAGGTATTTAGTGATGTAATATACGGTTAAAGAACTAGGCTAAGCTCAGCTGCTGAACGACAAGCCACAATCAAATCCAGAAGACAGCCTAACGGTCACACAGAGAAGAGAAATTTCTGGAAGTGCACAGTAGTCCTACATGTGTATCTTAATCATTAAGTTACTATCATTAAATGACTTAAAATTATCAGGTAGATTAATTGTGTGAAGATGTTATGTAAAACACATCTCCTTTTGGCAGACTCCTCACTCATTATCTGTTAGTTGATTGAACATTTATTGCTCCTAAGGGGATTTGTCTTGCACATAAAAAAGCCACTTTAAACAGACTAAAAACTCCAGTAGCTCTGCTGTGTCTGATGCACACTGTGTGACAGAAAGTGTGAATCAAACGGCCACTCCCATCTCTGTTACTTAAACCAAAATTTCTTATCGAATGTGAATCCATCATAAACATTACATGTCCTGCTTATATATTAAAAAAAAAAAAAAAAAAAAAAAAAAAGGGGACATTAATGCAGCTCCCTCATGGAAAATATTTCTGGCCTGAATAAGGCTTAAGAATAGCATATTCTGGCTATTTAGATATTATTATGTCTTAGGTTGCATCTAGACTGGTCTGCTGTAATGTTGTTTTCTTTGGGCTCCCTGTCTGTTGTCCAAAAGCAAGAATATGCTCTGAACTCAGTGACTCAAGTAGTTTAACATTCCAGAAAATGGAAACATATAAGCCCTACACTCAGATGCTTTCAGTGGCTTCCTGTCAAATTTAGTATACAGTACAAAATATTTGTTCTACTTCTCAAAACAATTTTTGCGAGAGGGCTTTGAGTAGAGCAGGCTCATGACACTGGAACTATATTCCACCATATCTTGGTGCTTGCATGTCTTTTTCCTCTTTAGAAAAAAAAAACTTGTACAAAAAAAAATATTATTTATATTTAATTTACTATTTTTAACCTTTATCTAGTGTGGTTTATATGACACCAGTGTTATTTTATTTGTTATTTTAAAAGTTATATTTTGATTCTGTTTACTTTCCATAGAATTTTGTAGTGTCCTTGGGTATTTTGAAAGATTAAAAAGATCGTTAGTACTAATACAAGACAATATTTTTATGTTTTTTGTTCTGATCCAAAAAAGAGAGAGAAACCAGGCAAGCCTAGTTTTGTCAGACCACATTTAGCCATATTATAGAGGTTTTTCTGGCATTTAAAAAACAGTAAACCCAAAATACATACCATTGTCACTGGAAGGTCTGGAGAAGCTTCATATCAATGTGTTTGTTTACAATAACAACAAACTATAAAATAATTTATCTTATCAGTTGCTGACAGTGTGTGTGTGATCATAGAAAGCCTGTTATTTTCTGTTCATACAAAAGCTAGCTACAAAACAGAAGCACCGTGTTGACATTAAAGCAAACTCGTTTACCAGACCCAAACCAACAATAACATTTTAACATTTAAGTTTTTGAACAGTTCTAAAACCAAGCAATTTAATATTTTATCAACCAAGTAATCTATACTTGATAAAGGAACAGGGCATCACTGGGAACTAGGTGTTTATTACTGACTTATATTTCTATGAGGGTCCGACTGATAAAACGGTGCTGCCTCTAATTCACAACCACGTTTATTTTGAGTAACACCTGCTCTGGTGTTCTGGCTTTAATAATCCAGAGATTTTGCCCATTTTCGTGTAAAGTTAAACAAAAAGCTGTGCAGATATAATTTACTCGTCAGAAAGTCAGTAGAGGTGAGATGTGTCTGTGTTTTCATGTCGTTATTGGGACAGCCAAGATGACTTTCTGTTTGTTAAATATATAGTAGAAAACAAAAGGTTGGGTCACAGAAACGCTTCCAAACATAAAGAAGAGGCTATGATAAATATTACCTCAACAACATTCAACACATTTCTGTTTGAGGCTCCAGTAAAACACTGAGTGGTGGACAGTAGACCGACAGTGCTGAAGTGGCACAAGTATTCAGCTCTTAACTCTGGCCCCTTGAACACTTCAACCTTCGCGCCTTCTGTTCACCTTTCAACGTCATCAAAGTGTACAATTCAATGTAGGATTTAGGTCTTATGGCAAGAAATGTGATGGGGGAAACCTGCAGATGGCAAAATCCTGGACATTTTTAGCCATTTATAAATGGGTGTTCTGACGAGTTGTGCTACCTTGTCGAAATGTGCTGCGATACAATACTTTTATATGTACAGTTATTTAAATAAAACAGTAGGTGAGATAAATGTGGGGTATCAGAATTTGCCTACAGAATTATAAGATATAATATATGATATGAATATAAGATATGAACAACCCAAACACTAAGCACATTTAGCCAATGTAGCACTATTCACTACACTCAGTACAGAACACTAGAGGTGGGCAGATCAATCCAAATATCGATAATATCGATACCAACTCTGGTATTGATATTGAGTCTTTTTACAATTATATTCCAAGAAGAAATTAGTAAAATATTGGGGCTATCAGTAAAGTGTACACAAGCATGGTGTCTTGGGAGGTCTAAATCAGGCAGCGGCGCAAATCAGGTAGCAACACACCAGACACATTTTTTATGCCCCACAAAAGAGGACTTGTCCAGGGAAAAGAGCATGTTTGGTCACCGCAGAAAGGTTCAAAATCACGAACTGGAACTTGAAATATGGCTGAACTAACAACAGACGGTGTAGTGGTGCCACCTTAAGTTCTCTAACGTTTCAACATTAGGAGTCAGTCAGTAAGTGAAAATGCCTCTTCTAGGCTTGCCTGGTAGGCGGTCTGGCAAAAAAAAAATAATACGATAAAATATTACTATTATAATACTATTACCAGTTAAGAAAATTTAATAAATCATTCATTTTCTGTAAGTGCATTGTCCTGATCAGGGTCACAGTGGGTCTGTGAAGACGCAATTCACACTTTTAGAGGATTTCACAGAGCTAATCCACATAACACATGCTTTTGGACTGTGAAAATCACAATAAAGGCAAGGTAAACACACCACACATTTCACAGTGACCAGAGTTGGGTATTTGAACCTCATCAGAAGCCAGATGAGCAGCAGCAAAAGTACCTGTTGTGCCACAAGCAATGGAAAGAATTTATAACCAAATATGATATGCTATTCAAAGCTTTCTATTAAATCCTAATCACTGCATTTGAATCACTGCTTTTGCCTACAACTCCACGCAAACCAAAATGTAAAGTGCATGGCTTGAATGACTCACAGTGCTGGCCGGCAAAGTCCGTGGCCTCTGGGTGTGTTCCCATGAAAATCAGTTCTGAGATCAGCGCTCACACTACTGACCATGAAAGGATGCCAAGCTTGATGCAAACCACAGTTTATAGTACAGCCAAGTCAACACAAGGTGAAAATCGTTTCAAGTATTCTCCCATGCTTATTCAGACAGGCATCCAGTGTATGTACTGTGACACTACAACACACAGAGGAACAGACACTTCAAACACAATCTCTGCTTTAGCTTACAGTGGCACAATAACAGAGCTTAAGCCTTAATTAATCCCTCTGAATGACACACAACACACATAACAGTAAAAACCCAACAGTAAAACTCGCAGCAATAAAACTTTAATAGATATTCACACACAGAAAATGCACTATGGATAATTCTAGTGCTGCCTCTGAATGGGAACTAGTTTCATACAGGATTTGACTACAAAAGATTCTCTGAGCAATGTCATAAGAGAACCACTTTTGGTTGTATAAAGAACCATTTTTGCTAATATATTTAAATGCCCATTAAAGAGCATTTAAAACCGGGTGATGGATTTTTAAACTTTTAAAATGTTCTTCACACTCACAAATTTCTTTAACAAATTAGGTTCTTTATGGAAGCAAAAGTGGTTCTTCTATAGTATAGTATCTCTCAAAGAACCCATTGTAGAACCTTTTTTTTTTTTTTGAGGGAGAGAGAGCATGGATGCAGTCAGTTGCCCCAGAACATGATTATGTATGGATCGCATATCCTGAATAATCCAAAAAAGATGCAAAACATTTTCTGTGGATTTTGAAAAAGATCTGTGGATCTTGATTTATTTTAAAGAGAAGGAGAGACACTGTCAAATATTACAGGAGATTTGGAGTGAGGAGAGACTTTACTACTAGACGCTAGATCTTCCTCACCCCCCTCTCTTTTTCTCTCTCTCTCACTGTCTCTAAATTCATTGACTGGTAAATATTGCTAGGAAATCATACTTAATCAGGGCACCTTAGCCAGTGTTTATCAGTACCATCAATGAAAACTTTCATCTCTTGCATGTTGACCATTAACATCCATTATATGTGAGAAACTGCTGGAATATCCTGATGATCTCTCCGCTGTCTCTCTAATGTCAGGCAAAGTCTAACAGTACTACAGAGGGAAATATGTGTGCATGCTCGTCCAAGCATGCACTTGCACCCAGATCATAGTTTAGAGATCTACCAGTCACCCGTGGTGTTCTCATCAACAAAGGGGGAGAAAGAAAGACAAAGAGAGAGAGAGAAAGAGACAGAGATTGAGAGATTTCCATGACGTCATTCTTATGAGGCCTGGCAAGAGGTTACAGGCCTTCCCCAATTTCTCTGAATACATACACAACAGTCATAAGACAAGAATCGCTGTCAAGCTGTTCCTGCTCGACACTGCTTATTTTGAACTATAAGATTTCTGTCAAGAGCCAAGGACAGACCAGTTCACTGCAATGTACAAAAACTAGTCAGCACTGTACTTAAGCTCCTTCAGCTAAAGTACTAGCTGGATTGATTGTAGTTTTTCAAAAAAGCATTTTATAATTGTATAATAGTGCTGGGCGATATGAGCGCAAATCAACATCACGATTAATTGTACATTTTACCACAATTACGATTAATGAACGATTATTCTGTTATTGTATTTTTGACCATCACACTTCAATGATGAGGCTTGTACTGTAAATATGCTCCAGTATTAAAGCTGGGATATTTCTTCTAATGTTGCAGGGAGCTTGTTCCTCTCTGGCTTTTTGAGCACTGTTTATATTTGGTGTGTGATTGTGCTTTGGTTGTTTACATTCGACTTTTTTTGTTCAGTGTCGTCTTAATTATAATCAAAACAAAGCACGTAGAAACCACAAAGGCAGTGTTTTTCCAGTGGTATGAGCTGCTGAAATCTCTTGACCGGCCTCTTCATTTAGGTTGCTTTCATGTGGCAGATATGAGCAGAATCATGTAACTACAGCTTGGCCGTGTGGTCTTAAAGGGATAGTACTTGAACATACTTGAAAAATAATCGATATAGACAAGATTATGTCGATTAAAAGTTCTGAATATCGATTTCAATTCATTTTCGATTAATTGCTCAGCCCTATTATATAATATTTCTTTTGCAAAAATGTTGGGTATTAAAGTAACAGGGCACTTGTCAATTCATTAACAATTTATTAGTATAGTGCAAGCTGTCTAAATTTCCATGTTTGTCATAAAACAAGTTGAATAGTAAGTAAATCTGTATGATATACTATTACCTACGAAATTTAATTCAAGTCTGTCACAGCCAAAATCAGCCTGCGTGTAATTCATTATTAAAAAAATTACTCACACACACACACCTACACCTATAGAGACTTTTGAGTAGGCAAGCCACCTATCAACGTGTGTTTTTGGACCGTGGGCGGAAACCGGAGCACCAGGAGGAAACCCACCAAACTATGTTTGATTATAGCCTTGTAAAAAGCAGTAAAAACAAAGGTTGAAAATGTTAACGATCATGTAATTAATCTAGGCAACATAGATTACGATCTAATTTACCAGAATTTAATTTTGCAGTCTAAACAATTTGTAGGTATACCTATACATACACACACACAAACTTTTTAGACATATATCTTCGGGATTTAACCCACCTATTGCAGTGAAAAAACTGCACACAAAAGTACACTAGGTGCCATGAACACACACCCAGAGCAACAGAACCATCCCCAGTGCCCAGGAAACAGTTGGTGGTTGTGTGTTTTGCTCAAGAGCACTTCGGCCATGGATTGAGGTAAAAGGGCAGTGCTGTTCCTTCATTTCCATGGCCCCCTATTTTCCTGCTTATTCTGGGGACTGAACCAGTGCATTGTTGATTTTACAAACACAGAGGATGAGGAGGAGCTTCTTTCCAATGGTTTTTTGGACTCTGAACCAGGTCTAAAACGTTAACTCCCATCAGTATATTTACACACTGCTTAATTTTTATACTTTTTTATAGTTTTCATACTCTTTACATTGTGCACAGTTGAATGTTGAACATTATTCTTCTTAGCTATAGTTTAGTATTATTTATTTTATATAGAGAATGTCTTTATATTTTATCCTTTTTCTATTTCCTATTTCCTTACTGTTGTATTTAACATATGCAGTTGCCAAAGATGTCACTTCATGTTGTACCATGTACAACTATGTATGTAACAAATAAACTTTTGATTTGATTTTGAATTAGGGGTTGGCAATATGACCCTAAAATAATATCACAATATTTTAGGGTATTTTTGCAAAAATATTCTTGGCAGAATGACAAAAAAAATGTATTATTCTTATCTAGTCGTAACAACATTTTAAGAACATATTAATGCAACAAAATAAATGGCTAAGATTTATAATCTTAAGTGTAACAATTACAAACATTCAGTAGAATTAAACAAACAACATTTTTTAAACCTTTGTTAATTTTTTAAACAAATTTAACATATAAATAAATACCCGTAAATAACAAAAATACAAAATATATGCCATTCTGAGTAAGGGTAGTCTGGCAGCTTGGGTTAGAGCTCACTTTGGCTATTCAGCTCTCCTCGTGGCATTTTTGGTGGGTGCTTCTGATTCCGATGACAAAACAGATGATAGTTGTGTTTCCCCACTTTGTTGTTACTGGATTCTTGTGTATTTTACATATAAACATGGTTTGTTGTACCTCTGATATTGTGTAACCAAACTACCTCCACACTACTGAAGTTCTTCTTTTTGAAACAAACTGTTCCACTGCATAGCCACTTTCCACCATACATGTTAGAGTGGCTAAATGACTCTTAATTTCATGCAAAACTGCATGACGTCATGACTTAGTAAGAATATCAATATTACCGTAATGTGGAATTTTTTTTTGTTTGTTTTAAAATTTATATTGATATAATCGCAAATGTTACAATAAGGTACACCCTTAGTGGCAATTACTGCTGAAACACAAAAGCCTAGATAATATTGTCACAAGGAAGAGATCAACATCAAAGCACTTGGGAAATAAACACAGTTGTAATGTTATACTGGATTTTACAAAGGTTATTTCTAGGCAGATAAGATGACAAACACGTGATTTATTAGTTCACTACACTAATTACTTGTATATGGCAAAGGCTAACTATATAAAGGAGTAAGAATCATTGTTTGTCCTAGTGGCTGTAAATGTAACATTGAATCTTGTGACAATCACTGTTAATTCGTAAAATATTATAATTATTTCAATATTAACTGCTTTTTGACATGATTATAAACACAAACACAGATGGCTCCTATATGTGAGGACACTGAAACTACATAAAAGTAACACAAAATGTCCTTTGAGACAAGAATGTCTTGTTTCAGAGCCTGTTCCTTTAAGTAAGAGTGAGCCTCTGCTCCAAATGAAAAAAAATGTACCCAGCAGTGAGGTACAATTATAGTCATTTTCACTTTGTTCTCATGTTTGCCATATTTAATTAGTATGCTTAATTTTCTGAGCTATTTGTGTTGGTTTTGCTTTGTTTAACCTTGTCTTTTCACTCTATTAAACAGAAACACAGAGCTGTGATTGGAGACACTCAAGACGAGAAGGCAGGACAATTCTGAAGTGTGTGCTATATAGGGCTGGCCCCTACTATTTGGCTATTCGTTTGTTGGGTTGGAATCCGATTTATCATTTTGAGATTCGGAAATTCGTTTTTTTTTTTTTTGATAAATGTGGCAATAAAGGCAACACTCCACTCCACATGTATTCAGCCTTGTCAACATAAAAGTCTTGAGTGAAGCCTAAAACAGCCTAACACACTACAGCAACCTACAACAAAGCATATCAAAGCTATAGTTCGCGTTATCAGCTTTACACGTCAAATTAGAACACCTCCACGAAGCTCTGGTTTATTTGTGTACACTCTGTGCCCTTAGTGGCACCGTGTATACATGAGCTGGCGAACAACTCGGCGAGCAGAGCCATGCTGGGTGTCGCAGTGCAGCCTTAATTTTAAAGCAAGCACAGAGCGCTAATTTTCTGAACAATAGGGCTGGCCCTCAAGTATTCAGGTATTCAGACATTTGTTCAGGCTCATCAACATAAAAGTCTTTGTGCAAATGAAGCCTAAAACTGAGTCACATAAAACAGACTAGCATGCTAAAACAACACAATTACAATGAAGCGATGGGACCCCACAGTTCATTTTGTCAGCTTTGTGCCTGAAATTAGAGCACCTCCGCTCAAACTGGTTAAATTGTGTATACTCTTTGCCCTTAATTAGCAACCTAGTTAGCAGGTTAGCAAGCATAAGTAACGAGCAAAACCTGGAGAGAAGGATATTAAAGAAGGGATCTGAAGTGGATTTTGTTAATGACAACAATATACACCACCCCACTCCCCGAATATTCTGGCTGAATCTCCAAAGACCTAAAAATGGTATTCGGGACAGCTCTAGTGCTATGTACATGAGATGCAGCACAATATCAGAAAAACACATTTTATCACACTAGGACACTATGTATCACAGGACTGGAAGGAATTCTAAGAAATCCAGTAAGGAGAGAGGCTGAAAGTCAAGAGTGGGGGATTTCCAAGTGGAAATAGATGAACAGGCCTTTGGGAATAGAAACTGATGAGACAGACAGAAGGAGAACAAACAAGAATAAATGAGGCCATTTCAGATGATGCCATAACAATACCTTGGAAAAAGACAAGTGGATACTGCAACCAGTAAAACATCTCCAAAAGTTCTCCAACATCTACAGCTTCATATGTTCTACTACATCCTCCAAGACCTCGAACCACAATGCCCTTCATTTAGTCTGCTTACCACAACTCAGTTTCCTATCACACTGTGTACCCTAAAAAGACGTTCCTTATGTTCTTTTATAATGTGGCCTATGTGGTACAAACTAAATGGAAAATGACCAATGACACACATTGAGACTGTCAATCAGTTCTAAGTGGAAATAAATGAAAGTTTACAAAGAATGAATACAAGCTTGCTCCTGTGTTTGACATGTAAATAATGTGGTGGCTGAGGTTAACAGCTGTAGAGATGCTGCCTTTCATAACATGCAAAAACATTGTTTGGCTGAACCGATGCAGATTACTACTGAACTAAGCATTTAGGAAGGGAATCATTGTTCTAGGAAGTTCAGGACCATAACCTGCTACAGAAAACCAGCTCACAGCACACAAACTATTATTAGTAGTTTAATTTTACAAGTAGTCATTACTTTACACTATATATAAACATCAAAAGCTAAAAATTATTTATTTAAAATGTTACATGTTTACATTTTATATGTTACACATACTGTACTAAGCAATATCCAGTGAAAGAAGCCTGATTATGTTCTATGATAGTCATTCAGTTTGAATTTAAATATACTGTGGTGCAGCTGACAGCTGTAAAGGAAAACAGAACATATATTCCCTGTCCCTGTTCCTTGTAATTAATATTCAATTAATCTACAATCTACTGATATACATAGCTACAGTTATTACATTGGCAGTTCACTGGATTAGAAACACATATTGCATACTTCTGCAGCCCTGCTGTGTCTGATCCACTTATACTTCTCACTGCAGTGCTGAAAATGATCCACCACCCAAATCATACCTGCTCCCAGGTGGTCCTGACCATTCAAGCAAGGTGAAATGTGGTTACAGCAGAAGCCAAAGAAACAGGTGGACTACAGTCTGTAATTGTATAAGTACACAGTGCTCAGTGGAGCTCATAAAATGGACAAAATGAATGTAGAGTATAGAATAAAGGAAGGTATTCATAATTCAGTGATTGATCAGTGTAAATTGAGTTTGTTGATGTCAGTACTTAATAAAACCTCTGAAAATATATAATAAACTATTAAAATAAATATATTCATATTTAGTGGAAGCGAATTAAAAGAAAATTAAACATGGACTTTATACTGTCTTAGTTGTACATTTGTAATTTTCAGTACATTATGAGAGTGAACATCAAGCCCTGTCTATTCCTGCTCTGTTAAGACAACTCTACATTTTCTCATTAATAGGGTTGGGGCATTGACAGTATTGTTCATGTACAAAATACATATGGCTGATTAAAAAAAGCAAGCAAACAAACTAAACAAACAGTTCCAAATAATTAGGTTTTGATTTACTGTGTTAAAAATCAACTTTTCAAATTTGGCCACATGGTGACACTAAAAAACAGTGTCCTGCAGCGACTGCTAGTTGCCAAACAAGCTTAATACCATTTAGAGGCATTATATGTTTGTATATTCCTTCCAATAGAAAACATGAACAGCTTCTTTCGCATTAAATAATTTTTGCAAAGATGGAAAAATAAGGCAAAAATACTATGATTCGTCCCATACATGCACAGTTCAGTGTAGCTGTGAAGCAAAGGAAATATCAGACAGAGTATTCTGTCACTTTTCTGACAATATTTTAGTTCAACTGAAACATTTTGTGTCTGTCACTGCGGTAAGTTACTGGGAAGTGGTCAAAGAGTGGAAAAGACATGGACTTTGTCTAAAACGAGCAGACTGCTGTCTACTATAGCAGCATTCTGAGGGAGGAGTCATGTCTGAAATGAATGCTGCCTGTTTCTGCTCCAATATTACTTTGTCAAGCACTGCAGGTGTACCTGTGTCCTGATAACGTGTTGAAATATTTCTGCTTTTAAAGCCTGTCTCTGAAGAGATTCAGTTAATGTAAATTTACTGCCTTTTAAGGCACTGACTTGTGAAACATCAAGGTTGCTGCCTTATGTTTCAGGCACAGCCATGGTGTGCTACAGTGGTTTCAAGGTCAGGGCTTGATTTGGTGATCTGGTGTTTCCTTGTTTAGGTAACGTCCTGCTAAAGACTACTGCACGGCTCACTCACACTGAAGCAGCACTAGACCACACACACACACACTGCACCCTCCCCAGTTTCTTAAGCTGTGGTCAGAGAGAATGAGAGTTAAATCTGCCCAAAGAAAAAGCCCATTCACTTAAGCGGGAAAGGAAATGGGGACATGAGATAGCAATCTGCATCAGATAATTTCGCTTTACATCAAGTTCATCTATGTGAACCCACAAATATGCAAACTTCAGAAATGTTAGCCAGTCGAAACAAACCAAAAGACATTTTTCTTCTGAAAACAATAAACTGACTAAAGGCAATATAATGTCAGTGGCAGGTTTTGCTTCAACTTCACAAATAAAATTGTGAGGCAAATGTTCACTGAGACTTTTTGCCTCAAGCCTTCTCAAATATGTTCAATATCACCTTAAATATTCAGGGCCAGTGCTGGCCAAATTTGTTCTAAAACATTATTTTTTTAAATAACCAAAACACTCCTGTGTTAAACACTTCTGCTTGTGCTATAAATGATAGAATTCTATAATTATGTCTTTCTTACTATCAGCATTATTATCAAGCCATGCTATGGTACTGTTTACACACACCCTTACACATACTCACAATTCTCTTTTGCAACCAACTTCCCCCAGCAGCCAGTGGAAAAAGCTGTGGTTTCTCAGACGCTTGCTACCAGATCAAAGGCAAGATATGTAGTGTTAGTGTGTGTGTGTGTGTGTGTGTGTGTGTGTGTGTTTTAACATGATATGCAACCTGCTAGAATCTCTCTTGTCTGAAGAGAGAATCTGAAAGTGATCCAAGCTGAGCTTTCTGTAAAGTCAGACATTTGTCACAAAAACAAAAAAAAATTAATTTTGAGAAATTTCTAATTCAAATTTCAAATGTACACAGCCTGACAACTAAGAAGAAATAACCCTCTCTTCCAAATATTCAAGCTGTTCCTCTCAGCTACCACCTGGAGGAAAGAGCAGTGATGTCATGAAATCCAGTGGTGGAAACTTGCATCACAGCCAAAGAGAAATTTCAGATTTAATGGGATCAGCTCAGGCTACTGGGCAGTAAGTCAGGAGCTCCTTCCTTTATTGTATTCAGTGACTTTTATCCTACAAGCCTTATAAGGCAAAAGCAGGATGTACACTCACCTGATAGAACTCTTTCAGCCATGTTTTCTGTAGGTTTGTGGGCTGTGAAAAAAAGAGAGAAGAAAATAGAAATAGTTAGACTTAAAAAAAAATAAATGAATTATTACAATATGAATTATATATATATTTTTATATAAAAGATTCAGACTCATTTAGGTTCACAGAATCTGACTCATTCTGGCAGCGAGTGAGACTTCAGGAAATTAATAGGGCTGTGAACTGGGATTAGAAAATCCATTTGAATGAACATATTTATTTCCAAAGATTTTAAAGAAAAAAAAGTTTATATGCCAGACATAAATGCCAAATTCTTAAGTCAATATCATTTCTCTTTCAGCCACACGAGGGCGCTTTAAATGTCAGTAAATGAGCACTAAAACTCAGGGAATAAATGAGGATTATTGCAAAACATTTAACAAAAGTGCAATATGGTAAACTGAAAATGATTCTTAATTCTAAAAAGCTACGCTAACAGTTAAACTGCTCCATTAACATGCTCTTATACATAAGACCAAATGGAGATTAAGTAGAATAAAAGTTGTCTGTGTAAGAAAGAGGAGAGAAAGAGATTTGATTATTACAGTTCTATTAGACTGCTGTTTCATTATTATTATTATTATTATAATACATTTGATGAAAGTGAAATTTGTAATGTTCTTAATGCTCCATGTTGTTGTATTAATTATCTGAATATGGTCATGCCAATAAATCTTATTGCAGTGAATTTTGAGAGAGAGAGAGAATTATTATATTGGTACTTTCCAAAAATACATAGTCTAGACCCTTCTGCAAATGGAAGCATTTAGATAAACACACATATGAGAATGATAGACATCCCTGAATTTAGACAATTGAATTGAGATTTTTTTTTTTTTAGCTTTTAGTAAATGTATTTTATTTACGTAAAGTACAGTTAATCAGAACATCATGATGCTTAATAGGATACAATTAATTTTATATATAAACATTATAAAAAAATTATAATGACTCCAATAATAAAGCTGTCGCAGCTGAGAGAGGGCAGTATTTAAGCCAACATTTAACCACCTTTATACCAGCACTGTCAGAACTGACCAACTCTCAACAACTTGTTACAGTTAAGATCTAGATAATAGATCATGCAGCCATATTTGGTCCACTTCAAAGCCGTAATTCATTCCATATGGGGGCCAGATCTAAATGCTTAAATATGGCCAAAGCCTGAGCCATATCAATCATGCTGCCTGCGTTAGTAAAAAATGCCATTATGTACAGACACTACATACAGAAAAAAAGCCTATGAGACGGGCTATGATGTGGGACTGAATAAATCTTGCCAAATTATGCTGAAGAAAACGACTCATTAGTAAGTTTATTTACTCTACATTTCCACTTCCACCTTAAATGGTGCAGTTGTCTAGGGCCTCAAAGGCTGGAAAACTACTGCTACATCATTTAACTTGTAAGAAAAAAATATGAATGAGACAGTGATGAATAAGAAGCCAAATTGTTGATGTGAAACAGCGAAAGATTCTGAACACAGCCTATTCATGCCATTTTTTCTAGTCTGATTTATAACAAGATTGATTCCCAAACATGTTTAAATTAATATAAATTACAGATACTGGGCAAACTCAGCATTTCAACTTCAATTTCAACTAAAAAAATAAAATAAACACGAAACAATGTTACTCATAGCATACTGTCATTCACATGTCCTTTGAGTAAAACAAGTAGTGCTGAATTACACATATACAGATACAGTTACACAATAAGTGTAATTAATGAATTCCCACAGCAACTGTGCAAACATACCTACACACATGGACATTCACATTGTATACTGGATATTGGATGCTCTGAAGCAGTCACACATGAGCCTAAATGCTACCATGGGCTATGCCAAGGAATGCAACACCTGGAAGTGGGCTATGGAGCGCAGGAAATTTGTAAGATCTGAAGTCACTATCCCACATGAGTATCTCACAAATCCTCAAGACTGAATGCTTTCAAATCTTAAGGGCAGTGTTCAGAGCTAATCCGTTTTATAAGATATTTTTAAAAAAAAAATTACACTACATATTCTATATCATCGCTGTCCATGAATTTCTTGAATATACCTGAATAACGTAAACCTCAAGAACAGTTCCCATAGCAACCAACTCCAAAACAAACTCATGTTCAGCACAGCAGGAGCAGCAGCAGGAACGATCCTGTACAACTCCAGCGTACAGGGTCCTATAAATAGAATAAAAGCTGGAGCTTTACTCAGTGCAAGGCTCTGGCCTGATACAGTAAACTATTTCCAGGAGTGAGGGAAAACTAGACACTGAGCAATAAATATGAGAAAAGGGGGACTGTGTAATAGAAAATAAGACAACATGGTTCCCATGGGTGCCCATGCAATTCTTGATACACTCTCACTCTCTCTCTCTCTCACACACACACACCCCACTCAGTGCACCAGGCTATATAAGGACATGAGCACTGAACCTTGTTATTAGAGAGAGAGAGAGAGGGAGAGAGTTAAATTGGCTATACACTAAATATGGAGTGTAGTTTTTAAAGAGTAGAGACAAATGGCACTGGTGTTCCACCTGCACCTTGTGTGTATTTGATGTGGGATAAAAAAAAATCACAAGGTGAACAAGCCTTCATCCCACAACTAATGTTTTCCAAACCCCAGATGATTACAGAGCTTTACGATAAATGAAACTTCCTAAAGCCGGAGCGAAATTTTGTAGCACTTCTAACATATATTTTAAATTCAGAAACAGTTAATTTACAGGAAAGGGGAGAAATTGTGTAAATATCATCTAGTAACACAAGTTTTAAAAAAAGATTACAAATGGTTTGATTTCCAAAAAGACTATAATTTGTCATAAAATGTACAGCTGCACTAGGAGAAAAATTAATCATAATTAAATAAATTCAACCTAAGAGTCTTTTTTTTATATTTTTGACGATTAAAGCTCATTTTCAAGCCATAAGCCCAGGAATGGATCTTAGGAAGTTAGCATAAGCAAAATATATATTTAAAAATACAATATATAAATAAATACAATATCTCTCATGTTTCATATCACAAGTTTTGACACTGCAAAGCTATGGTAAATACCACAAGAGGCCTATGACGCTTTCAGCAATTCCAAAGAATGTATACCTGGAGAGTCAAATATTTTCTTTGGACATTTGAGAATGACAGGATGTGCATATAAATATTTTTGCTCAGTATGAAGCCCAGCATATAAAAAAAAATGTGGAAAATTACACTTCAAAAAAGCACTTCAAATCACTGACCACTACTAAATGTAATTCAAGACTCCACCATGTAATTCAAACCCGAAAGAGTTGTGCTAGACTGGAAGTCGCCAGAATAGTGGGGTTTTGATGCCACTTAGAAGCACCCGGCAAAATGGGCCTTTAGAGAGTCCTAGAGAGTCTAGTCCTAAGACCAGACCACTTGGATTTGAGAGTGGTGGCTGAAGCCATATCATACTCCAAAGGTCAAGAAAGTGGATGCGATCATATGGGGACAAATATGGAATAAAATATAAAAAGAAAATGTGAGAAAATGCCTCAGCATAAGAGATGCTTATGAGCTTAATTTAGTCACTTGATCACTGACTGGCACATCAAATATTTCTGTAGGTATAAGTTATATGAAGGGAGCTGCAATCGTCTTACTCTAACGTTAACCATAGCTTTTAAAGACGTCTGAATATACTTCCCGCCTCAAATCTGCCACATGGAAACAATATGGAGGAAAACCTAAACACAGAGGTCAACCGAGCAACTTGAACAGCTTGTACAAAAAAAAAAAAACCTGTGTCTGTCATTTGGATATGTTTTGGCCTTAGTGAATATGACACTGAACATAAAGTAGTCAAATGCAAACACACACAAAAAAATAGTTTCAGCAACCAGAAGCATGGCTCAAAAAAGAGATTGACAACAACTCCAGCAAAACTCATTTTATTCCAATATTGGGAATGTGTCTCTGACATAGAAAAAACCTGGGAAGTCCTTTAGCGTAAGGTCGACATGAGGCTCCTAAGAGGCCGGTGATAAAGTAGGCTTGGCCTCTCTGGAGTACCCTTCAATACCAGGATTGAACCGCTACTCTTAGAGCAAGTTAATTTTCAGCTAATTAGAGATGGGGCTCCACTGAAGATAGGGCTAAAAATACTGCCACAACTCAGTAAGGTCTCCCTCTATTCTACTGCCATCTATCTCCGCCTTCCTCCATGTGACCCAGTTTAAAAAAATAAAAAACACATACCACAGGGACTACAGGATTGATCTCAATTTGAATTCAATTTCAGCTCAAATATCTCAGAAGACAGTGATGAGAATATCTTCAGGAATTACACTGGAGGGCCAAGCATATAGGTTGCATTCACCACACAAATGACACAGATTTAGAACACAGCCATGTAGAGTAATGGGTTTGTAACCCTGCACTTGCAAAATAAAGTAAAAATGATCAAACATATACAATGATTCAAACTTATTGGATTCTTACCCAGTATTCAATAGAAAATTAAATAAAATTATGCATCATGCAAAAATGCTTAACGGAACTATAATGATCTGGTCCTGCTTACCAGTGCATTACTGCCATCTGATGTTACTAAAGGTGATGTTTGTCATTTTAACCCATTACACCTTTATAAAATTCCAAGAAAATTTCCTCAACATTTGCGAGCTCCTGGTTTGTACGCCCACTGGAAAAAGGTCCAATGTTTGTACACAGCCCTGGCTCCATAAATGGTAAACACACTAAGTGTCTCAGTCTGAACTAGCTCAGGGGTTCTCTCTTGTCGCTGGCTGAGCCATGTCTGGAATACAGCATCTGGCAGCATTTGGACTTATTTTTGGCTTAGTGACTTTTTTTTTTTTTTTGCTTTTTCAGATAAATTACTTAAGGTGGAACTTTCCATGAAAGACAACGCATACCGAAAGTGCTACAAAAACAGGTTGAGTTACAAATGAGTTTCTCTGGTAATTTAAACGGTAAATACAAACTTACAGACAAGCTACAAGGTACAGTCAGCTTCTTACTCAAACATGCTCTCCCACGTTAAATGATTTGGGCCTTCTGAATGAAAACAAACAGAAGGGGAAGTTTGTGTTTATGGGAGAACATTAGATGTCCAGAATCATCCATGTTTCCTTTAAGCCACTCAAGGTTGATAAGGAATGTAAAAAAAAAGGTGACTTGTGAATTTCTGCATAAACTAATGTGTGATGTAGTCAGTGAATAGCAGTGTGTGTACCTCAAAATGTAGGAGGTATTTGAAAATAATGATGTGCGTGGGGTGTCAATTTTTGAATTTGGAGATATTTCCACCTTAAGTGATCCAAAACAACAAAAACAAAATAAGTCTGTTTTACCCACTTAGAGAAAGAGAGAGACCTAGTAAATGATGAGGAAAAATCAGAGTTTTATAAAATAGGTAATATATTTAATAAAAATACTCATATAATATATTTAATAATATAATATAATAAATAACTATGACTTTGAGTACAAGTCCACAGAGATCAGGTGCATTTAAAAGAGTCAGCTCTTCATTGCTTTATTTATGATCAATGAGTGAACAACACCAGACCTGGCACATGTCCTGCCTTTTGACAGGCTGACACTCAAAAAGAAAGAAATATTAAACACACAGTTGTAGCTCTCCATCACTTTCCAAAACATATAGTACCTACCCACTGCTGCCAGGCTACCTGAGCACCAAGGTGACCCCAAAGGCCAGCTTGTATATAGAGGGGGGAGGCAGAATGAAAACCAAGTAGAGTGCAAGTTCGATAGGAAAAAAATAAAATTTGTGTAACGCGAGAGTCAGGGAAACAGTTCAGAAGATACCACAAACCACACTGCTATTTTTCTGATGAACCCCATGCATATCAATGGAGTTCTGACAACCACACACATGGTGAGTCAGAATCAAATCCTGACCCCCACTCACCCCAGTTCCCAACAAACAAACACAATGTCACCTCTGCTAAAGTCATTGCTCTGAGGGAGCTCACAGTAAAGGTCTAGAGGGAAAAGTTTTAAATTCTAAACATAACTGAACTTTTACTTTAAGAAACACTAGGTATTAATTTGACCTTAAGATTGTGGCTTCTAAATCATTATGATGCTTCACTTATGTGTAATAGGGAGTACAGGGTGCACCAATTTTCCCTTTAATATGGATCCTATTGCTTTAATTTTTTTAAAGAAATCCAAATGTTTTTCCATACCTTCAAAGTTCAGTCTTAGAAGTTGCATTTTCCGCTTCATACTATCCACTTAATTGCAAATGCAGTAATGCAGAGATAGATCACAATGAAATGAAACCTATAAACCTTAAACGCCTATGTGTGGACTAAATCTCTCTCAATTATTGCTATTTTCCTACATGTTATTTATAACAAATACAAGAACCATGTGTTATTTAGCATGGAAACACTAGAAAAGTCTCCACATTGACTAGCTAACCCCACTGACTGCAGCATCCTATCACGAAAAAGAGGCTATATCCCTCAGGAGCAGCTAAAAATACTGACAGAGCAAGAACAGAAAGTATTAATTGAGGCAGAGAGTGAGAAGTGGGTGGCCTGCGATTGGTGTCGTTCCGTGTTTGGTTTGTGATGGACTGTCAGAGCACTGGAGTGAGTGAGAGATACTACATGTGCCGTCCTTCAGAGGGGCTGGTTGTTACGTAATCCTCAGCGAGGGTCACTCTTTATAGAACTAATTAGGTCAAAACAACAGAGGCCCAGAGAGCAGCCAAAATTAATCAGTGAACTTGACCCACACCTACAGAGAGACAGAAGGAGAAGTTTTAGTGTGGGTGGGGAGCACGTTCGATAAGAATCTGAAGACTAAGCGCGCACACACACACATTAACAGGACTGTTATCAGTGCACTCTATTTAGTGTCATTAGTACATTATGTGACAACACATTTAGAAGTGAGCATGGAAAACTAAATATACATTTACTCATCAGCAAACACACAGGGTAGTTATAGTGCAGGACACTCTTTAAGCGTAGTGCATTTCTTAAATTGTCAGCTCTAAACTTTATGTTGTGGTTTGCACACACTGAAGAAGAAAAATATGGGTTGTACAATATCAACAACTCTTGACAGAGGGCAATCTTACTTTGACTCCTACCACTTGTTTTCAAGTGTTATCTTACGTACAAGTTGTACTGGTTAAAATCTTCCCCTACGAAACAGGACAGCCTTTTAAGAGTCTGATATGCCAGTCTGCAGCAACATCAGAGCTTCTGAACTTTATTAATGTAGTTAAATTTAGGGCATCATGAATGTTCCACAATTATATATTATCAACCACTCTTAATTCTCTGTGATATGTAGCTGAATTCAGAATGTAATTGCTTTAGCATAAAGGAGAAAATGTGTTTTCAGCTTCTGCGGCTTTATATCCTCATTCTTGCCTTCATCTTGCCAGTGATTGTCAAGGCATTGATGGTTTAAAGTGTGCCCCTGAGAAATCTCCATTTACAGAGGGGTAGGGCTAAAGAGTGAAATGGGATACACCCTTAGTGTAAGTGAGATCTATTGAATTTTAAAAGTTTTAACTCATTAAATGTTTATATTAATTAAAAAGTTAAATTTTATTTAAATGTAAAAAACATAAAAAAAATCTCTAAACATTTGCTTAAATTATTTGTATAAAAAAAATAATGTAGCATGGGGGCACAGTGGCGCAGCAGGTAGTGTCGCAGTCAGACAGCTCCAGGCACCTGGAGGTCGTGGGTTCGATTCCCGCACCGGGTGACTGTCTGTGAGGAGTTGGTGTGGTCTCCCCGTGTCCGCGTGGTTTTCCTCCAGGTGCTCCGGTTTCCTCCCACAGTCCAAAAACACACGTTGGTAGGTGGATTGGTGACTCAAAAAGTGTCCGTAGGTGTGAACGTGTGTGTGTGTGTGTGTGTGTGTTGCCCGGTGAGGGACTGGCGCCCCCTCCAGAGTGTATTCCTGCCTTGCGCCCAATGATTCCAGGTAGACTCTGGACCCACCGCGACCCTGAACTGGATAAGCGGTTACAGATAATGAATGAATAATGTAGCATATAAATCTACCACACAACCAAAGTGCAGAAAATTATGTGCATATAAACAGCAAACGTAAACAATTACACAAAATGTAACCTTAAAACTTTATTGTTTTAAAAATTATGACGATATTATCGTGAACGATACATTATGGCACAGCACTAATGTAAACAACAGTAGCTTACCCGTCCCCCTTGTAGAAAATTCTTCTACTGTAGTGTGACTTTCCACCATACTTGTCGCTATGCCTAAATGACTCACATAACAAACCTACACCATATTACTCGTAACAGCATGACGTCACTGCGTAAAGAAGTCAGAGCATTATTATCGCAATAAAGACGTTTTTTTTTTTTTTTTTTTTAATAGTTTCAAAAATTATACTAATATCAGCCCTCTCAGCCCCTAAAGCTTTCTAGACTTTACATGTTTAGCAGCCCAGGAAACTCTCAGACCAATTGCATTCATTGTACATATCATACAGACAGCTTCTACAAACTTTTTGTGAAAGAAATTGCACTTCTTTGTTTGGCAATCTGATGATGGACAAGTCTGGGTTTGCATTGTGCATTATGCAGGGAGCATTAAGGTGAGGGGTTGTTTTTCAGGAGTTGGGCTCAGCCCCTTAGATCCAGTGAAAGGAACACTTAATGCTTCAGCATACCAAGAGATTTTGGACAATTTCAGGCCCCCAACTTTGTAGGAACTGTTTGGTGATGGCACCTTCCTTTTCCAAGATGACTGTGCACCAGTGCACAAAGCAAGGTCTTTAAAGATATGGATGAGCAGGTTTGCTGACTGACCTGCACAGAGTCCTGACCTCAACTCGACAGACCGCTTTAGGGATGAATTTGTGGTTTTTTTGAAGGTTTTGCAGTGATGGTTATGAAAACATTACTTCTGTCACAACTAATTTCAACATGCTGCTAAGAAGAGATCACATCTGAGAGATGACTAGAGCTGACCATTTCCCCCTTACTCCTACTTTCCATAAAGAAATTTTAAAAAAGCCTGAACAGGAATGTCCATTTCAATAAATGTTAATCAACTTAATACTGCAATTGGAAATTTAAAACTCTGCCATTTTATATTTGCAAAACCTGCAATTTTGTGACAGCTCACATAATCAATAAATGGTGTCTTAAGATTTTATTAGGTAAACTGCTTAGAATTAAGGTCTTTCGTCATCAGCCAAACATTATATTGTGAAAACATTCACGCAACCCTGAGAAATCTCAGTCCTACTGGGGCAAAACTAGACAGCACTGTTGCTACTGTGGAAAATGTAAACACAATTTGCTGCTGCAAATGCAACCTGAAACTGCACAAGGAGAAGTCCATAGACCAATTCTCTGCAGAAATGCTGTCAAGTCCTGTGTCCAAGATCAACTCAAATGGAAACATGTGCTGTGTTCAGATGAGTCTACATCTCATGTTCTTTCCTTGAGTAACAGGATGTTAAGTTCTCAGTGAGCAGATTTACATGCACTTACTAATCTGATAACGGCAGAAAAATCTAATTTTTTGGAGCAATCCGAACAAAAAAAGTCGTTTACTTACTTACTTAATCAGATAATGGGAAAATTCTGAGTCCGAGTTACATGAGTCCGGCAATAATCTGATTTCTGCTTTGCAACAGCATGTAATATCACAGAAAGACATGACAAATTTCGTTCTGTGGCTTGCATATATATATATATATATATATATATATATATATATATACACACACACACACACACACACACAGGTATATACATATATATATGTCGACTTACGACGTTGATCTGTCCCTACGTCGCATCGTAAAACGATTTTCAGTGTAAGTCGGAACATACGTACATACGTAAACATACTGTAAGCACTTATCCTATCCTGACACCTATCCTCCTCGATCCCGAGCCGCGTTACCGTGTATTCTTCCGCCGCGCACACCAAACACGAAGTCAAAACAAGGCTTTATACAGTAAATGGGAGATGTATCGTAACTACGAAACATTGTAACTCGGGACTGACGTAACCCGAGGACCTGTATATGGAGTCACTGGACATGTGTTTGTGGTAAGGACTTTTGGAAGCAAGTAGTACTAAATTAAATTTCAGGTACAGAATGACAAGAGAACACGGAATGCATGTCCAAGACATCGCTACAGTTTCACTGGTTACATTTGCGCCGCATGTGCAGGCAGTGAAATACAGAAGAAATCTGGGTGTTTGTATGCACTGAGAAATCAGATTACTGAGCTAAAATCCATCTTTCCTGAATGGGTTTCTTAATCTGATTTCTAGACCTTACTCCAATCTCAGAAATCAGAGTATGCTCTTTGCATGGTCACCTGAATAATCAGATAACTACAGTTATCTAAAATCAGTGCATGTAAACGCACTCAGTAAAAAATGCAAAAGACAACATCTCTCATGGTAAGGGTGCACCAGTGCACAAGGTACTGGCGACTTTTCATTGACTTGGAAGTGAACACTGGATTTTTGGAGACACATAAGCAGCCATCTAATGATGTCTTTTCCTTGGAAGTCTATCATTATTTAAGCAAGACAAGGCCAGGCCTCATGCTGCATGTGCTATAAAAGCATGGCTCCATATACACATGTGCGTGATTGACCAGCCTGCCTACAGTCCAGATCTGTCACCTGTGGCACATCATGAAGAGGAGAATCAGGCAAAAGCGACCTTGGACTGTATCAAGTCAGAATGGGTAAACAAAATATCCACATGTAAAACTTTAACATTTATTCTCATTTCCCAAACAATACAGAAAAATGCAACCACATGGAAAACAAGCCTCTGTTCCAAATTTCGGAGTGTGTTGTAAGAATCAAATATTTAATGTGTTTTATTTATAAATTGCAATCAAACCTATAAGAAAATACATTGGAAATATTTTCTTTGCACTCTTGACAGTTCAATAAATAATCAGTAAATGTACAAATCACAAATTCTTAATTTTATTGCATTTTACAAAATGTACCAACTTTTCTGGAAATGAGGTTTGTAGTTTCATAGTTTATGCCAAAGCTGTCAACACTATTGTAAAACAATGTCTCAGACACCAGGCAGTGTATTCATATTCATGTCATTTAATAGCTCTGTGAGAGCTTTTAGAGGCTTTAAACATCTCAGATCCCTGGTTTCTGTCACCACCGCTGTGACAAAACAGTGGTGATTTCCCTAGAAGAAGGATTTAGATCTTTTTTATTTAAATCTTATCAGTTCAATTATACACACATCTACAAAAACTGTAATGTAAACTGAAATTTAATTACCTTAGAACTAATTTCTTTAATAAAACAAGACATGCTTTAATCTGCTTCTTTCAAATCTCTGCCCAAATCCCATAATAATAATAATAATAATAATAATAATAATAATAATAGTTTGCCCATTAATAATAGTTATGGCTCTTAGAACTGACAAGTGTTGTTTGCAGCTACAAATTTGACATTTCTAAGTTACAGGTTTTACAGAGGTAGGTAAATGCAAATGAATGCTAGAGAAGCAGGGGTACATTTTTTTGACAGACATTATTATAGTTACTACTGAATGTGGGACAGTTCTGATTTTACAAACAGTTAATTGGTCACTCCATAGCAGCAGTGCTTCCATGAAGCTGACAAAAAAGGGCAAAACTTTAACCATGCAGGGATAAGCTAATCCCTTTCTTTACTATACTTAGTAATTTGTCTTCAATGGAGCAGGTAACACACTTCCTGACCATTGGAACAGATAGGAAAGTTTGTTTGTTATATTATTACTTATGTTTAATTAATTAATCATTGAGCCTACCCAGAATCACTGGGCACAAGGTGGGAACACAACCTGGAGGGGAGTCAGTCTCAGTCAAAACTAGGTATTGGATGATAACCTCAAATAATACGGACTGCCACGAGGAGAGATTTAGAAAGTTAAACCAACACATTCATACACAGAATATCACACACTTATTGGAATAATGTTATTTGGTTTTATTCTAATGTTGGGTGTTATTTGTTGTTTGTTTGTGTTGGTTTTTTTAAGCAAATAAACACTCACTGCTCAGATAAATAGCTTTTTAAATCTCAATCTCTGATGCCTAAAACTTTTGCACTGTACTGTACATTTTGGCCAAATTATCCAGCTGTGTTAAAAATACAGCAAAATGGATTTCATGAAGGATTTTTTTTGTAAATTCATAGGCCTTTTAAAATCCCCAAAAATACCAAACTGAACAAAACAAGTTCTACTTTTGGTTAATCACAGCAGGCTTAGTCTAATCCAAGATTACTACAATGCCACTACGTGACAAAATTTAAAGGCTGTGCACAGCAATGAAATAACTCAGGTTATTAGACAAAGACCCTTTTATAGCCATGTACACACAGCCACTCAAAACCAAATACTGTTTAACAGTAGTAGTGGCTCTCCTCCATTCCACAGTGAAAATGTACCAAATTCACACGTCACTACTGACCTCATGAGGGCTGCATTTATCAGGGTTCTCTTCTGTGATCTCACTTTAAACACAGCACAGTAAGGTTCAGTTATTGTGAAAAGATGTTGCTCACTGGAGGAAGTTGTTCTTGGGCAGAGCAGATAAGGGAGAAGGAAGCAGGAAAAACCCGGTGAAGGAATTTCAGTGCCAGCTGAACTGGCCCTTCTCCTTCATCACAGAGTCAGGGACAGAGAGAGAGTCCATCATACATATATACAACCTGAACCTCAGTGGCCTCTCTGTACAAATATTTTAAGCTTCTTTTTATTGCCATGCAACCTAATCATAGCCACAAAGCTATGAACTTCTGAGTAACATTACAGCCGTTTTGGGTAAACACTGGTTCAATCAAAACAACTGCAAGGAGAAATAAATCAAGAAAGATTCCTTGAAGATTCTGTTAATTGTATTTTCTATTTTATATAAAAGTAGTTATTTACAAAAAACAAAAAAAACAAATAATAGGTGAAGTAGGCTGCCTTTCCCACCTCCATTCTCCCTCAGTAAAGTTCACCGCCTCTCTGAAAAACACTGATGGTGGTTTCTCCAACTTTGGACACGTTCACCCTTATAAGAGGTCACTTCTGAGCTCACAAGGCCCAGCGGACATGTATGGGACTCCACATTTAGAGACATTAACCCAAGGGTCAGGGACAATTTTATTTTCCTATTCAACAAGTGCTCCCTCAACTCAGTATGACTGATGATGTGTCTATTTTGAGCTACAGCATAAAGATAAGCTCCAAAAGCTATGCATGGTTTCAAACATATCATCAGAGCTGATGCGCACAGCTGCGGGTGTTTATGACAGTTTCCTCAAGCAAAAAATTCAGAGAAATGACACAATCCATTAGTCTTCAGACATTTAGCTCGGGTCAAAATTGACACAGAAGTTACAGGAATATATAGCAGTCTTTCTGTTGATATGGAAAATGGCATTCACTTATATATTATTTAGAATCATAAGCTTGTATCATATCAAATGTGATTGTGTGATTGAAGTGGATGACACTACAGGCTTGTCATGAGCCCTCTCTAAAGTCATAACGCTTTGTCTATTCTTATAAGAAAAAAATGTCTATATTAACTGACATTAACTTACAAAGAATATCCGAATTTTATGGGAATCATGATAACCAACATGTTGAGTTTATATTAGGTGTGAAAATAAGTTTTAAAGCCTTTTTGGTAACATGAAATTGTAATTTAAAATTCAAAAATTCTTTTGTCATTTGATGGTAACTGCTGCATAGTATTAAGATGTCATTTTATTTATTTAAATAAATAAATAAATAAATAAATAAAGAATTTGCAAGCAAGAAGGATTTATTCTTACTGCATTCATTATGAGTTTCGTCAAGAAAAATATGCTTTAGACCATTTAAAAGAGGGTGATTTTGATGTTGTCGATCATGATACACTGATTATTCGTTCTATTTAGGGTTTTTTTTTAACGGCAACTGTCATTTTTAATAGTAAGTAAACATTATCATATAATGAGTCAGTTCACTAAACTGCAGAATTTCTTGGTATTCACAGTAATTGGCAACAACGTCTCAACTGAAATATGTCTTAAATAATAAAGACTACATGAAAACTTTCCCAGCCAACACTAAGGGCAAATCTTCATAGAGTATTAGTATCAGTACTTCTGATCATGTGTGAGGGTGACAATGTAGAGTAACAGGTAGTGCTGCTGTCAGAGTTCCACCATCCTGTGGGTTCAAACCCTGCCTCAGGGGCCCACTGTCTGTGAGAAATTTAGTGTGTTTGCTCCGTGTCTGTGTTTGTTTCCCCTTGGGGGCTCTGGTTTCCTCTCACAATCCAAAAATACATGCTGTTAGGTGGAATGGATATTCAGAATTGCCCGTATGTGTGAGTATGTGATGTCCTATGAAGGATTGGGTGGGTTCCTGCCTTCCACCTAGTGACTCCGGGTAGACTCTGGACCCACCACGACCTAAACCCGAACGGGATAAAGCGGTTACAGAAAATGAATTAATGATTATACGTCTCACATTATGAGTGTATGAGTGAATGTGTGTGTGTCGCCCTGCAAAGGACTGGGGTGTGTTCCCACCTTGAGCCCACTGATTTTGGGTGGGCTCCGACCACCACAACCCTGAACTGGATAAGCGGTTACAGACAAAGAATGAATGAATATCTCACATTGAAATCTCATTTTTAATCTAGAAGTTGATCACAACTTTCTCAACACTGCAGCCAACTGCAGATAAAACACAAAAATAAGAAACTTAGGGAGTTTGAAAAGCTGAAACTTATCAGAAATAAGGGCATGCTGGGCCCGTTCTGTATTATTCATAAACCCAGCAGAAAGCAAATCAGGCCGGCAAAGATTTACATTAAAAAGCTGCTCCACTTTCACTTATTTTAGAACCTCAGAGACAGCCAAACTATTTGAACAGAGTTTGGTGATGAGCAAGTTCTCCTTTAGAATTCAGGCAAAAAAAATCACTGGATTAGGAACACCTACATTGATCCATCGATCATTCAGTGACTGAGAAAGTCAGAGAAAGAGAGAGAGAGAGAGAGAGAGATGAAAAAAGGAATGACAAACACAGAAAAAAGTTGTTTTGCATCTGCATTGTTCATTCTGTTGCATTAGACGTAGGGCTGGACAATATGGCTAAAATTTATAATCACAATATATTTCTTAATTTTGGCTGAAACCTCATCATTCTGATAATGATATGAATGGTATACAATCAACTGAAAAAAAACATAAACCTACTGGCTTGGTAAATATTAATAATTTTAAACTAAATTTGAAACTGAGTGCACTAAACAGACAACAGTGCCCTGTAATGAACCTCAGTCAGTGACAGATGTTGTAAATAATGTATATTGAAATATTAAAAATGTGTTTTAAAAGAAATATTGTTTTTGAAACATTTTATATTGTGATATAAACTGATATTGAATTATTGTCCAGCCCTAATTAGATGTCAGGAAAATACCTATCCACACATCAGCTCGGCAAGGAGCAGCACACATTTAAACGCTTTGTCTTCAACAAACTCATGTACAAATACCCTGCCTCACTGAAGAACAGGCAGTAAACAGGAAATGGTTATGAGAGACGTTACACCCCGGCAGAACAGCTTTATGCTTCCTTTGAGTTACAGTGAAGCACCTTCCCTCTTTAGACAGCTATTCATGTCTTACAGTCAGCATTGTCCTCGTTACACTGACACCTGCCCTGATGCAGCTCGAAATGCTACACTATATGGAGCACGCTCTCTTTCCATGCTGCCCTTCCATCCTGATCCTCCAAACTCATTCAACAACTCGTCCACACATCTTCCTCTCTTTCTTCTCCTCCCTTATCTCCTGGCCTTCTCCCCAGCACAGCATCCTGTTTGCTCTGCAGCAGGACAAAACATTGTCTCAAAGAGCCACGGAAGACATTTCACAGGCTATCACGTTTTCATAGTAGCCCTGATATCCTTGTAATTGGACTTTTCCTGTCCAGGAAGAGGGACAGAATGACACAGGGGATGAGAGAATGGGAGAAAAATACAACAGAGTGGTGGAGAGAAGAAAATAATAAACACTTCACTAAGAGTGTACTGAGTAACACAGCTGCAAAATATTATATATATATATATATATATATATATATATATATATATATATACACACACACACATATATACATATATACACACACACACTTTTTTCTGAGTGTGTAGAGTAAATTCCTACAATACATATTTAGACATTTTACAGTTCAAGTAAGAGTTTAAAAAGTTATAATAGGTGAGTCAAACAACAGGGCAGTCAAAAAAGTGTAAAAGTCCTCATGATGATTAATGAATATGTGTAAATATTTTTGCTATATCCATTTTTTCTTCCACGAATGATTATATTAGGTGTACAAATACTAAATACTAAAATTATTACCCAAAAGTTTTAAAGTTTCTTTGTATTGTATCATTATATTACTGTAATTCAATGCCATAATTTCTCTTGTTCTTTTGTCATTTTATGGCAACTGTTGCACATTGATAAATATAATTGACATTATAATAAAATAAATAAATAAACAATATTAATATACCAGATTAAAATGGATTAAGCAAAAAAAGTAGTTGATGATGATGATGATGATAACATTAATACAATACCGTCACAAACACATCGAAAACACCATCTTTAAATTGTCAAAACCAAACATCACATCTACTTTTGCATACAATACGCATGCATTCACAGGGCTTTTTGCAATGACACATTCTTCTCGCTTGCCATTTCTTCATGTGTAGTAATAAAACACAACATTTATTATAAAATGACAAAAGAATTTTCACTTACAATTATATCTTTCAAATCTAATACCAAATCAACCCATTGGTTATTATCATTTCTGCAGATTCATTCATTTTCTGTAAGCGCTTATCCAGTTGAGGGTCAAGAAGGGTCCAGAGCCTACCCAGAATCACTGGGTGCAAGGCATGATCACAGCCTGGAGGGGGCGCCAATCCTTCACAGGGCAACACACTCACACACGTGCACACTTTTGAGTTGCTAATCCACCTTCCAACGTGTGTTTTGGGACCGCAGGAGGAAACCCACTTGGACATGGGGAAAACACACCAAACTTATTTCTGCAGATTCATAAGTTAATTAACTACATTTTTCCATTTCTTTTTTAATGTCTTACAAGAATATACACAGCATTTAGAGATGACTCAAGACAAGCCTGCCTCTAGTGTCAGGCATTTTAAAAATCACACAATTACATCTGAAATAATACAAACCTATGATTCTAAATAATACATAGATGTAACTCTCTTGATCAAAGGAACACAGCAGTGACAAATTCTTCAGAAAAAAAGGGGCAGATAATATTTATATGTTACATAAAACATTTGACATTTTAAGGCTTATTAGTATGCCTTATAGTTCATGATTATGGACTTTGAAGGCTAAACCATGCAAATGAGCTGCTAACAAATTACTGCTTTATGTTCTGTGATCATTGACTGAACAAAACTAAATAGATCTAAGCCTGACAATCAAAGAATTCTGACTGAAGAAAGACTAGGTAATTTCTGCTTTTTCAATACTTAATGGCTCATAACTGTATCTAGTGTACACTTTCCATGCCATTAATACAGAGCAAAAGTCATTTTACATAGCAAAACTAATTTATGAGAAAGCATTACATCTATCAGAACAGCATTAGAACTTTATGGCTCACATGGACGACATTATTTTCAGCTACTCAATACAGCTCATTAACAAGCTCAATTTTTCATGGATTCTGAAGAAACCTCTTCCTGCTTCCCATTTTCCTGTGAGCATTTCAACAAATCAATAATGGTCTGAAACATTCCACTTGCACTCCTAATGCAACCGGATTTCTCAGACCACTTCTGAGGTAGTGGAAAAGTTCAAAACCAGAATAAAGTGCACGAACAAGAGTGTGGTCAAACCCCAAAGTAGCCACAGGGAAACAATCCTGCTGTTAAAGACACTTTCTGCCAGACTGGCTGGCTGGCTTAGGCTGGTGAGGTTTAAAAAGCCTTCTACACTGGGCAGCCAAACTTTCATATTGTTTCCTCATGTTATTAATTTGACATTGTAAAACTGTCTACATTACCCCCTTGCTTCACTACACTCACCTAGTTTGGACTTCCCCATCCAAAAAGATGCATTTCTTTAAAAATTTTACTTAGGGAACATTTTTCACCTGCACTTAGTTAAACTTAGTTAAATAGAATTGTGCTTTATTTTTTTCACCCTTGGTTAGAAATGTTTGGGTGGGTGTGAATAAAGTAACCACACTTGAACGAGCACCAAAAATTTCAAGTATGAAATTTGAACCATGAATATGAACCAAAACACGAAGAGGACATGTCCCAGGATGTAACAAAAATCATGTTGCGAGGGGGAATATATATATATATATATATATATATATATATATATATATATATATATATATATATATATATATATATATATATATATATATATATATGAGTTGGTAAAATTACATCCAAGTAAACACTACGACTCTAACGCTAACCGCTAACGACTCTGCCTGGGACACAAAATAAACTTATACATGGGTCATGTCACTTTCTAAAATTACTTGTGTCACTGTAAACTTGAACCAAGCAATGATTAAAAAGGAACAATTATTTCACTGACAAAGAGAACCAAAGTATGAACACACCCTAGACAGCAGCAAATATTCAAAGTCAATACGTCATTTATAAGCTGTAGTTGTTTGTAAAATTTGATAAAAATTAGAATCTGTTACTTGTACTGACAAAATTACAAAGAAAAGACTTTGTTTCACCAAACACCCTGATTGTACTTTCTAAATATGTTTCCAGTTTGAATTTTTCTGTTTTGTTTTTTGTTTTGTTTTTAAAAATCCTGGACCACCAAGCGTGTTAGACTTTTAAAAACGTATAACCTATTTCATTATAGTCATTGTGATATTTGTATTTCCATGATACCAATATTTTCAGCTGCATGCATGGTTCAGAACCACACCAAAACCAATAGCAATTTAATTTCAGAATTCAAATCAGATAATGCACAGCAACAGCTGCAGACGAGGAGCACTGCTCAGGGATCTAGGCATTGTGTTTCAGCCAACGCATGCTGCAAAATCTCTCACAACTTGGGGAAATTTAAATATGAACCACATTCACCCAAATATTCCTCATGAGCCCAGTTCCATGGAGCAGGAAACGGCTGGCACCAAAGACACAGTGACCGCCCTAATATACAAAGCATGACAAGATACACACAAAGTCGAACTGGCTGTTCTTATTCACTCAGAGCGCATGCCCTCCTTTATCACCTACTGTAACATAACCACACTCAGTCATAGAAGGCCAAGGGACAGGTTATTACAGAGGAATGAAAACAGAGACAAACACAGTTACACACAAAATAACACAACTGACAATCTCACTTGACTCATTTAGAAAAGGAAAAAAATATATATTTAACAATTTAAAGTTTATGGTTTTCTTAGGGAAAAGGTTTCCTGCCCCAGCAAAAATGTCACTTTTACATTTGCTTGCATTTGTTTGCCTCTGATACATTAAAAACTGTAAGTCACTCCAAATAAGGTCCTGCATCAAATGCCAAATACAATTCAACATTACTTTTGTAGCTAAAATCTGTAGCTACTATATATTCTCTTTCTGTACAGGTTTTTCCGGTCCCATTCAATGAAACAATGTTACTGTTGATTATGGTTTTATTATAGTCATGCTATAAATAAAATAAAAGTTTGTTTTGTTTTAAAAACACTGGCTATATTTTATTTTATTGCAGAGTCAGATTATTGTTTATAATTAATTGTTGATTGCTTTTTAAATGGGTGTCATTGCATTATTCTGATATTATTACCTTTGTATCATTCATTTCTTTATTATCTGTTTATCTATTTCAGGGAGCATACCCGGAATCACTGGGAACACACCCTGGAGAGGGCACCAGTTTTTCACAGGGTCTCACACACACACTTTTAGAACATGGGAGGAAACTGGAGCACCCGGAGGAAACCCATGTGGACACAGGGAGAACACACCAAACCCCTCACAGACAGTCACCCAGAGTAGGGCTTGAACCCACAACCCCAGCCCCAGGACCATGGAGCTGTGTGCCAGCGACACTGCCAGCGATACCACCTTTGTATCAGTGGTATAAAATTGTCTTAAAATGACAATGTTTTTTAATCACAATTCTCTATTATACGTGACAGGAATTACAATCATACATGCTTATCTATAGTGGCTCATTCTTGATTATATCCACAATGCAAATCAAGGATCATACAAGTTATTAAACAAATGGACCTTCTGTCAGGGTTGAAAACTCTTGATTTGTAAACATACCGTCTCAACACTGGTTCTTGCCATAAGAGGCTGCTGCTGCATGTCCATTGTTATGGACTTTAACCAAACTGTCACACCAAAGAACCACATGGACAACTTGCAGCTTTGTGGGAACATGTAAATAAAGGACCACGAACCTGCCAAGGCCCTTTTATCCAGATACAGGAACTGACAGGCACTGAATTTTAAAAACAGATGGTAACAGTTTTAAATAGTTTATTAATAATTGTTTAGTTAATTATTTTTAAAGATTAAAAATATTGTAAAATACAGATGATGTGCAAAATACACAAATTTAAAACTCAACCACACCTAAACACACACACACACACACACACACACACACACACTTAAACACAGCAGGATGTGGAGCATATACTAAATGGCTTTAGACAGGCATAAACAGGAATTGAAGGACAAAGTGCTGTCTAATCTCTGAGTACCAGATGAGTGAATGGACATCCCCGGCCACACATCAGCACTCAGCCACCCCCGTCTCACCCCTCCTCCACATTTTTCACAGCAAGGAATTGAGATAGACGCTCTCCACTGTGAAGGGCTCCTTCTCAATAAGAGCCTTGTACAAGATGAGTGTTTGTCACATAACAAACACAACTACGTTCGCTATCATTCAGCCTTTGTTTCAGCTGCAGCCAAATAAAGCACAAATACTTCGTTCCCAGGCAGACAAGCTTAGTACAGCTATGTTCTAATGTTCAATCATCTGATGAAGGCCTTGAAACATGAGCCAAAATGTCATAATTTAATTTTGCCTGTTGTAGAGCGAATGCTGGGCCTTCCTTCAAGCAAAATTAAACAACATGGTCAGTGTTTTGTGATCTGCACAAGTCTTAAATTAAGTGGTTCTGTTTTTGTGCCGCATCCTATGTAACCCACAGCCATTCCACAATTGTCCTGCCTCGTTGAGTCTCTCCAATCCCAGCACTGGACCCACATTTATGTGAGAGGACAAAGATGAGGTTAAACTGAGCAAAAGACACACAACCAGCAAGGCAATAAACATAATATTTAAATATGAAAAAAAGAGAAAATGAATCAAGCAAAAATGACTAAAGCATTTCTGCAAAATACTAGTTTCAGGGCTTCTGAGCTTCGGCAGTGATATCCAGTGAATATTCAAATTTTTTGGGGGGTGAGGATGCCGAAATTCAAAAAAAAATAAATATCTCAATCTTAAAATGAAAAACCAACTACTTAATTCAGTGGGTTAATATCCAAATAGCTAAATATTTGGGTCTAGCCCTCATTTCTGCCTACTGCAACTCACTGCTCCATTCTGATGTTTCAAGTAAATAAAGGCTCGTTCTCATTAAAAGGTACAGGTGCTGAGCTGGTTCACTGGAGAGCACCAAGCTTCCTGACTTTTGATTCAAGAATCAGAATTCTTTTGGTGGAAAAACATTAATAAATAACACTTTGTGTTCATTCTTGCCCTGTTCCCCTTGCTTAAGTGTAAGGCCTGCAGGTTTCCCATCAGGTGCAATGCATTCCCTGTATAAATCAAGTGCGCAATAGCAAATACATATGCTTTACATATTCATACACAGTAATTGGTACACTGTTACTTTCAGTAACACAACCTTGTTTTTGTTTTTTCATTAGGTTTTGCTGACATCTTGAGCAGGCTATTTTGATTTCAATACCATTATGTTTTATTAAGCAAGACTTTAATACCTACATATGTAACTTGATCAAAATGTAAGTTACTTAGAATTAGAGGGTCTGCAAGGAGCAATGAAATGTAAGGGGAAATCTCATCATCAACAGTCTCTAAAGGTTTAACCACTGGAATCAACTGAGTTCTGATTCTGAGGTCATCATAAGCAGATCTAATCTAATCGCTCACCAGAAGGTGCTTATTGTTCCAACTACAAAATGATTTACTAAATGGCTTACAGTCACAGTAATGCCAAACTACTTTGTAAAGAAAGCAAAGCAAAGCAAAGTAACACCTCAAGAGAATCAGGATCATTTTTTCTCTTCAACTTTAACCAAAAAAAAAAAAAAAGCTCTAGACCAAATCATGGCCTAATCCAGTTTAAAATGTGTGGTTGCAATCCCAAAATATTAATATGTTTAAAGACGTACTTACACTATGACATTTGAAGAAGCAGCTCTAACTCGCCTTACTATAAAATTTTGAAAAAGTGAAATGCAGATATAAAGAATTGGCTCAACAGTGGAAAAGAAAAGGAGCTAATTAAGCAAACGGAAAGCTGCTGGAGAAAGAGAATGGGAAATCAACAAACCTGCAAAAAGGAAAGTTAAATTATAGCACTCCCATACAATTAATGAATTATTTCTAATGCACATGAGATGTTTGCTTATCTTGATGAAAGCTTAAGAGCAGACAGGCTACTGTATCTGCGTCACTGGGAGATGTTGGTATTAGAAAGCACAAATGCCAGGCTCACCGCTGGACTGCTGCTTGCTTCACAGTGACATTTACCCACCTCTTGCACCAATAAACACTGAGTGAATCTAATAACACTCAACTCAAGCTCTGTAAACAAAGCTGATCAGCAATGTGACATAATGTAGCTTTGTTCTACACTTCTTTTACAAGATGGATGTCTCATTTAGACCTGAGAAGGTGCCAAAGCTTGTAAAATGCTGGCAGTGCTTTGATTCCATGAGCATTTGGCATTTACATTCAGAGAGGCAGAGAGAAAACAAATTCTCCATCTGTCTAGCTGGAAAACACCCCCTAAAATTACACAGATATGCAGCCAGTCTCTTCACATTCACTGTTCTGCATAGTATGGTTCTGTGCTTCACTGGCTTGAGCAGTGAAATTACCATTCCCTGATTTAATTAAATGAAACAGGCTGTCAGTGTATATATATATATATATATATATATATATATATATATATATATGGACAATGAGTGTAAATTCACAGCAGGTGTTCCTAAGCCACTGATCATTCAGTGTGTGTGTGTGGATCCTACTCAGTGCTGCATTGACACTGACTTGGAGGTGATCTGTTAGTGTGTGTTGTGCTGGTAGAAGTGGATCAGATACAGTAGGGCTATTCAAGTTTAAACTCCTCTGTTTCACTGCTGAACTGAGAATAGATCACCAACCAAATATATCCAGTCAACACCATCCTGTTGACGGCATCCTGCATCCACTGTACCTCTGCAGGAATAAATGAGCCACTGTCTCTCACTTCACATCTACAAGGTGGACTAACAAAGTAGGTGTAGTAGGAGTGGATATGGTGTTTAAAAACTAGTCCTAGGATTTTCACTTATATGTTACATAATCTGTCAAATTTCAATCCTTGGGATAGTATTTGGGGAGAATCATTTGTGCAATAATGCTTAAGAACAAATTTGGTGTGGTGTGGAACAACAAGGCCCTGAAAGTTTGAAGCCAATTGGCCAGAAGTTGGAACTAAATATAAATTGTTTCACCTCATGTGCTCCTCTGAGACTGTGAAAGTACTACAGTGATGATTGAATTATTTGTGCTTCAAAACATCTCTATACCTACAAAGCCGGCATAGTCTGTTTGTGTGGCTCACTCTTTAAATGTCTGCTGCTGGAGCAGAAGCTGGTCTCAAACCTCATTGACCTGTTAAAAATCTTCATTGACCTGTTCTTATAAAACATGTTTTTATTCAATAAAGAACAATAGAAAGCCCATGCCTTCTACGTTTACTATGTGTACAGTGTGCCTGGATCCCTATTTCTGATCTAATTTCTTTAAGCATTTAAGCATATAACACTGCCTTGTACACAGCAGACCAGGGTTCATAGTATAAACATTAAGAGTAATACCACATTAAACCACTATGAATCCTTAGGCAACCCTGACCCTAACACTATATTAGCTAACCTCTCTGAAACATAATAAAAACAGCAAGTTGCTCTGGTTAAGAACATCTGCCAAAGACCATAAAAACTGAGGGAACTGCTGTAGACAAATGCATGATTAAACAACAGATTTCCAGTCCAGAATCACTGAAGCTTCCATAAGTTCTGATATGATGATGTTTTTATAGTGCTTGGGGTGAATGCACTCACATGTGCAATGCTGAGTCACTACCACTTCTGACATGTGCCTTTAAGAAACTCCTATAAATTGCATAGGGCTGAACCTTCTGGGGAAAGGCCCTACAATCTGTTGCAGAGTCTTTTGATGCTTTGGTTAGGAGTTAAATAAGCAGGTTATCACTACCACAGCTGGCTTCCACCCTCGCCTTGCGGAAGGGAGGAGGGCCCCTGGGGAGTTTCTGGGGAGCAGATGGTTAGAGGAGCACTTCAGAGAGACTGGGCCCTAAGAGCAGGCTGGCAGGTGGGCTGTCTAACACAGAGAGATCGCTGTGGCATCACATAGCCCAGAAAAGACACATGCCGTTAGGGAATCAGGGCTTTGTTCCCATTTCACAGGCCAAGAACTACTTTCGACCCATGTCCCATAAATACTTAACCAGCTATGGGCTACAGCAGTGAAATCCAGACGGGATACCTGCTACATCTCATTTAAACACATTTAAGCAGGGCTTTAAATCAGTCATTAGATTTTGTGAAGGAAAAAAAAAAGATATTTAAATGTAAAGTAAAAGAAAGTATATAAGATCAACAAGCTATATTTACATTAGTAATGTCTACTGATTGAAAATCACAAAAATAAAGAAAAGTAATTTGTTATTTTTGGGAATGAGATAAATGTGAAGATATTTATGTATGACAAACTGGCTAGAGGAAATCATTATTTTTTTAATTTATTATAATATTGCTGTGTAGTTTGAGATATTTTTGATTTTCGAGCCAAATCAGCATTAGCATCGAACTTGTTCTGCATGATTTTTTTTAAATTGTTCTTTAAAAAAATGTGGATAATATGTAGAATACTCAAACACTAATGGTGACAGCCCTAGGTTTAATCAGTGCAGCTGTTAAGGCAATTCTGTTCAACAAATCCAGTATCGTTACAAACAAACTTTAGCATTGGACATCAGGAAATTAATGCTACAGTGCAGCTTGTGAGTGAAACAAAAAGATTAAGCAATATAAGTTGAAAGAGGAGCTCTGTCTGCATGTGTGTGTGTGTGTGAGAGAGAGACAGACATCAAAGGGTAAGTGTGAGATAAATATGGAAAATGCTTACTAATTATTTTGAAAGATAAGAAAGACTAAATATTAACTGAAATATGGCATGGAACAACACATTATTTTAATAAATACAAAAGTTGGTCAGTATGTGTGTTAAATTCCAATACCTTCACCTAAATGCCTTTAAAATTGGTAGTTTTCACAATGAATAAAATAAATTTTAATGTGATAAGATCACTGGCCACATAAATACACTCTAATATACACTCATCTCTAGACGTGAGGCATGCACTGCATGTACTTACATGTTTCATATGCTAACAGGCATACATATTTTAGATTATTAAATGAAAACCAGAGCTTCCCAGCTGCAGGAGGAGCTGACAGTAGAGGAAAAATTACACATAGCTAAGAGGGAACCTCCCTTCGCTGGAATCCACATGGCTATGTTTTTTTCATTCTTACACACCAAAATGTGTATATGCAGGGGCCTGTGTGAAACCGTACGACTGTAGCAACAGCAATAGAGAAAATCCTGCTCTGGTTCTTAATAAAGTCACAAGAAACTTGACCAAGCTAACAAGAGTCAGTCTTCAGAGTTTCTGGGTTTTTTTCCCTATCTTTCTTAAAATAAAGACAGGGACTGTGTCATTAGTCAGAGTGACAGAGTGGAAGGGTGTCTCCGAGGGCAAGCCCAGGGTCTTCTTGTGGAAAGGATGTCTTTAGCTGCGGAACTCCGCTAGGGTGGGCTAAAAATAGCCCCCAGGAGGGGGAACAGGAGGCTCTACAGCTGCTGTATTGTTCCAAAGTGGAAAATGCAGTCACCAGTAAACAGCCTGTTGTTGATAACCTTAGGCAGAGTAACAATTCCTAGTGGTTAGTGTGGAAAATTCAACGCACTCAGGACTCAAATTGTACTTTGTCCCTATTCATTAATCAAAAATACATAAATCAGCAGTATCCTGCTCAAAACACATTCCATTTCACAATTAATTCAGATGGAAATTTCTGCAATGAAAAACAGGGAAAGCAGCTAAACAGCAAGTTCAGAGGTAATTCCTCACTAGCCTGTTAGGCTTGTGACTGCTGATAAGCCTGAGACAAGAGAAAAAATGTCTATAAATACAGTAAAGACACAGACAATTTTTGTTAGATTGGTGCCTCAAAGCAAACTGGTTTCTCAGGACGGAGATCAGGACTAACACCATTCACTCTGATGAAGACATAATAGATTCAGCATATATTTCTCCTACAGAGCCACTTTAGATTCAGTCACAGTGCATTTGAAAAATGGGGTGAAAAAAGTGGGTAAAAAAAAAAAAAAATCTTAATTTAGGCTGTAAAAAAACAACAATTACATAAGTTCCTTCTCAAAAAATTTTGCAATAATCTGATGACTCATAATATAATTTCCCATTTTGTTCCTTGGTGTTTGGAAGTCTAGGGCACGTGCACAGGCTGCGTGTCTGTGTGGCCTACAGGACTAGGAAAGAGGAAGGCTAAGCACATAGTGCAGTACTGCTCTGTTTCTGCAGTTAGTAGGGAGCCTGTTTATCTGGAGAAGACGCTATCATCTGTCTCCATGAGAAATGCATACTGTGATTATAATCATGAACTGTGTAATGACTCTGAAGCATTATTTGGGTTTTTATGATATTTTAATTTATATGTTAAATACAAATAAAGTACTATTGCGTGTGTGTGTTTTACTTCCAGGTGCTCTGGTATCTACTCACAGTCCAAAAACACATGCTGCTAGGTGGATAGGCTATTCAAAAGTGTCCATATCCATGAGTGCGTGAAGTGCCCTGTAATTGACTGATGTCCATCACCAGGGTGTGTTCCTGCCTGGTGACTGACCAATAATTCCAGGTAGGGTCCAGACCCACCTCAAGTTGTAGATAATGTGTAGACTACTCATACACTAACAGTGAGAGTCCTGGACCTAAGCAGTGCAGTTGTTGTAGCAATGTTGTTCAACAATCCTGTAGTGTATCAAAAAATCTATTTAAACGTTAATCTTACTGCTGAAAAGATTGCCTTTAGGTCATGGACAAGCAGCAGCAGAAGACTTGCCTTGTGAAAGATCTGGTAGAAAATGATCCACTGCAGTCAAGGTAACCTTAAGGATTTAACTGAATGTTTTACCATTTTCTAGGAACACATCCAAAATTACTGGAAATCTTTTCCACTCATCACTGCAGCACGACATAGAGGAAATGGAGGCAACATGAGTCTAGGTGGAGCTGGAGTGTGGAGAAGGAAACATGCTGATTTCAGGGCTGTAATGACGTGCTAATGAATTGTGGCGCCTGCATGAAAACAACTGGGTAAATGTAGTCAAAAATATTCCCCTGCACTTCCATTTAATTCAGGCCTCTTGTGTTGTTCAAAACACCCTTCTTTCTCCAATAACCACACTCTACCGCTCTTTGCTCCATCTCCTTTGTAGTGCATAATGTATGGAGGGCCACACATCCAAAAGGGAAAAGGAGGAATATTATATTCCTCTCATTTGACCAGAGTATAAACCAAGCCCCACCCCTCAGTATCCCAGTCCACTCAGAATTCCACACAGTCCTACCTCTTAGCCGAATATCACCCTGACACCTCTCAGACTCTAACGTTAATGCTCTTTTCTTTGTGCTGCAGAGCCTTCAGTTCATTCTCTATGGGTTCCAGGAGGGCTCACCCCAATGATGCTTTCATCATACGCAACGTGAAGTGTGTTCCAAATGGCACCCTACACTTTTCTCTACATTGCTCACTCTATGTAGTAAAGTACATATTGAATAGGGCACGGGTTAATTTAGTAAAATTGCATGCAGATATTAACTGTTCAGATTACAATTATGTAAACATTTTGTAAATATGGACACATTTTCCTAGTGCATGCTAACAAAAAAATTAAAAAGCTGTATCAATAGGTTAGTGTGATTTTTTTTAGTCATTGGAATTTAAAAAATGCACCATCACATGTTCATTAAGTCACTCCCTCCATTCATTCACCTTCTGCAAAGGCATCATACTGATCAGTGTTCAGAAGGGCCCAAAGCCTACTAGGAATCACTGGACACTGGGTATTACACACCCCTCCACTTACTTTCTCACTAAGGAAGGGCAGTATGGAAACATTGTAAACCATGGTATATGATGCTTTATCAATGGAAAACCATCTGCTGTGGTGTGCTAAACCACAAGTGCCTGTTAGCTGGCCAGCTACGTATCTAAACAGTGTAGAACCATCTTATTTTGTTAACATTTTTATCATCAACACTTGAGTTAGTGTGAGCTGTGGCGCTGTGCTGAGCTGAACTGCACAACTCAAGCACTCAGAAAACCATTCACTCAACTTTGTGCTCACAGACCTTGGTGTTGTGTGGCAGTGACACTACCTGTAGAGTCATGCAGCACCATATACTAATATGTTGCAATGCATTAATACATGTAAAATTGCGCATAACAAAGGACAAATTATTAAAGATGTAATTTAATGCACTTGAATAGTTTGAACATTAAACCCTTTGCAAAGTATCAACACCAATCAGCTACTCATTCTGGCACTCCTCCTGCCTCCCAGCTCTGGTGTCATCAGTAAGATGAGTAACAGGATTATAGTTCATACCACTTTTCATCAAGATTTTGTAAAAACACTTTGTGAACTCAGTATCGTAAATTGAAACAATTCAAAGACTGAGTAATAGAATATTATAAATATATATTGGAATTATGAGTGTGTGAGTGAATGTATGACTGGGTGGTCCTATGTGGTGCCGGTCCATACAGGGTGTGTTCCCGCCTTGCGCCCAGTGATTCTGGGTAGGCTTCAGACCCACTACGACCCTGAACTGGGATATATAAAATTCTTCTAAAAGACTGATTGTATTATTTTTTATACTGAGGTTTAAATTAAAAAAAAAATAAATAAATAAAAACCCTTCTCGCTGCAGTCCTATTTCAGTCCATCGTGGTGGGAAAAAAAAGCATCTATCTGTGGGCTTCACTGCAGCCCAGCACTCAGCACAGCCTCCCACACAATTTGAGTGTATCACAGACACACAAACACAAAAAAGAAAGAAAAAAGGTACATATAGGGGTCAACATTTCCAACTGCCCAGTCTCCTAGTTAATGCTGGGCGATAAAATTATATCAATTTGTTTCGTGATTCATTTTTGCTCGATAGCGATGATAAGTTTGAGTAATAGAGCTCAATAAACCTTCTTTTCTATTCCCGGTTAGCACTGCCAGCTGCACGCTCTCAGGCGTGTATACTCCTGCTATTACGTAAATGAACGTAGGAGACTGCATTAAATCGAGAAGGTAAATAAGACTATAGGTTTAGTTCAAGTGCTTGTGTGTATGTGTGTGTGTGTGTGTGTGTGTGTGTGTGTGTGTGTGTTATAGCCTCCAGTTTACTCTGTTTTGGGGTATATTTGTCCGGTCACAAGAGCAGAAACATTCCCTCATGAACAGGGAGAACCTCAACTATCCTCGCACAAGGTGGGTTTTTCTTCAATTAAAGTGAATTTTCATTTGGGAAATGTCTTCCCGTTTGCGAGAGCACTATTCTTTGCCTGATGCTGTTTTTCCTTGCACAAAATTATTTTCTCTCAGATTTTAATTGGATCCGACACCATAGATCAGGCTGGATAAGCAGTTACATACAATGAATGAATGAATGCACTTGTGAAACTGAGAACGTTCTGGCTTTCTCATTACACGCACTGTTATAAGCCTTCTAATGGGTTAAATGCAATATGTTTATTAATTTATTATTTGAAACTCTTCTTAATTGATCTCTTTACTCTTTCTGCTTCTTTAAACGTTTGAGGTGGTAATGACCTAAGAATGTTTTCATGACACAAGACATAGATATTAGTTTTTTGTGGTAAGAAAATGTTATTGTTCCAGTGAAATCTTTCTTTGTGAATTTGAGTAATGTGCACAACACACTCACTGTATTCAATCTATATATTTACTAGAATGTCCTTTGGCATAGCGTGCAAAATATTAATACTGTGATAAATATCAAGATCGAACAAAATAGAAAACCTTATCATGATAAAAGTTTTGGCCATATCGCCCAGCTCTAGTCCTAGTTCATAACATTTCATATTTTAGCTAATTAACATGCAGGAATTTGCCATGTGGCAAGTCCTTCCTTTCAAACAAGTCGCCAACTGCATTCGCCAACTGCAAACACCAAAATATCACGTCAGGGTCACTGCAGCGCTAATAATGATCCATTTTCAAAATCATGCAAGCCCTGTATTGGTCTTATCAGGATCCCCACCATTAAAGAGCAGGGTGAAACAGGGATAAGAAAGTATTCAAAGAAACAGGTGAACTACTATCTGTAATTATAGAACTACAAAGCGCTCCTGTATGGTCAGTGGACCTGATAAAATGTAGAGTGTAGATACAAGGTAGGCTTTCCTAATCCAGTGATCATTTAGAGTATATTAGGTGCAATCTGTCTGCATTTTTAGAAGGATGTTCATACATTTTATATTGTGATAACATGTTTTGGCTACACTTCCCAAATCTTCTGAGAAGTTCCCCAAAAGTATTCTCCTATAGTTAATCATAGCACTTTTTTATATTTTCAGACTTTTATATTTTCATACAAAAGATTTTTAGATCATGAAATATACTTCGCTCAATACATTTCTTCTTTTCACATTTGGAGCATGCATGCGTACTGTAAACACTGTATACTGCTGAAATGACAATAAACTTCTTGAACTTGATTTGAATTTGGATGAGCAGTGACACTGAAATTTAGAGAAACGTAGGCTAAGTTGATCCCTAATAATGATGTCTGCCTTTTGTATTGCTGTATACACATTATTAATCACAAAGGCACACAAAGGATAATGTATTGCCATATACTTTACTGCACATTGGCCATAAATGGGCACCAACTTGTGCCAAACACAGGAATACTGATGCTGGTCCAAGAGATCTCTGTTATGGTTCTGCTAATGCTTCCCATGGGTGAGAGAAACCAGGACCACGGCAACACACACATACAGGCAGGCGAGCATGCATGCATACATACATGGTTAAAACTGGACGCATTTCACTACATTATATAAAAGAATATCTGCCCACTCGTTAGTACCTTTTGCCATAATCCTTTGCATCTTTTTGCACCTGTCTAGTGAGTGAGTAAGTAAATAAATAAATAAATATGCCCCTCATCCCCCACTCTAATGCTGCTGGAAGGGTTTGCGTCACTTTCAGACTCTGGAATTCTCAGAAACAACCATGGAAAAGATGAGTGCACCAGACCCTCTTTCATGATTTGGCCAGGGAGTCCCATTACACACTTCTGGCATGATAAAAAATAAAGTCCTCCAAATATAAAGGACCCGATTCAAGTCCCTGTGAAAGCAATAAAAATAAAACAGGTCTGAATGAACAGAGGAAAAAGAAACCTTGGCGATTAGATGGCAGTACAGCAACTGATCACATAAGGTCAGGAAAACATTATTGAATTTTGAAACCATGGGAGATAAAAACAAGTAAAACAGAAGGACACAAATGCATTGGTATGGTTTTAGAGTCTCTGAAGACATGTAAACCAGGCCACAGGCCTGTGAGGCGGATGGAAATAGACCAAAGTAAGCTCTAGGGTCCAGTCCCCTCTACCAGACACACCCACACGATAACCACTCCAACCAATGTATCCACACCCACAAAATACAACTTCTACTGTAGTACAAAAAATATTTTAAAAAATACCATAAAACATTGTATATAATTGATCGCGTGGACTTGTTAAATCAGCAGCACACTTGGTTTAACATAATGGAGTATATCATCCAGTAAAACTAAGTATTGGATGTAAAATAATACTGGACTACACAAGAAGAGATTTGGAAGGGATTAAACCAACCCATTCACACACACACAATATCACTATTCACTGTAATAACGTTATTTGTTTTTATTCCGATATTATTTTGTTTGTTTGTTTGTTTGAATGGATGCTTGCTTCGAACAAATAAACTCTTGCATCTCAGATAAACAGCTTTAAAATCAAATTTTATTCAGGTGCTCAGCACGTTTGTACAGTTTGATATTCAACAGTTCACGTGCTTAATCCAAATAAGCCATGCTAATTATTCTCCCCAACGATAAATTATGTAGTTGGCCCAGTACTGAGGATACAAACTACATGACCAGATAAGTATAAGAAAAACATATGACAAATTATCATGATGATGATAACAAATAATCATACCATTTTCAAACTTTACCGCTCTAAGTTAATAATAAGATTTAATCATCTCATGGATCTCACGGTGCGAGTTTTAATCACCCTACAGAGCAGTTGGAGCAAGCAAAAGTGATATTTAATCAACTTCTTGTATACTTTAAGCAGGCCAAGGGAGTTTTAATTGCCCTGGAGTAAGCAAACTAAGTGAGATTTAAATGCCCCAAGACAGGAGATTTATCACTAACTAACTAACTATCGCTAGTTTTATCACCCCAAAAAGCTCTTAGAACTGGCACAGAGAGTTTTAATTGCTCCATAGAGCTCTTGGAGCAGGCATGTCGAGCTTTATTACCACATGGATCTATTCAAGAGAGCATAGCGAGTTTTAATCTCCCCATGAAACTCTTGGAGCAGGCATAGCAAGTTTTGATTGGCCAACATTCTCACAGACTGCGGTTTAAATCGTCTCGCTAAGCACTTGGAATGGAGTTTTATCCATCTAAAATAGCAAACACAGACTGACAAAGCTTTACTAGTTCTCTTCATTCTCTTCTTTATTGGACATCACCCAGAGGAACTGTATGTGGATCTCAAATATCATGCCAGCTCCCTAGAACAAAGTCCAGTTAATGTCCGGGTGAGACACTGTGTGAATAGGTTCTGTAATATTTCAGAGAGTTTAAAGTGTATTTATGCTATGCACTTTCTACACAGCCCCATGCCTGAACCACTCAGGGGTTTTCCAGCTGTGAGATAGCATTTGACACTGTCCAGAAGATCCCCAGCTGTGAAAATGTATTTACTGTGAGACAACAAAAAATATATATTATATTGGAAATGCCTTCACAGCAGTTTACCAGAAAGAGATAGATCAGAAATTATGATTATTGCTGCCTTATGACTTTTGCTTCATTCTCAATTAGAAGCCACTTATTCCCAATATTAGTATATGTTATTACCATCATAGCCCTCCAAACATATTTGTTATATTCATTAAATATATTACCTGACCTTAAAAAAAAATAATATTAAATTAAATAAACAAAGTTCATGCTCTACTTAATATTCAGGAATTAATATTTTCCATTTTTATCCATGTAATCAAGAGCCAGCTCAGGAAAATATACAGTTAAATTCAAGATATTTTTAAGTGTTGGCTCATAACATTTCACCCTGTCAAAAAGAAGGTTTGCTTGCACTCTCACATGTTCTATAGTAAACCACAATGCAATATGTCATTCTCAAAAAGCTTGAATTTTACTTTTGGCCATATAAGGGTTGCATAAAACCACATCAAAACTTTTTTTCAATTATTCTTTTGCATGCAGACCTCTTTTAATATTGTCTTATTCTGACAAATCAGCAGCGTGGTTAGTTTCTAGCTACATACCCTACAGCTACAGCCTACTCTCTTGCACAGTCTCCAGCAAGAAGAATTTGTGATCTGTATCAAGGAAGAAGTAACATTGAAATTTAAAGCTTCTCAGCTTTAATTCTGTGTTTGCTGTTTTAACTATATGTTACTGAATGCACATTAACATCTAAAATAGTAAAAAAGAAAAAAATAGCTCAATAGACTAACTTTTAAAAATAATCCCAAAAAATATAATGTTAACAATTTTGCTACATTCTAGAAAGAGTTACAATATCGTAATACAGTAGAAAATACTGCATAAAATCACTCCCACACACACATACATAATACATAACTTTAACTTATACCGATGTCATATTAAACAAATAAATAAAAATATTTTAACTAACAATTGCTATTTGTTACAACCTTCCTTATACAACCTTCCAAAATAGCCACATTTCATTACAAATTTGGTTTAGATTTACATTTAATACCATTAAAACATTTTGAACCATTAAAAACCACAATAAAAATTCAAAAGTATGCAGACACCCCTTTCTTAATAACGATTATAAATTACACCCATGATGTTATGTACACAAACAGCTTTATAATATAAAGCAGGCACAGAATTAGATGCTCCGCAGCAGGCACACAAGGCAAAGTTCACCATGTCCAATGCCAAACGTTGGTCTGTAAAGTATAAACATCCCCCTCATTAGATTGTTGAGCAGTGCCACTGTGTTTTCTGATGTAGGGAGATCTCCATTCAACTCCGTTCAGGTGAGCCTGAGTGATGTTTCTGATCCAGACTAACCATTCAACATCTGTATCTGAACTATACTGAATGTTTTCCTCTTGAATACAAATAAATCCTCACAGAATGTCCCAAAATCTACTATTAAACCATTTCCAGAATATTAGAGGCTGTTACTGGATCAAAGGAGGACCCATCTCTTATTAATCTCTCGATTTCAGAGGGTCAGCAGGTGTCCACAAATTTCTGGCAACATAATGCACCTCAGGATTGCTGAAGTATTTTTCTGAAAACCATTAAATAGTTTGCAGCACCTTGGAATAGTTAGATTGAATATGTGTGTTCAAATGCATAATATAAGTAAGAGTATAATCACTTAATGCTTTTAGCTGGTAAACCTTCTTGTTCACAGTAATATAGACTAATGATTATTTATTTAATATAGTATTCTGCACAGGTTTAAGACACACAAACACATACACACAAGCTCATGAGCCACAAGCTGTGCTCTAGTGTTAACGTTCTCCATTAAAGCTTCTGTGTCCAATGCTAAAGCTATTCCTGAATTTTTACTCAGCATAAGAAATTCTAATTTAAAAATCATCAAAATTACACTGAAATAATAATAATAATAATAATAATAAGTAAAAATTTTGCAGGTTCCTATAGGTTTTCGGGTAAAAAATGTGAGGCAGTTCTCCCTCCCAAAAATTCATTCATTCATTATCTGTAACCGCTTATCCAATTCAGGGTCGCGGTGGGTCCAGAGCCTACCTGGAATCTTTGGGCGCAAGGCGGGAATACACCCTGAAGGGGGCGCCAGTCCTTCACAGGGCAACACAGACACACATTCATTCAGACCTACGGACACTTTTGAGTCGCCAATCCACCTGCATCGTGTGTTTTTGGACTGTGGGAGGAAACCGGAGCACCCGGAGGAAACCCACGCGGACACGGGGAGAACACATCAACTCCTCACAGACAGTCACCCGGAGCGGAACCCACAACCTCCAGGCCCCTGGAGCTGTGTGACTGCGACACTTCCTGCTGCGCCACCGTGCCACCCCCTCCCAAAAATACAAGAATTAATAGGGCTGGGCAATTAATAGTAAAAATTAATCGAAATCGACATACAGAACTTCTAATCGACATAATCTATATCTATATATAATCATAATCTATATTGATTATTTTTATTCTGTTATGTCCCCACTGTGTATTCAGGTACTGTCTCTTTAATATCACGCTACCAAGCTGTAATCACACGATTCTGCCCCATCTACCACATGGAAGCAGCCTAAACGGCGAAGCAGACCTAGTGACACGAGCAGCTTGTACCAAAGAAAAACACAGCATCTATGGTCTGGGCGTGCTGTGTTTGACTATAATTAAGACGACACAGAACAAAAAGGAGTCAAATGTAAACGCTGAGAAAAAAAAAAAAAGTAATAAGCTCCCAGCAACATTAGAAAAATATTTAAAACTGGAGCTTATTTAGAGTACAAATCTTATCACTGAACTATGAGGGTTAAAAATGCAAAAACACAATAATTGTTCATTATCATAATCGTGGTAAAATATGAAATTAATCGTGATATTGTTTTGCACTCATATCGCCCAGTACTATGCACTAGTAATTAAATTTATCTTTGTGATTTTAATTTTAAGGCACTACTATTATAAATATAATTATTTTGTGTTGATTTGCATTTAAATATTAATTATCAAAAGCTACAGTCCTAAGAAGGGACAATGTAATGAATTTCAGCAAAATTGTGTGATTATTTAATTGTTTTAATCGACTGACAGCACAAATTATAATATAATAAAGTCCTCTTGTAATTTATTGATTAATGAGGAATCCCTAAAGCAATGGACATGTATTTTAGGCAGTAATTGTATTTCCAACTGTGAGATGAATAACTTTCACTTCTTTTGAAATGCCCAGATGATATCCCTACTCCTGGGGGTGCAACAGAAGGGTCTGCAGTCAGACATTCCTTAACAGCCCAGAATCTAAGAAGGCCTATTTTTAGAGAAATATTCCAGAATGCTAAATAATTTGGTAAATCTGAACTTGACATGCGGATATTATAGATATTATAAACTGGAACAGGCAAGAGCAGAATGTGAACATTTCAACCAACCAATTAGGAAGTTACAAAACAAAGTTTCCTACTTTAAAGATAAGATCACTTTTAGGTCTGAGCAAATGACAATATTTAGGTGCTACTATATTTCACAACATGCTTTTCAGAGAATGATGTGTCAGTACTTCGAAAACACTGCCCAACTTAACATTTCATTGTAAAGAGAGTATTTCATCGTAAAAAGATGATTAAACAAATTCTTCTTAACCAAACATTTTATTTTAGGCTTTCAGATTAAAATAAAAATGCAGAAGCAGGGTGTATACACCCTGAACCCTCTACACCTGCTCAACAAGTCAAATCGTAATATCTCATCACCATGCCACACACAATCATTTCTGCTCTTCTCCAAAGCAGTCATCAAGTGGTAAACACCTTTAACCTACACTTTATTTAAATACGCATGTTCTGATAGTGCTTTAAGGGAAAATTATGATTTTAAACAGATTTACTTCTATCTGCCTATGATTTTAATGCTGTATTTAATCCATGAAATAAAAGTGGCTTGACAAATATTCAACAGAAATTTTCAGTGCATATGTTTATTTCAAATTATGAAACCAAAAATGCCTCAAAAACTGCTAACAGAAAAAGCATTCAATAACTTCAATTTATTCATTTTTTCTTTTATGACAGTAAAACTGTTTAAGGGCTGTTTCTATAGCTGTAGTGGTTATGTCTCCAGAAGTGGAAGATGAGGAGAAATAGTTTGGAACAAGAGGCTGTAATGTCTCACTAGAAGCACCAGGAACCAGTCATTTGAGCATAGCACAAAATTGGCAATGGATCAAATTCCAGAAAACCCTCCCTTTATTACTTTTCCCTAAATATTCCCTTTTTATAAACTTGGATCCCTAAATGCTTGAAATCATTTAGGTGATTTAAATCAATTTAATTCCTGAGTCGTGTCACCTGCACTTCAAAGCTGTAATTCTCTTTTCTACAAGTGGCTTCTTCTAATCCTTTGCTAGGCTGGGGTTACACTACATGACTTTTAGACCAGATTTTAACTTCAATTTCCATCATGTAGTGTGTGCCTGACATTTTTCTAGGCTTTATTCAGACACACTGTAAAGATATTAAACACAATACACAACAGTCCAGGGTACAGCTGTGACGGAATTCCCAACTTTAATTCCTAGTCATCCCCCTTCAAGATGAAGATCAACTTTTTCTCTTTTTCCCCTAGACACTGTTGCTTCGTTTAGCGGCACAACCTGTAACACTCAGAAATCAACAAATAACCTCAGAAAGATAATGCTTACAGAATCAGAGTGTAGTCCAAGAGTGATAATATACAGTTTGAGTGTATTGTGCTCTGTTTCACACACACCTCTGAAAGGCTGCACTTGGCCCACACCTTTTTTTTTTTTTTTTTTTTTTGAGAGTTCTGTCTTAGGTCATTCTTTTTGCCAAATGTTTACATTCCACTGAAACAACAGGTTGGAACAGGTACAGCAGGTGGAATGTGTGAAGCAATGTATATATATCGCGGTGTCATTCACCGCAAGTGTTTCAGTGGATGACAGCTTTATACCCAGCATATTGTGAGCAGCATTTCTTTGGGGAGTTTTTCTGAACAATACTGGGTTTGTAAGTTGAATTGCAATTATATCAAGGCCCCAGCTTTCTGTTTTTGGCCAAGATGCTACTTACAATAAGAGAGATGACCACTTAAGTTACGGTTGTGCTGTCACATCACAAGTTTGCTTCTGATAGGATGAACAGGACTGCCAATCATTGAAAAAAAATGCATGAACCAAGAGGAGGATATTGCGCTGTTCCTGCACCATAGGTGGGCAATATTTATTGTTGCTATAAAGGGAACTGACTATGCTAAGAGAACAGTGTTTCCCCACAATCATAGATGTTCCCTTTAAATTTCAATATTATAAATTGCAATTTCAATATAAAAAGTCAATTGAACTTTTAACCAGTCAGCTTAGTGTACTCAAACTTACTGTACACTTTGTTTATCAAGACTAATAGCTGCAGTCACAGTGGATAATGATCTTGGATTCTGACACACACATCACCGGTCCATGCCTGAAAGACAACAGCAGTGTGAAAGCTAGGGGATGGCTCTAAGACAGGGTGTTCCCCAACATGCCCCAACATGGAACATTTTGAGGAAATTTACTGTTCACAGAGCACCCTGAGCAACACTGAGACCTGCAGAATAACTCTCATGTGCCTCAGGACATAATGTACTTTCTATGAGAGACACAACCTCCAAAGTAGTTGTAACCACTTGTCATATTAATCATTTTCATTCTTTTATACACAGTAATAAAGTTTAACACATTTGAACATTATAAACTAGAAACCAAAGTTACTTGGTATTCAATATCAAGTATTCTATAAACAATTTAAAAAATGTTAATAAATAATATGCTGTAATTACTATTAATATTTAGTTTACATCATGAAAAAATGTATTGTCAATTATTTTATTTTATTATATTATTATTTTCCACCAGCTAGGTTCTTCATTCATGACCAAAATAAAATGTAATTATGATATAAATAACAAATATAAAGCAACAAGCAACACAAAAACAACAGAAAAAAAAAATCTTTTTTTTTTTTTTTTTTGCAAATCTATGTGCCACACTCATATGGAGGCATCCAGCTCATCACATTATTTACATAATAAAGCGCATGCAAAAGGGTCTAACTGACATAAGTAAGTGAAATACTTTTCAATAATGTGTGGAGTTAACAGTTGATCAATTCCAACTAATATCTACTTTTCAACAAAATCTACAACCACATTGATTCTTTTTATCGCAAAGAAAGTTTTATGCTGAATAACAGCTCTCTGGAAGTTAACTGGAAAAAAAAGAAAAAAATTACAATATCTTTTTAATGTTACTTTTGTATGACTGTATCAGAGGGAAAATTTCTGATCTTTATGGGCAGAGCAGCATGCTTACTGACTCAACCAGCAATTACGTTTTATCACCACGTTGGTTACTGTGATATACTACATTATAATGTAAGATGAACCAATACTCTTTCCTTCATTAATAAATACCTATTGTAGAAAAACAAGAAAGTGTCAAGTTTAGTTATACTCTAGAAGCCCGAGCTCACTTAATAAAGATAACCAATTACCATTTATGCTGTTTTGTTATATTTACACTGTAAAGGAAGCCTGGCTCTCAGTGCTGAATGGGCTTTGAGAGGGTGTGTGCCCCACTGGTTTTGGATCTAACCCAAACACTGGTGAATTTCATGATATCTCAGTTCCTTATCTGGCACCAAAGGGGCAAAGGGCTTACTGTCATTCCATTATCTGAACATAATCAACACTAATGATATAAGTACACTCATTCATTCATTATCTGTAATCGCTTATCCAGTTCAGGGTCGCGGTGGGTCCAAAGCCTACCTGGAATCATTGGGCGTAAGGCAGGAATACACCCTGGAGGGGGCGCCAGTCCTTCACAAGGCAACATAGACACACACACACATTCACTCACACCTACAGACACCAATCCAGTCACCAATTTTGAGTCACCAATCCACCTACCAACGCGTGTTTTTGGACTGTGGGAGGAAACTGGAGCACGTGACCACGGGGAGAACACACCTCACAGACAGTCATCCAGAGCGGGAATCGAACCCACAACCTCCAGGTCGCTGGAGCTGTGTGACTGCGACACTACCTGCTGAGCCACCATGCCGCCACAATTTCTAACAGACATAGGTAAACTGTTCTATTGTAGACTAGAATATTTTGAATCCCACTCACCACACACACACGTAATCTGTTTCCAAACAAAAATTAACTTTCAGTGAAAGTGGAAGATTTTTTTCCATTTTGGTTCATTCATCATTAAATCCAGCTGCTATGCTCAAATGATGTAGTAAACTAAAAATCATCAAAAATGGAGATTTTTTTGGGTTGTGATGCTATTTAGAAAAACCAACTTGACACTCTAAGCTTTTAGATTCTTATTGTCAAACATTGTTTTCGAGGGTTACATTTTCAAGGGTTGGTGTGGCCTGGGGCGGCACGGTGGCGTAGCAGGTAGTGTCGCAGTCACACAGTTCCAGGGACCTGGAGGTTGTGGGTTCGATTCCCGCTCCAGGTGACTGTGAGGGGTTGGTGTGTTCTCCCCGTGTCCGCGTGGGTTTCCTCCGGGTGCTCCTCCCACAGTCCAAAAACACACATTGGTAGGTGGATTGGCGACTCAATGTCGCCTCATGTCCGTAGGTATGTGTGAATGTGTGTGTGTATGTGTTGCCCTGTGAAGGACTGTATTCCCGCCTTGCGCCCAATGATTCCAGGTAGTCTCTGGACCCACCGCGACCCTGAATTGGATAAGCGGTTACAGATAATGAATGGTGTGGCACAGTGTAATGTCTTTCCCTGGCAGCACCCATGCAGGAAACAGTAAGGTTTTGTAAGATGAGAGACAACAGTGAGAACTTGGCAACACTATACAAATCAACAAAACACTGTGCATTTACCACCATATGTAGACTGCCACATATAAAATATGTGAAAATGTTATGTTGAGGGTTGTTGTCGGGTAGTAGCCTATTACATTCCCATTCTCTATATGTAAAAATATTAAAGTGTTATAATTACTGGAAACATCAATTTCCCAAGATGCCCTGCATTCACATTAATATAGATTAATCTAAGTGGTCTGCTAGAAGTGGTAGACAATATTTGCCAACAAATTGCTCTGAAACAACTCAACAAAGTATGGGAAGACTCCAAGAAGAGCACTTAAGTGTTAGATGAGAATTGATTTGATGTCAGGGTTTTCAGACTGCAGATGAAGCTGTTCAGCAACGAATTATATGTCTCAGGGTTTTAAGACAGCTGCATGTTTCATTGTCTTCTGAAAAGAGCAGCTTAAATGTTATTTGCGTCAATATAGCATGTGAGATGGCACAATTAGGACTGACATGTTTTGGAAAACTCCTTTAATGAGCTAGCAAGGCTTTGGCCTTTTCACTGAAGTGCTTTCCTCGTGCTAGGGAGCTGTCTGAAAAGTGTGGCATTGGCCAAAATGCTTCACTGCAATTTTCCACAACCCTTCTGATGTGCCTTAAGGACCAATCAGATAAGAGTATGTGTCGACTCAACAGCAATTAACTTTCTAAGCCATGAAAACAGAACATGACTAAAATTAGGTATGGTGCTATGAGGACAGTTTTGGTGCAGTAGCTGAGAAAAGGATTCAGTAAGACTATGACCTAACAATAAAAAAGAAATTCCATATCTATGTCTATTACTGGTAATCCACTGCTACTGCTTTTCAACACTTAGAGTTCAATAGGTGCAGGAGTAGAAAGAGCGTGTTGGTTCAATAGTGGATTTACTGGGTTCGTATTGTCCTTAAAATGTAATTTGGCTTAATTAAATAGTTCAGATTTACACAAAGTAATTTAAAGTGTGTTTGATATTAAAAGAGCCATTCTAAGGGAAACTGCTAATTTAGAATTGTTTACGGCGGTGGGGATCGGAACCAGACATCTGAAGCATGTAATCCCTTTAAAATCAAATATAATTTGAAGCACTCTGTAATTATCTGTAACCGCTTATCCAATTCAGGATCGCGGTGGGCCCAGAGCCTACCTGGAATCATTGGGCGTAAGGCGGGAATAAGTTTCCATTATAGTTTATCATTTACAATAAATGTGAAAAGGACTAGTAAAGTTTTTACTTTTTAACTACAAATTTCTTGCTCATTATTTGGTATGAAGGACATTGAGGGCTAGATATTTTGGTGGGTGAGCTCAAAACAGTAGTGTCAGTCTAAAACCCCAGTAGCTCTGCCACCAAAAATTATCCATCCATGAACCACCTTATCTTCTCTTCCTTCAAAAATGTTACTAATCCTTCACACAGTTATCATCACTGATATTATAAACCATTTAATGAAAACTTACTGAAGAGGATACACATTCATAACATGTATTAAGGCTGCTATTGTGCCCAAAACATACCTCCATCTAGAAATTTCACATCTACCTCTACTAAGCAGCTGAACATCAGCTCCTCCGTTGTTAAGAGAACCAGAGATATGATGGGATATGACAGAATATTCACCCACATGTCTTTTCTGAAACAGGAGCTCTGGAAAAATGACTGTGTTGTCTATTTGGATGGGATTAACCCTACTGGGATACTCCAGTAATAGTTATTTTACCTGTCCACAGGTAAAAATATTCCAGTCCAAATAGTGCTTTGGACCTTTAGAAATTGGTTATATTTGCATTCCTTATTTACAAAATGGTCTTCCATAAATTATTATACATTAATCCAATTTAAACTTATCATCTAAAGAAATACATTAGGCTGACTTTCTGAAATTCTATGAAAACTATGGGCCTGTTCATTTAAATCTGAAGTCCTTTTTCATGCTTGTTTTTCATCAAGAACCATGTGAATGTGTTCTGTGGAATAAATCAGTAGTCAGCCACTCAGTTTCACCTTTTAAATCTCTACCTAAGAACTGCATGCACACACTCCATCCACCATGCAAACTTTATGCTCACAGCATGTACATGCTGGGGTAGTCATAATGTGCTCCATCCTGTGGCTAAAAATGAAAGACTCTTGTGGCAATGTGAACATGCGAACATTCTTTCAAAAGGGAAACACAGCTATGTTTTCACAAAGGAGTTATTCATCACATCGTACATGGTGAAGAGATTTAGGATACATTCGCTGAGAAAGACCTCCTTTCAGACTACATTTTAGTTATGGGGCTGAGTAAATAAAGCACTCTGCTGGCATTAGACTGCATATGAAATTAAAATGGGGCGCACAAGCACACAGAGATAATGAGATACCCAGGGAAATCAAGAGCGAAATAAATTAATATAATTATTTTCTTCTAGCAAATATGTTATACACTGAACAATCACTGGATTAGGAACACCTACCTTGAATTTACACTCATTTGATCAGCTTCACTGACCATACAGAAGCACTACAGGCTGTTGCCCACCTGTTAAGTCAGCATACTTTCTTATCCCCATTTCACCATGCAATTGTCAGCAGACCCACAGCACCACCACAGAGCAGGTATGATTTGGGTGGTGGATCATTCTCAGCTTTGCAGGGGACACTGACATGGTGGTGGTGTTTTTATCCATGTGTTGTGCTGGTAGGCATGGATCAGACACAGCAGTGTTGCTAGAGTCTGTAAACTCCTCAGTGTCACTGCTGGACTGAGAATAGTCCACCAACCAAAAATATCCAGACAACAGCGTCCTGTGTCCACTGATGAAGGACTTGAGGAGAACCAAAACAAACTGTGAAGCAATAGATGAGCTATTACCTATGACTTTATATTTACAAGGTGGACCAATGAGGTAGGTGTGTCTAACAGAGTGGACAGTGGCATTTTAAACAGTCTAGCATCACTGCATTGTCTGATCCACCTGTGCCAGAGCAACACAAACTAATGCACCACTGGGTCTCTGGATACATATGTTCTTTATTAGTCAAATCCTTTACTGAATATATAGGAAATATAGGAATTCATATAGGAATTTTAAAGTTTTACAACAAACTTATTCACAAAAAACTTTAAAAATAAACAAATCAAAAATAAAGTATGTTTCTCAAATAATGCCACTATCATTGCCTTTGTTTCTTTGCCTCAATAGACCTTTCTTGGTTTTCCTGGCATTGAAAATCACCAGCCACCTTCACCTCCACCAAACTCTTTTGTCCAGTGTAATTCTTCTGCAAATGACTAATCCTTAGGTCAACGATCAGTGCTGCATACCTTTCCAAAAATCTGGCTCAGACTATTTGGATTGTAAGCATGACGGGTACGATCAGGAATAACCTTGCAGTGCCATTGGTTGTCCTGTTTATGAGCACCAAGCAACCACATATGTACAGCACAAAAGAAACAAGTCTTTATGGCATATTATAATGTCTATAAGATTTATTCACTCATTCCTTGTCTGTTAAATAAAAAGTGTTTGCAACTGAAATGTAAATAATGTTGTTTCTAGTGTTGGGCGATATGAGTGTAAATCAATATCATTATAAATTGTACATTTTACCATGATTACGATTAATTATATTTTTTAACCCCACACTTCAGTGACGAGGCTTGTACTGTAAATATTCTCCAATATTAAAGCTGGGATATTTTTTCTAATGATGATGGGAGCTTGTTCCTCTCGTTTTATGAACACTGTTTATATTTGGTATGCGATTGTGCTTTGATCTCCGAAACTGTTTTTTTCTCAGTGTTTACATTTGACTTCTTTTTTGTTCAGTGTCATCTTAATTATAGACAAACAGAGCACATCCAAACCACAGACACTGTGTTTTTCTTTGGTACAAGCTGCTCGTGTTGCTTGGTCGGTCTCTGCCTTTAGGTTGCTTCCATTTGGTAGATGGGGCAGATTCACATGACTACAGCTTGGTAGCGTGATTTTAAAGGGACAGTACAAGAACACACATTGGGGACATAACAGAATAAAGGTATAATCGATATAGACATGATTATGTCGATTAGAAGTTCTGAATGTCAATTTCGATTAATTTTCAATTTATTGCCTAAGCCTACTTGTTACCATAAGTGTGTCAGGAATATCCAGAAGGTCAGACTGTTCTTTTTTCTTTCTTGTCACAACAGTAAAGTCCACTGCAACATAGTTCTAATTTGTTATAAAACTAGTTTTCTGAATACATTTAATATGGCTCTTGCTTCTAATGCTACTGGAATTCTAACAAATGTATATGTAAATGTATCATTTTTCCCCATTTCCAATACTTAATATGTCCATGACCTGTGTTTCTTATATACTACACATTCAGTAATCTTGTACTCATAAATGTTCATCTCTAAAGAAAAATAGTCTTATAGACAAACTGAAAGGAGACTTAATGTGTTGCATTTCATGGCATTTATAATGAACTCAAGGTAACATTATACATTGCATTCAAAACTACAGCTTAATGAGTCATGTGTCCATATTTCTGACTAAATACATCACCTGGACTGCGTCTTGTGCTATCAAAACACTCAGTGACACTATAATCAGAGGAAAGCAAACAAACAGAAACAGCTGCTATTAGCTGAATATTTATAGGTACTAAGAAATACTCAGCGCATATTGTTCAGTGGCTTCTAGGTAATGAATGAATGAAATTCCTGAGAAATGTTACAGTCTCTCTGGCTTCATTTGCTTTGTATTTGAACAGGCAAAACATCACGCTGCAGGCATATGTTGAGCACAGATCCACAAGTCTTGACCACACAAACCAACAACCAGCTGAATAATTCTGTATCACAGTTTAACAGTAACTACAAGCTAAGGAAAATAAAGAATATGCCTTCAAATAGCCCAAGAGGTGTCATTAGTCCGATCAGACCAAAAAAAGCTGATGGCAGCGCCAGATGGAGGCCAGATATGAGGGTATTTGGGCTGCAGCTAAATCAGCTGATTTCAATAAACAAAAGCACTTTTTTATAGTTCCTGAAGAGCGTGAAATTTATGCTCATCACAGGATCCAATTTTCTGACTACACTTTAGTTTACAACTCACATCCTACAAACATGCAGTCACTCAGTAAAAAGAAAATAAATCTGTAATCCTTTGCAAAGTAGATGAATGAATAAACCACAGAGTTTAGTCCAATTTGTTTTCTGAAATAAAAATTCCTGCATTGATATTATGATCAATAACATATGCATGCTAAAACGCTGACCTATAATAACACATACCTATTAAATTATGCCTGTTAACATAATGAAAGTTTGAAGACATCTTTAAAATGTATGTTTTCATAGCAAGTGTCTTAAAGACTTGTCTTGAATTTCTGTCTTACTATGAATGGGTTTGTACACATTCTGTACAGAGGTCCCTTTCACGGTCCGTCTGCAATGTCTGGACACAAATGCCTTCACGTAAGAGTGCATGTAACCACACAGCAGTGTAAGTGTAAAAAATGTAGTTCACCCTTGTGTACACAGGACTGTTTTAAGCCATGTTCACTTGTTAAATTTCTGAAGAAAACCAGTCATATCTATAAGACATCCAAAGTTCAGCAGCCATGACAGTGGGCCTATTTATAACTGGGGTGGAGTGGTAGGGGTGGGGGTTTACTCTATGTTTGGGACTAAAAGTTCACACAGGGGAGGAGAGAAAGTTCTAACTCTTACACTGTTTACACAACATTCATAAATGATACAAGGTGCTCGAGCTCCACAGTGCAACTCGGACGAGAAGCTCTATAAATACAAATGACTGAAAAATCTCACCAAAGGAAGGAAGAACAATAACAGAAGATGTAACTTTTAATTAGACACAAAGAGGAGGGTAAACTAAAGTTTAGACGTTATTAGCTTACATTTTAAAGAGCTACACCTCAAATAGAAACAATATCCGACACTAAACCTACAGGTGATACCATAGGGTCTCTCAGTCACAGTTAGCGTCAGCACAACTGCTGTGATTCTGTCAGACTAATAGATGATGTGTTCATGGGTACAAACCTCTTGAAAATCTACCAAAAGGTTACATTAAAAATAAAACTTGCTACTGGTGTCAGTGCTCAGTACAAATTTTCAGATGTAGTACAACAAAATGCCTTAAATTCTGTTAAACCTCAACATTGTTATGTAGTGCATTAAGAACAGGGCAGTATTCCACAAAGCAAAGTTCTCAGTTAGCTAGATAACTTAAGCCCAAAGTTAAGAATAAATTCCTCCTAACTTTTCCTATTGGACAGGCTTCACTGTAGGCTTAAGTTATCAAAACAAAGGCTGAAATCCTTCCATGTGGAATACACCACAGATTTGCCTTGTACGTTTATTCAGTCATGTCAGTCACCCAGGAAGCAGACATCACTAGCTATCCACAATAATCACAATTTCAATGTGTTAATCAGATATATCTCATAGACAGTTTCATTAATCTCACTGGGTGAAAATAAATACAACAAACTAAAATCCTGAAAATCCACCTCACATACATCAGTTCTGCATGATGAATATATACTTAATACACACACACACACACACACACACACACACACACCAGAAACACAGTCTTAAAATGTGCAACTTACAAACTAAGAGCTGCCATTACACTTCAAGGGAAAGTTTGGGGGGAAATGCAGTTCTAGCTAGTTGTTTACATTCAGAAGCTCCGCGTCTTTTACAGTTTGAGAGGAAAAAAAGCAAAGCTTGTTTGAACATGGCTGAAGTTTAACTTGTCTGTGTTTTTATTCACAGTCAGAATTACCATAAAATGCATTTGTAACTCGAGTTGTTTAGTTCTGTAGCACTTTCGGTAATGCAGTTAGCCATCTCCAGAGTCTAGACACATTTCCACCTTAAGTGATCCGAAACAGCCAAAAAAAAAATCTATATTTCCCACCTATGGAGCAGGACTAAAGCAACATCTTCATCTCAGTTTGTACAATTCAACATTTTAAGTTCTTTCTGTTATTTAAAACTCCAGATGTTTCTGCCAATAACAGAGAGAGAACCTAGCATACCAGACTGAGACCTTATTCTTTTTTTTTTTTTTTTTTTACTAATTTAGGAGACACTGGGGCTTCATAAACACATTAAACCACTTTCGAGCACGCAAACAGACTGGAGAGCTAGGAAATGATGAGGAAACATTTTTTAAAAAGTGTTCTTTTGATTATAATTGTGACCGTCAGCTTTAACTTCCTTGACAGGTTTAAATTGAGGACGTTGATCCTGATAACAGTTTATGCACTGAAATTCTTGTACATTACACTTATTATTTATTTAAATGGGAAATTGAAACAGGTAAATTAGAAACCAGCTTTGTGTTGGAATAAGCATGTGCCCAGTAGCCATGGTAGCCAAATTAAAGTTTTAAAAAGCCAGTACAAACCCATTGTCTAATAAAAAAATGTCGTTTTCCACTTATTAGCCTCAACTTTGAGAACCCTTCCCTTCTGTTTTGGGATCTAGCACTAGGTGTTGATGAGCACTGAAGATGAGCATTATTAGGTTGTTTAAAGAGTTGGGACCGTTCCCAGCAGGCCCTGCTGCCCGCTGCTTCAAAAAGCGTGCTGTGAACACAGCTGCTGGACTAAAACTTTTACAGAAAGTCAAAAATTTGAAGTTTGCGTGAGTGGGGCCCAGCGCTGAGGCTCAGAGCTCTGGCAGCTCCAGCTCCAGGCTATACGCTTCCAATCGAACGCCTCCACACATATACAGTGAGCATGTGGATCAAGCTGAGCGTGAGAGAGGGAGAAAGAGACAGAGAGAGAGGGGAGATAGAAAGAGAGAGAGAGAAATTGTGGAAAGGATCAGCCACGCTTTAACAAACTCCAGGAGAACACAAAAACACAAGCAAAGCCTGAGAGCGAAGGAGACAAGGCGTAAGAGAAACTCACATCCTCGAAGAGTGATCCGACGTTGGCTGTAACCAGCAGTATTCCAGAACCTTGCGATGTTACTTTCCCCGCCATAACTACTACTGCAGGGTCAGACACTGGTTCTTGGAGCGCGTGCGACAAAACAAAACCGAGAGCGAGGCAGAACTCAGGCGTTTCTCAAGGTTGTCAGCTTCAAAACGCGGGCTGTGAGGAACTGCGAACGGCTCTGGGTCATAACTCGCCGTGTGTGTATCTGTGCATCTAGGAGCGAGTCTCGGCTCCGTGCTGCCGTTAATGTGGTGCTCCGACTCCACTCTTCTCTACACTGTCTCGTGCACGGCCATGGTCAGAAAGTTTCCGTTATTATTGTTTAATCCGCTGCGAGAGTCGCGCTGTGCTTCATCTCGGCGCGGAGCGGTGTTTGTTTGGCGCTGTGTGTGTGTGTGTGTGTATATCTGAGACACGGCGCTCAGGAGGATGGGCTCCAGTCCTGCACCGTCCTGACGTCACGCGGCCGAGGGGAAGATGCAGCTCTTAAAAGGGCAACGCACCCCTCTCTCGGCAGGGCCAAGGAAAAGCCTGCTTCTACCCATCCCTCCGTGCGATTCCTCAATTAACAGCGCCCTTTAGAGCTTCTAACGCATAAAAACCCAACTTTTTCTTTAACATGTTTCAAAACCCCAAAACACTTACAAGCAGACCCAAGTTTAAAGAAGATATCGACGCATTTGATCAGCCTTGATACAATTATTACTGATCAATCTGGAACTTATTTAAAAAATGTCAATATCTTATTATCTTTATATTACATATTTGCTTTGTATTCATGTTGTCCTAGTGTTGTTTTATTAGTTGTAGGGTATTATATTATTGTAATTCAAAAAATCAAATATTACCTCCCTTCTCATTTGATGGTAACTTGTGTAATAGTAAAAAATGACAATTGTCATTTTATTTTTGAAAACACAAAAAAATTTGTATAAATACACTACCTTCACAATTGATAACATATAAATCAGCAACTTTAAATAATCTAAACCAAATCTCACACATATTTTTGGATACAGTATTTTCCCAAGAGCAAAACAATTAGATGCACATGCTTTTGCCACACGTTTTTCATTGAATTCATAACAAATGCAGTGATAAATGCATTTTCTTCACTTGTCAATTTCAAACTTTATTTATTTATTCATTCATTCATTCATTATCTGTAACCCTTATCCAGTTCAGGGTCGCGGTGGGTCCAGAGCCTACCTGGAATCATTGGGCGTAAGGCGGGAATACACCCTGGAGGGGGCACCAGTCCTTCACAGGGCACCACACACACACACACATTCACTCACACACTCACACCCAAGGACATTTTTGAGTCACCAATCCACCTACCAACATGTGTTTTTGGACTGTGGGAGGAAACCAGAGCACCCGGAGGAAACCCACGCGAACACGGGGAGAACACACCAAACTCCTCACAGACAGTCACCCGGAGCGGGAATCAAACCCACAACCTCCAGGTCCCTGGAGTTGTGTTAAATACAATGATCATTTTCATATGTAATCCTATGCAACAGTTACCATAAAATGACAAAAGAAGGGGACTTAGTCTGAATTTTGAATGACCATTTTTGTCACAAAAAAGCCTTAAAACTTATTTTACAGCTAATAAATACACCAATAAATACACAAATACAATAAATAATATAAAAATGACAATTGTTTTTAAACTCCAGCTGCATTTGTGTGTCTGATCTACTCCTATCAACACAAGAGACACTAACATGGCATTACAATGTCATTGTCCCTGCAGTGCCCACAGTGATCCAACATTTAAAAATTATACCTGCTCTGTGGGGGTCCTGACCATTGAAGAATAGGTTGAAAGGAGATAAAATATAAAACAGTATGCAGAGCAACATATGGACAACTGTCTGTAATTGTATAACTACAAAGTGTCTATTTATGATAAGTAGAGCTAATAAAATGGATAATGAGGTCAAATACAAGTAGGTAATTTTAATCTTGTGGTTGGATAGTGTATGATGCCAAATTTCTGAGATTTTTAAAATAACACAAATGATACATGTTGCTGTTTACCGTTGTCTATAGCACTGTGTTTACTGCAGGACGTCAATTTTTTTAGATTTGTTACTTAAAGTTTAATGCGCAAAACAAAATAAAGTTATTAAGAACTAACCTGCCCTGCCTGCCTAATTTAAATCATTTGTAGGGTTTATTTACTGTTGATTACCATTTGCTGAATACATAATCAAGAATATCCTATATGGCCAAAAGCATGAGGAATGACGATCACACCTATATGAGTGTATTGAACATTCTGTTTAGTCAGAAGAATGTCTGCTCAGTTCCTTGGGGTGTAACAGTGCAAGTATGACCCTATCACAAGTTTGATCCCCTGGGGTGTCTTATACATCTGAGGCCAAGAAACCAAGAGAGTTCAGTTACTCTTGGTCCTCGGAGTTGGGGTGGGGGTTGGGGTGTGTGTGTGGGGGTGTGGGGATTGTTCCTCCCTCTCCACATAAATCAACATCATGATATCCTAAATGGACTTTTGCTAACATAAAGAAGCAGGCAAACAGTGTTTTCCTCTAACTTTGTTGAACTATTGTAAGATAAGTGGTGGCTGGCTTCACATTTGTCAGAGAAAGTGTTAGCTTTCACCATCCCAGCTCGGTAGTAGAATGTGATGGGGCAAGTCTAAAGTGTGGGTTTGACAATGACTTTGAATGGATTTGAATTGCTGCATCTAAGCTTTAGATTCTTGAAGTTGGCTTACACTAAACGTCAGGCCAAATATGCTCCCAGACTCTTGTCAGGTGTAATTCCTTATGTCTCAGGCCACGTTATGGTATTTCAGATATCAGAGGCCAAAGAGACCTAGACTTTTTAATTAATCTATCAGCACTCAAGTAGAGTTAAGAAACTCAACCTCACTTTCAGATAATGCTATTTAGCCTATTATTTCTAAAAAGGATTAAGCAAAAACTATTATAGAGAAATTCCTTTAAAATTATTATTATTATTTAAAATGTGTTTAGAATATTTATGGGTGAATATATATTTTACAAAATCTCATTTTCATAAAAGTTGAAATGCTATGCAAAATGCAAATAACAACAGAAAGTAATTATGTGCAAACCATTTTTTAAATTAAAAATAATAAAAAAATATTTTGCAATATTTCAATTTCTTAGGCAACACTTCTCAGAACATTTCATCATTGTATCCACAATGATTGTATAGTTGGTGAATTAGTGAATATGGCATGGGTGACATGGACGGGGCATATTTGTTAAGATACAGTTAATGCTGAATGATATATACAGGTTTTGTAGCAAAAGGATGCCACCCAGACAAGATCTTTTTTTTATATATATTGCATATTTCAATAAGATATGGCCAATCCACATTCTGCATATATTGTAAAAGTATGGCCCCTCAGTAAACAAGTACATGTGCTTATACTAGTCCTGACCTGTCACTTATTTAAAACAATTGTTGCATTATTAAACATAAAGCACTATAATGGATACCCTGAATTGCTGAGCAATTGAAATCCTATAACAACCAAGAATAAGAAAGCATTTCACTTTCAAAACTACAGCTTTTTTACAGGTTTCTTTAGTTCCCAAACACTTACTGAGTGTTGTTAAAAAAGAGATGATGCAACAGTGGTAAAAATGCCCCATCCCAATTTTTTTTGGGGGATATTTAGCTGGCATTAAATTCAGAATGGGCAACTATATGTCAAAAAAACAATTAAAATTATGTGTTTTAACATTTGACATACTGTCTTTGTGTTATTTACAATTAAATATAGGGCTTAAATTATCTGAGCCATTTGATAATTGCCTTTGGTATTTATTTACATTTTGCACAGCATCTGAACGTTTTTGGAAATGAGGGTAATAATAAAAAAATTTAGTGGATGGCACTATGACAAACCACGTAGTGTCAGTGTGACACAGCTCCATTTATCCATTTATCTATTTGTCAAATGTGTAATCAGATGAGTCAATCAGATTACTTTATGGTGTGCCTTATCTGATATTAGGAAGGGTTCATTAAGCCCAGAACCAAAAACATTTTCAGTGTTGTTTTCTCTGAGACAAAAACCTCTCATTTTCTTTATTCTTAATACATGTATTCTTAATATTTAATACATTGTGTCCTAATTACTTTGTCCTAAACAATTGAGAAATTTCAGGAAATTTTGTGGAACTTTGAATACCTGTGAAGGGCTTTAAGTAAAATAATAATAATGTGAGAGTGCAGGGCAAAGAGCTGATTTGTGCTACCTCATGTCTTTTCTTTGATGGAATAAATGTTCATAAAAGACATCCATACCACAAAATAACCAACAACAACAACAACAAAAAAACACTAGAACAATAGTAGAACATGCCTCCCAGGTGCCTTCTTTAGCTGTGTGAATCAAATCAGTTATATTTAAAGTGGGTTGCCATAGTGATGAAGGCCCTGAGTTGTGTAATTCATGAGTAAGAGTTGTGTCTCGTATCGCTGTGCCTAGGATGTATGCCTTAAAGCTATATAGTGACCAGCAGAATTAATTTATCACTTTTTGGAGCATATATCAATATATAGATATATAAACATATTTTTTATGCACAGGAATTTACAACTGGTTGTATGCACTGAATTTAATTTCACAAAACTCAAATACAGCCCACCAGCTTTACCAGCATTTCCCTGACAGCAAGGAGGCGGCAGGCCACAGTTAGTCCACTGAGGGCAAAGTTGGAGGTCCACTGGCATTTTGCACAGCATTATTCTAGGTGGACCACTGGTGATTAATCAGAATTTTAGACAAAATCCCACATTTTGCAGTTTTCTATTCACAGTCCAGTTTACTAATTTTTATTTTTATTTATTCTTTATAAATTAGATTAGTACATTATTTTAATCCTGCACAGTGTCAATATTTTCAGCATAATCATTTTATATCATATACTCATAATTATATCTCATAGTTGTTGGTAATATTTGTATTAGTATGTTTTCCAGAATAAAAATCTCTGTGAATTTAAAATCTGTTTGAGGAGATTTAAAATTTGTTATACCCTGTACAGGACAGAAATCTGAATAGTCTGATGGTGGACCAGCAGTGGACTACAGTCAGGGGTGTGCAAACCTTTTTACGCCAGTGGACCGATATATGCTCGCTGTCTGGGGCAGTCCAGCAAAGCTGTTCATCTCACATGCAAGATTCATTAAAATCATTAAAAAATTTTATACACTCATCAAAATCAATTAATTTCACCAAAACACTATAAAATGTTATGCATAAAAACACTAACATCATGTAACAATTTAAGAATGATTTTTTACAGTATAGAATTTACTACAATTCCAGGCTCTGGACCCACCGCGACCCTGAACTGGATAAGCGGTTACAGATAATGAATGAATGAATGAATTTACTACAGTATATATTACATGAATAATGTTCAAATATGCTGCAGGGTGCTTTACTTTCTGCCATTTCTACCCATAGTAATTCAAAAATATGCTAAATTAAACTAACAATGCTAACCATTGCTACTGAACTTCAAACTTCAAAATGCAAACAAAATTCTCTCTACATACACAATAGCTAAACCTGGCTCAATATCAAGTCCTTCTTTCAAAACATTTGCACATATTTTATATCCAAGAAGAATAAATACTAATGGCGATTTCACACCAGAAGCTGCACGACGTGCAATAAGAGCGGGAACTGTCACTTTTGTTTCACACTGGATGCTGAAACTGGTTTCTATTTGTCCTGCATTTTGCTGTGATAATACCATCTACCAAAATATTTTTTTAAATTGTATGTTGCTTGAATATAGTTTATGTTGAATAAGCACATCATTTATTTTAAAAAAGATCCAACAATATGAAACTGGCTTGCTGCCAATTTAGGCTATTAGTCTTGTTATTTGTACAAGGTCAACATTTGCACTCTTGCAAATACAATTTAAACTAAATAGCTGTTCGTTGACATGTTCATTGGCCTAGATTGTACAGGAGTACTAAATTCCATACTACTTCTGCATAAAAACAGTTTATACCGCATGTGCTATGAGTCAAAAATAGACCCAAAGCATATTTTTTTGTATTTTACATGCGTATTATCATTGCCGTGCCTCATGATGCACATGGCTGGTGTGAAAGTCTACAGTGATTAATATTGCAGCATACTGCACGTGGCATAGTGCGGCACGTGTTGCTTTGTGTTAACCACGTCTGGTGTTAAATTAGCTTAGCGGTTGACAATTTTTATTCTCTACCAGCTAAACAGTTTATTTTTACTGTAAACTATTACACTTTTTGTTTTAATGTCAAATGTGTGCATTGTTGGTAATAAGTTATCTCCATGTTAACAAGTGATATTTAATGTAAAATATGTAAAGTAGAAAAAATAGCTAAACCAGTGAAATTTGTATTACTCTAGGGACGCAAAATTGCTGCCAAATGCAACAAAACAAAAAATCAATATACTTGGCCTTGGTCCCATTTGTTTCAAAAGACTAAATGCACGAATACTAAGAAGAGCCACAGAACACAAACATGCATAGTCCTGTTATTCTGTATGGCCTACAGCATTTGGCCACATGATCTCATCTACATCACATCTGATGTCATCCCTTGCCATGCACCTGGGATAAAAACGCTTGGCATGCTGTAAACAACCCTGGCAGACTTCAGCTGAAATGTCTCTGCAGCCAGCATCCATTGCATCTAAGAGGGACATTTGGTCATGTGGCTGATCATAAACCTTCCACCTCCAGGCTGAAAAAATCCCTCAGAAGGGTTGATGATATTTGGAGGGGACAGGAAAAGGGATCATTCTTGGATGGTTTGTGATGGCATGTGAATTATGGTATTACATCGTGCCATGTAATCACAAATGTCCTCATGTTTCCTCCCACCCATTCCATTTCTACTTCTCTTACCAGTTGTTTGTAGATGTCATCCATAATAAAAGAAGGAGCTCAGATTTGTAGGGATTCACTGTTCCTTTCAGAAAGAACCCTGTACAGCTCTTTCATTCTAACTCTGTGTTTGGTCAGAGTCCAAGCAATGGATGTCAGCCTTATGCTTTCCAAACTGTGAAACACCAGGCTGTTCTTTATAATTGTGGTCTGAATTTTACTCAGTTGTATTGCATGGAGCTCAGGCCCAGAAAAGGCAACAGTGTTTCTGGATACTGTTGCTTTTATATGGTTTTGTCTTTACGTGATAGACTTTTAACTTGCATTTCTGGATGCATTGAGAAACTGTGTTCACAGGCAATGGTTTTTGGAAGTATTCTAAGCCCTTGCTTTCCACTACAGAATCACATCTGCATTCAATGTAGTGCTAGCTGAGGACCTGAAAATCACAGCCAGTCAATAACGGTCTTGGGTGTTGCCTATTGCATATAAAGATTTTCTGATTAAATCCTTAATTTTTAATTATTACTTTATTTTAATTTGAAAAACATTCTTTCATTTTTTCAATATTTGCCCACACGGTCTTTCACAAAATGGTGAACTCTCCTAATATTTACTTCTGAAAGGCCCAGTCTCTCTTAGAAGCTTGTTTTAAACCCAATCATTTCACTGACTAGTTTCCAATTAACCTAATTAGATTTGTATTTATTATTATTAGTAATTTACAAATATTTACACATTTGTTGCCTCATCCCAGCATTTTTGGAACATGCTGATGTCATTACTTATATTTGATATGGTAATGTTCTGTCAGGATCACGGAGCGGAGGGCTAACTAAGACATGGACAAATGAGCTAAGCGAACTAAACTAGGACACAGTTAAATAGACGAAACCTAAACACGGAGTACTGAACAGACTAAATCTAAACACGGAGTGCTAAACAGACAAAACATAAACATGGAGTGCTAAACAGTGCTAAAGGGACAGAGACTAGAGAGCTAACAAACTAACAGGACAGAGAGCTAAACAGACTGAAGAGGAATATAGACAAACTAGAGATACGGACAGACAGACTAGAGGGTTCAACAACATGACTAGGAAGCAAAACGACAACATGACACGATAGAGACAGACAGACCGGACTGAGCGACAATAGAAGCGAAACAAGACTGGGAATTGGAACGAGAACGAGTACGAATGACCGACAAGAGGAAGTGAAGGAAGGGGACTTAAATACAAAACACAGACGAGACGCACCTGAGACAGATATCTAGGGGGCAGGGTAACAAATGAGACACAGACGAGGAGGCAGAACAAAGGCGGGACTAGAGCAACTACAAAACAGAGCCATGTGCTGAGAGAGCACATGGCCAACAAAACAGACATGACAGGACGAGGGCGTGACATGTTCATTCATTCATTCATTATCTGTAACTGCTTATCTAATTCAGGGTCGCGGTGGTTCCAGAGCCTACTTGGAATCATTGGGCATAAGGCAGGAATACACCCTGGAGGGGGCGCCAGTCCTTCACAGGGCAACACACACACTCACTCATTCACTTACACCTAAGGACACTTTTGAGTCGCCAATCCACCTACCAAAATGTGTTTTTGGACTGTAGGTGGAAACCGGAGCACCCGGAGGACAAGAAAGTGAATATAAAAGTTGGGTCTCAACAAAGGATCAGTCTTTGCAAGGAAATATGGGTCCTGGCTCACAATTTTGTGCCAAAAATTGTGAGAAATTTGTTCAAAACAAACTTCTCCATACAAGATATCAAAGAAATGTAGATCTTTTCCCACTTACCGCACACAGTATTGTGAAAAGTTAAAGAGAATTCTGAGAAATCTCAGTCCATGTAGGGCAAAAACTGTTTGTGAACTTAAACTGTCAGTTGGGCTTTGCATGAATACCATCATGCTACTAGATATGGACACATAGGCTTCGGAGAATTTTGGAAAACCATTGTTTCTTAACACACTTTCTTCACTTCTGCATCAAAAATATGCAACATGAACCTATATTATGCAAGAGGAAAGTCATGCATAAATTCTGCACAGGAATGCTGCAGAGTTCTCAGGGCCCAAGCTCATATCAGATGGTCCGAAAAACAATGGAAACATATGCTGTGGTCAAATTGGGTCCCCATCAAGTTTGTAACACATTAGTTCCCTGAACTAATGGCTGTTATTAGTGAAAAGTGCAGAAACAAACATTTCTCATGGTATGGGTGTGCATCGGTGTCTAAAAAAAAAACACAACATTGACAAAAGACAAATGAACAGCTGAAGCTTTAAAACAAGCCACAATGGCCAAATTATTCACTAGCACTTCCAGTTCCCAAATTTGTTGGTGAATAAAAAATTTCATGCAAACCTGTGGATATTTTTGCCATTTCCCCTGGTCCTTTACCTGACATGCAGCCCCCTACTATACATGATTGGAGAAATGTCATTATTTTCTTTAAGTTGTTATCTTCTTTGTTTCATTGAAGCAACACTAGATAGTATTTTTAGCTCAAAGTTACAGCTTCAATATAACTGTGATGCTTTAGTGACCTGTAATAGGAGAACAGAGCCTACGCCATTGCTACTCTGGGCCCAGCACTGCAGAAACTGCACTATGCAACTTTTGGAATAAGGTAAGAAACCAGCTCCCTCCTACTTGATTTTAAGAGAGTGCTGTAAAAATGAATAGCACTCTATAACTGTAGTGGGAGCCTAGGAGCAAAAATACCTAAGTTTACCTAGTGTTCCATTACAAGGCAACAGACAGCATCAAAAGTCCCAGCATCATGTCCTTGACAAGTGCAGATTGTTTTCTTCTATTTAAGCATTAATGCTACTTTTCATGTGGCATTGTTATATTGCTTATTTGTGTCTTACATTACAGCTATTACATTAGATTTCACTGAGTTGGTTTATGTACCTTTACCTGTTCAAAAACGTATAGCGTGTACTCTCATTCATCTGTAGCTGTTACAGTCGGCAAGTTGAAAATAGAAGGAGACTTGAGGACAATCATCAACGAAAGCCCTAAGAGAAAATGCTTGCAGCTCACAGACAACATTTACACTACAGCTCATCATTCTCTCAATGAATGCTACAAACTGCTTCACACAGTGTTTGGTTTACTGGGCCCATTTAATGTCTCTCCTTGTCATTTGACCTTTCACCAAAACTTTACAAAAACAAAAAACAAACAAACAAAAAAAAACCTTATTTCCAATGTAGTCACTTCACCAAGACATATCTGATAATCTTTTGTTTTACAATTGAGTTTACCCAATTTTCACCACTTATTTCACGTTAGATAGGTCTTCTCCCATCAGAAGGTACTGACAAGCTCAGAGGGTGAAGGTCATTTATAATTCTTAAAAGATGTAAACCGGCATCTGGCACTTTTCCACTGCATGGTACCTTCTCTACTCAGCTTTTTTGCTTTTTCATTAGGCAAATTTTGTACCTGATACTTTTTTAGTACCTTCTCATTTGTGGTTCCAACAGAGCAGAGAAGGGACTAAAAGTGACATGTAAACCTTGCAAAGCACTGATTAGCCAGTGAGACTTGTCAATCATGATGAAATGCAGACATCAAGCACAAATTATAAATTTGTAAAATCTCCACTTTATAGTAGCATTTGCGTTTGGTTTTGTCCAACTCTCAACAGCAGCTCTTAAAATTACACGATGGACTTGGAAGAGGTTAAAGGTTTCTTAGAGAGATGGATGAATAAGATTAATGAGGGACAACTGAGAAGAATTTTGGTGTAGTATAAGTTGGAACCAAGCCTAATTAGGGTGGGCGTGAACTAAGAGTAAACTAAGAGACATTTCTAAACTGAGCCAATAGCTTTTTAAAGTGCAAAACATTCATTCATTCATTCATTATCTGTAACCGCTTATCCAGTTCAGGGTCGCGGTGGGTCCAGAGCCTACCTGGAATCATTGGGCGCAAGGCGGGAATACACCCTGGAGGGGGCGCCAGTCCTTCACAGGGCAAAGTGCAAAACAGAGGTTAACATTTCTAAGGACAAAAGACTTTCATTAGCCTGAAAATAATAGTAACTGAAAATACCATCCATAAAACCATTTTTGGAGACAGAAATACATTTCTCAGGAGGGAAAATTATCTGTGTCCAGTGATAGTGTTTCTCTTGCTAATCTGATATATTTGTATTTTTGATAACTACAGACCCTGAAAGACCAGGAGTAGAGGTGTTTGATTCAGGTTTAGTGGGGTTGTAAAGTTGCCAATCTTTAACAAGTTGTCCCCAGTCATGGCCAATATGTTACTACATTTGGCCCAGTGTGACTAAGCTAGTCATCTCATTTTTTATAGCCACAAATGTACCATCACTGGAACATGCAAACTGCTTGGAGAAAGACTGCATTCTTTGTTGGCTAACATTGTGCTGAATGAATAAGGGAGAGGAAAAGCCATATCAACCAAGAGAGAGCAGGACCTGTTATCCTCTGTTGGATTCCCAACTGATATAGCATCAGTGCTTAGGTAGTTTCAAACCTCAGGATCACACTAAGAATTTGAAACAGACTTGCTTATGTAGTTACCAGCAATGCATGCCATTCTGTTATCTAGAAAAACAGATAAAAGTACAAACAAAATAGTCTATAAGATGCTACTAGTTTTTTTTTTAGCTATGCAATGTGTCACATGTGTGAACATTAGCATTTTGTGATAAGATAAGGTATGCAGCATACCTACTCTACTCGCTTACCCTGCTATCTGGTAGGTTTACCATTAAAAAGCCCTCCTGAAATGCAGCTGTGACATCACCTAACACAGAGAATGGGGACCACACACTGTGGAAAGCACAACAAGGGATGTTACATGTAGTTCACTCATTGTGTATTCATGTGTTTTTTGGGACTAAATATGGCTTACATAAAGGGAACATGGGAACATCTACGATTGTGAGTTAATGCGGTTCTCTCTGGTTGTTTACTTTCAGAAACTAAGCATCTTTTAAGGTGCAATGGTGTTTTTGGTGTGTGTGTGGGGGGGGGGGGGGGGGGGGGGGAGGCAACTGTTGTTTGTATGCGAATGAATTTAAGTCATCTGTAAACTTTTATTCACTCTTTGAATTACCACAGAAACTCATTTGTAATTGGAGTTGTTTTGCTTTGTTGCACTTTAGGTAATGCAGCTAACCGTCTCACAAGTAGACATTTCCACTTTAAGTGATCCAAAACAGCAAAAATAAGTCAATATTTACCTCTTATGGAGCAGGGATAAAGCAATATACTAATTTTCTATCCTAATCCTAATTCAGCAGAGAGAGAGAGAGAGTTGGTTTTCCATAATGTGTCCCCCTTTAAGCTTTTAATTAACTGGTTTATTTTAGGTGTAGGTGTTTGGGGCAAACTCTATGCTTATAAATGTCATAAGTGGAGTATGCTGCTTGTAATCCTCTATAAAACATTATGAGAGAAATGAAAGTAGATTGTTAATTGTAAAATGTGAACCCCCCCCCCCCCCCCCCAGCAGGATGGCTATTTGAATGAAGAAAGCATTAACGTTTACTCTGTTTCTCATTAAGATTCTGCAAAGGAGGGGAGGGGATTATCACACTGCAACATAGTACAGAGTGCCCACAGCTGTGTCTGGCAGTGCAAGTGTTTGTGTGTGTGGCTGCTACAAAAGGCAATAATCTCAATCTTGCCTTACTTTACATGTGCTTTGAATATTCTTTCATACCACGAGAAAGACAAAGCGCAATTAAAACAGAAGATAAACGCATATTTTGTCTTAGAGAAAAAGTGATATGTTCCCTTCATAACGAAAGAAGAGCTGGCAAAACACCGCTTATTCACAACATTGAGAAGGGAGTGAGTTGATGCCATTTTCATATGTTGATTTACCACTTTTTGTTTTTGCTATTTATGCCTAGTATTCTTATGCTTGTTGTGTCTACTAACAAAGTTGTCTTTGCACACTCATATACCCACAGGTTCACTGTTGTGACTGGAGATACTCAAATGAGAGGGGAGGACAACTCCAAAGTCTCTGCACTTGATGTCAGAACAGGAGTAAAATAAGAACTGTTCATTTTATCATTTGTTTAACAGTTTATGTGTTGGTGGGAACTCCAAATACCAAAAATAATGTGCATATGCACTGATAAAAGTGATTTTTTCTCCATAGTATGCCCCTTTAAAATACAGGCTTATATATACACATAAATGAATTTATTTATTTAAAGACTACTATGCGGTAAATTATTTATTCACTCATTTTCTGTAACAACTTCATCCCGTTTAATATTGTGTTGTATCTAGAGCCTTCCTTTAACCATTGGGCACAAGGCAGGAACACGTATTGGATGGGCCACCAATCCATCACAGGACATCACACACTCACAATCACTCACACATACACCTATGGGCAATTTCACACAGCCATTCCACCTACCAACATGTGTTTTTGGATTGTGTGCGGAAACCATAGCATCTGGAGGAGATCAACAGAGATACAGGGAGAATACAACTAACCACAAGCTGTAACATGAGGGAACCTCTGGAGATGTGTGGCAGTGATGCTACCTGTAGCACCAGTGCCCTACCTTTGGTAAAGTCAGCTATTTTAAACACTGACACACACAAAGTTGTACCATATCAAAAATAATAATAAAAAACACCATCTACTATGGTGCATTTCAGACTGAATTATTGCAGGTGCCATTCTTTTTCCCACAATACCCAATATCTGAGCCAATATTTTCTGCATGTAACAGTTTGATATTACTTATACATATCAATATCAAAGCCAGTTCTAATAATCAATATAATAACTTTAGGAATCTAGTCATCTTTAAACAGGGGCAAATGAGAAAGTGCATAATACATACCCTATTTTAATAATAAATGCTATTTTATTAGGTAATTTATGATTGCTAAGGGTGTAACATGGCTCTGCCCTGGCTTTGCTCAACATTGGGAGAAAGTATGGGGAAAAACACACGTGAGCCTGTGGAAATGAACCTAAAAATAAAGGCAGGCTCTCTGTGTACAGTCTGATAACACTCTCAGGTAATGTGTTCCATCAACTCCTGCAAATAGTGCAAATACTACACTACTGGCCCTGAACAGGATATCCCACTGGGAAACACACAGAGGAGGAGGCAGGGGGAAAAGTATCAGTGTGTGTGTGTGTTTTTGAACGTCTTTCCTCTATTGGCTGTTAGCAGATTGTGACTGGAGCTCTAAACCCTCCCCCAGCACTTTGGGTAATGGAAAAAATGATGGAGGAATTCAGTCTGGGAGCAAAAATGTGAACTTTGACCCTTCTCTCTCTCTCTCCACTGCTCAAATGCACCCTGCTGCCAAAAATAGAAAAACCTTAAAATTATGGTGGTTGTTTTTTCACACTCTGAAGAAATCTTGTGATTCAGCTGTTTTAAAAGCTGTTGTGGAAAAATCCAGATCATCACAAACGCATACAGTTAATGTTCTAAACGTGTAGAAACACAAAGTTAGCAACCAAGACCAAAGAACAATCCAACACTACAATGAGAAGTAAATTAAGTCAACTTGAGTTTTGCTTCATGCTAAATTTGGGTCTTGCTGCACCCAGCCTCTTTATTACACACACTATATACAGTGCACTGGAAAAACAAACACACTTCTGCTCCACAAATCAGGATGTGAGTTCTAGTGAAGCCAGGAATGAGCCTTTGTTTTCGAACAGTTGGTCTCTGTGTGGGTGTGAGTGTGTGTTGTGTGTTGGCCTCTTGTTGCTACATGGAAAAATAATTTTTTTTTAATATGTGTGTTTGTCCCTTTGCCCTGGAAGACCGGCTGCCAGAATTCAGCGCTCAGACGCTCACTAGTTTATTTGTTTCAGCTTTTTAACTCATAAAAGTCCAGACCATGGAGCCATCCAGAAAGAGAAGTGACCTCTAGACTTCCTTTCTCTTTTTTACTCTTTTAGTCCAAAAGTGATTAACCCCTGTCTGAGTTTAAGGATTTTAAGTTAATTATAAAGATTGAAGGGGAGGAGAGACAAACGAGCTGTAGATAGATAGATATAGATAGATAGAGAGGTAGAAGCAAAAATGAAAGTGTAAGAATGAAATAGTGAAAGACAGAGGAGTAGAAGAGAAAGAAAAAAGTAAGAAAGCAGGAATGAGCAATTAATTAATTATAAAAAATAAAACAAAAACAATGAATGAGAGGGAAGGTATCAGGCTCAGAAAGAGACAATAAAAATGCAAAGAGAGAGAGAGAGAAATTGGTCAGGGTGTGAAATGGATGCAGCCTGGGTTCAACTTTCTTTAAACTGTTCAATAATAACTTGCCGGTGCAGCTGGAATCCTGCAGCTCCTTGTGTAGTGCTTTACAAGACAGAGGTTAAATTCTGTAGGCGGATGACCTTGTCCTGATATCTCCTACTCACCCCAGGCCTCAGCAGATGCTTGATCTACTCCTGATTCACTGCCAGACCTGCGTCTGGGCTGTTAATCTAAACAAAACAAACATTCTACATTTTCAACAGAAACCTAGCCTGTAGGAGACCAAAAATCCAGCCCATCACAGTAGGCAGCACTTTCTTAGTTTGCATGCTAAATTACACTTAGAATACTTGAATATGTTTTGCATATTAAAGGGTTCTTTGCATCATAAACATTTCTTCAGATTGATGGAGAATGTTTCTATATGGCACTAAAAACAGTTCTTCTATTGCGACAAGCTTGACATAATAACAATAGAAGAGCTCTTTTTTTGTGCCCTATAGAACCCTTCTCTAAAAAGTGCTATATAGAACCATCTATAGCACGTTCTCCATTAATCTGAAGAAACTACTTCATGATGCAAAGAACCCTTTAATCATGCAAATGGTTCTCAAGTGTTCAGGGTTCTATACAGAACAATTTCTTTTAATAAAGAAGCCAATATATAACCATATTTTTAAGGGTGTAACTATAGAAATTATTAATATAGTGAGGTTATGGTTTCTAGCCCTGCTCCGGGTAACTGTCTGTGAGGAGTTTGGTGTGTTCTCCCCAAGAATGAATGAATGAATGAATGTATGGACTGAGTGACAGTCTAAATTTATTAGCATTGTCAAGTGAGTCTGTGTTAACTGGTGGAATGTGAACTGATGGCATTAAAACAGTTCAGTTTAAAAATCTTTCTCTGTCTCTCCCTGTCTATCTATCTATCTATCTCCCTCCTTCTGTCCAGCAGAAACTCTATGTTTCTATTTTCTGATACCACAGGCACCAATTAACCCTGCATGTGATTCCAATTTGGGCCATCCACAAACCCCCTCCCTCCATCTCTCTCTAGCCCAAGCAATTGCTTTAAATCACCAACATATTTCTATATTCATATGTGCTGGCCCACTGTATCACCCTCGGAGTAACTGTCCTATTTCCACCCTCTCACAGGAGAAGGTATTAATAACCCTCTCCACCAACACCTTCCCTCAAACCTCTACAGTTAATTTAGATTGTGGCAATCTTGTGGGGAAAGGGTCAGTTATTTTTGATTGTGAGGGTGACAGCTGTGGCCTAAATCATATTTAGCTAGAAATGTAGAACTAGATAGTAACACTAGGCTGATGGACATATCTACTGTGCTACTTTCAGAATCCCTAAGTAAATCCTTCTGTATGGTACACTGTATTTGCAAAGTTTGATTTTCACTATTTTAATGTGAGCCCAAAATGGAACACTGCTGTACCTCAGAATAAGGTAACAATGTTCAATGCCAAGCAGCTACTAGAGGAGTATAAGCCCCCAGTGTTCTAGTGTGATGGCACCCCCTTCAATACTTTTAGGATGAACTGGAGTGATACAAAAATTTTGGCCATACAGTCTCTTTAAAAGTTAGTAAAATACTAAAGAAATTCAGAATTTTTTTAACAATACCTACTAGTTCTTTTATTTTTTGTATGTGACCTGCTAAATTCAATAAGAATATCAACATTTTATGTGCCACTATATACAAAATATACACATTAGTTACACAGAATATTCATTTACTCCTCTACTTTGGCTTTATTCTGACCGCTTGCACATCTCAGAGTAAACTGTCTTGAGAGAAGATGGATAATGCATTGCATTACTACAGCATTAAGGTGTGTGCCATCTAGAGGTGGGTATATGGAACCAGAAAAAAAAGACTATAAAATCTTTAAAAGGTTTTATATAATACATTTAAAGGGCCCTGTGTATGTGACATTGTAAACATTGATAGATTTTCAAAATATACCTTAGGTCATTAAGTTTCTACTTGTTTTTTTTTTTTTTATTCATTCTCATTGTGCAACACCAGAGACCATTTTTCACTTAGTTCATTTCCATTCAAAACCAGCCAGAATTATTTCAGGAGACATTTCTCAGAAGCTTATGTATTTAAGTTACATGCGTAAGTAAGAAAAAAAACCTCACAAAAAAAGAGGATCCAAACTGTAGTTGAAATATTTGAAGAAAAAGGAACTCCTAACATTATGTACAAGCTGTCAAAAAATAAAAAAATAAAACTACAGCCTTAATATGGCAGTCAAACAACTTCTGTAGTATAAATTGATCAGGAGAGGATTTATTGACATTTGTGGCTATGGCAAAATTGTTAGACATTGAGCCAAGTAGGTATTTGCAGTGTCAGATTATTTGTAATAGGTGATTGTGTTTGTGACGTGTGTTCTACAGTGTCTGAGGTGTGTTTGTTTCTGTGTGATGTGAGAGGGTCTTTGTGTGATGTATGTAATATGTGAGCAGTGCTCTTAAAATCTGACAGGCTATTATAGAGTAGTTATATATAAACATAAAAGTTTTAACTGCAGGTGGGCATATAAATGAAGGAGGGGATGTGGGGGAGGTTGCCTTGCTCTCTTGCTCTACAGCTAATCAGAGTGCAGATCTGGCCTTTTAACATGTTAGGCATTTAAAGGGATACTGTACTTGATGAGAAAGAAGTATACTCAGTACATCAGAATAAAACACACCTTAGCAAAGGGCATTTCCTGTTTGGTGAGGGGAAATGGGCACTTGAAGGGGTACAGGACACTAGTTTGTCAAGGAAAGTAAAGAAGAAAAAAAAACTGTAAAATGTTGGATTTATGTCTGTACAAAATGCAAACCGGATTCCAAAAAAGTTGGGACACAACAAATTGTGAATAAAAACTAAATGCAAATGATGTGGAGGTGCCAACATCTAATATTATATTCAGAATAGAACACAAATCACAGATCAAAAGTTTAAACTGAGAGAATGTATCATTTTAAGGGAAAAATTTGTTGTTTCAAAATTTCATGGTGTAAACAAATCCCAAAAAAAGTTGGGACAAGGCCATTTTTTACCACTGTGTGGCATCCCCCCTTCTTCTTACAACACTCAACAGACGTCTGGGGACAGAGGAGACCAGTTTCTCAAGTTTAGAAATATCAAATCAAATCAAATTTATTTATATAGCGCTTTTCACAACTGATGTTGTCACAAAGCAGCTTCACAGAATTCCAGTAAGACAAAGATTTGACATGAAATGTAAAAAACAAAATGTAAAACCCTCAAGTGAGCAAGCCAGGGGCGACAGTGGCAAGGAAAAACTCCCCCAGCTGAGGAAGAAACCTTGGGAGGAACCAAGGCTCACAAGGGGTGACCCATCCTCCTCTGGTCAATCTACTGGTGATGATAGTTAGTAGTCCGTGAGAACTTCAGTGTAGGGGCAGCTTCAAGGCACTTGGTGGTTGCTGGAGCGTGGACAGCTGATCTGAAGCGTGGAGGAGGATCTCGACAGTCATCCATCAGTGTCCAGATAGACAGGTGGGCAGTCGTTTACTCGGAAAGATGTAAAGGGATGGAATTAATTTTGAACTGTTTGGTGTTTGTAAAGTAGAAAATATGAAAATTTCCAAAGTGTGGCTAATGACTCCGGCAGATCTGACTATGACAGCTTTAACTAAAAGGAGAGAACCAGAAGGACACACAGACATGGGAGCATCCTGAAACACTGGCATTCCTCCGCTCCACCGTCAACAAACCCGAGTGATCGTGTGAAGCGGCGGGACGACAGCACCAGCATCTCAGTTTACTATAATTCCCTGTGTCCATGGACCCCCCGGATCTGCCGCCTTTATCTATAGAGGAGCATTAGCTACCAAAAGATAAACTAAACAAATTAGTTTTTAGCCTAGATTTGATGATTGCGACTGTGTCTGAGTCCCGAACATTTTCTGGAAGATCATTCCAGAGTTTGGGGGCTTTATAAGAAAAGGCTCTTCCCCCAGCTAAGGCGTTCTGAATTCTGGGAACAATTAAAAATCCAGTATTCTGTGATCTGAGTAAACGTGGAGGCTCATAATAGGAAATTGTATCTTGAAGGTATTCAGGAGCAAACCCATGTAGAGCTTTATATGTTAATAACAAAATTTTGTAGTCAATGCGGAATTTAACAGGCAGCCAATGAAGTGATGATAGAACTGGGCTAATATGTTCAAATTTTCTAGTTTTAGTGAGGACCCAAGCCGCAGCATTTTGAACTAGTTGAAGTTTTCTTAAATTGCTGCTGGTGCATCCTGACAGTAGTGTGTTACAGTAGTCAAGCCTTGAAGTAATAAAGGCATGTACTAATGTTTCTGCGTCCTGCAGGGATAAGGCATTTCTAATCTTAGCAATATTGCGAAGATGTAAAAAAAGCTGTCCTACTGATACTGCCTATGTGTTGATCAAATGATAAATCCGGGTCAATTATGACACCAAGATTTTTTGCTGCTGAACCAGGTTTAACTGGAAAGTCAGCGAGATTTAAAATGAAATCTGATAATTTATTTCTTGCCACTTTTGGACCCAAAAGCAGGACCTCTGTTTTGTTGCTGTTTAGAAGGAGGAAGTTACACAACATCCAGCCTTTCATGTCTTTTACACAGTCCTCTATTTTCTTTAATCTGTGTTTGTCATCGGGCTTGGCTGAAATATACAATTGCGTGTCATCTGCGTAACAGTGAAAGTTAATGTCATGGTTTCTTATAACTGTGCCTAGCGGTAACATGTATAATGTAAATAATAATGGTCCTAAAATAGAGCCTTGTGGAATTCCAAATCTTACTTTAGAATAATTTGAATTTAGATTGTTTACTTTTATTAATTGATAATGTTCCGTTAAGTAAGATTTGAACCATAATTGGGCTGTCCCTGTGATTCCATGTTTTCTAACCTTTCTAGGAGAACATTGTGGTCTATTGTATCGAAGGTTGCGCTTAGGTCAAGAAGCACCAACAGGGATACGTGGCCTTGATCAGAAGCAAGAAGAAGATCATTCGTTATCTTGACTAGAGCTGTCTCTGTACTATGATGTGGCCTGAATCCAGATTGGAATTTTTCATATATGTGATTCTTATGTAGATATGAACTAAGTTGTTGGGCCATGGCCTTTTCTAAGATCTTGGACAGAAATGGCAAATTTGAAATATGCCTGTAATTAGACAGTGTACTAGCATCAAGATTTGGTTTCTTGATCATAGGTTTAATAACTGCTAGTTTAAAAGCTTTGGGTATGTGGCCCAGGCTAAGGGATGAGTTTACTATAGTTAAAAGAGGACTGATAATAGCTGGTAGTACTTCTTTGAGCAATTTTGTGGGAATTGCATCAAGTGTGCAAGTTGTACAGTTTGCGGAGGTGATAATCTTCTCTAGTTCTAATTGTGGGAGTGGGTAAATGGTTTCAAGTCTTTCTTTTACAGTTACATTATGTTTTATATCATTCACATCGGGTGGCAGCCAGGACGGATTTAATCATGTGGCTTGAGTTTGTTGTCTAATAATCTCAATTTTATTATTAAAAAAAGTCCATAAAACCTTTACTGGTGAGAGTTGCTGGAATTAGATGTTCGGAACCTGCTTGATTTTTTGTAATTCTAGAGAACACACTAAACAGTGCTCTCGGATTATTTTAATTATTGGAGATCAGCGAGGCCAGATATGCTGAGCGAGCTTTAGTGAGGGCATTTCTATACTCTATAAGGCTGTCCTTCCAGGCAGAATGGAACACTTCCAGCTTGGTTGATCGCCATTTCCGCTCTAGTTTCCATAATGTTTGTTTTAAAGTACGGGTTTTATCATTATACCATGGTGCAAGCTTTCTGTCTTATACTTTTATGTTTAAGTGGTGCTACCTTTTCTAAAGTAGATCGACAAGTATTTTCTAGGTAATCAGTTAGTACATCTAGGTCCATTGGGTCTGATGGGGTTGGAACTGGGGTTGATAGTTCTGGGAGGTTTTCTATAAATTGTAGGGCAGTAGATGGTTTTATTATACGCCTTGTAGAATAGCGAGGGTTCTTACATATATTATGGCTAAGACGTAGCTCATATGAAATTAAGTAATGGTCGGAGATTGCTGAGGATTGCAGTAAGATATTAATTTTGTCAATGTTAAGACCTAGTGTCAGAACTAAGTCTAAAGAGTGACTGCAGTAGTGTGTAGGCCCTGTTACATTTTGAGTAATACCAATAGAGTCTAAGATTGAGGTAAATGCCTTTTTTAGTGGGTCACCTTCCTTCTCAAAATGGATATTGAAATCTCCTACAATTATAACTTCATGATTGCACACCGCTAGGTTTGTAGTAAAATCGCTGAATTCTTTCAGAAATTCTAAGTAAGGCCCTAGTGGTCTGTAAATGTTGCATAATAAAAATGCGTCCTTTTTTGTGACCGGATTTGTAATAATAGTGGAGAGAACCTCGAAAGAAGAGAAGGTGTCACATTGTTTAAGACTAATTTCTAGGGTATTTTGGTAAATTACACATACTCCACCTCCTTTGCCCGATATTCTTGGGCTATGTGCATAATTATAGCCTAGGGGGTGGCTTCATTTAGTGCTGAATATTCATTTGGTCTAACCCACATTTCCGTGAGACAGAAAACTTTGAATTTATGATCACTTATAATATCATTTATGATGACTGTTTTTGAGTTTAGTGATCTTATGTTGAGTAACCCAAATTTTAGTTCTGAGGTGTTGCTGCTAGGTGTTGTGTATGATTTAATATTGATTAGGTTGCTGAAACAGGCTGATTTTGTTTTTCTACTTTTACATTTAGTTCGGGGGAAAGACACACTCTCAATACAGTTGAACCTAAGTGACGCCTCAAGACAGTTCGCAGACGATCGGTTTAGCCTGTCTGTCTGCGGCCTAGTTCTGGCTCTGGATTGTCAGCAGCTGTCTACACTACTCTGCTGACTAACTAAAAGACTATGTGCTATGCTGCAAGAAAGTAAGGCAGCACCCTCCCGCGTGGGGTGGATACCATCCCTACCTATAAGACCAGACTTGCCCTCAAAACGTAACCAATTGTCTATAAAGCCCACTTGATTTTCGGAACACCACTTGGACATCCAGCAGTTTAACGCCAAAAGTCTGCTGTAAGCTTCAGCGCCACACCGCATTGGTATGGGACCAGAGCAGATTACGGCATCGGACATCGTCTGGGCCAGTTTAATCACCTCTCTAATATTACCCTTAGTTACCTCAGACTGCCGCAGACGAATATCATTGGCCCCTACATGAATGACTACCCTCGAATATCTCCTATTAGCTAACAGTCTAAGGTTGCCACTAATATCCGGCGCTCTGGCTCCCGATAAACAGCTAACTGTTACTGCCGGCACCCCTAAAGGAGTAGCTAATTTCACGTGTCGAACAATAGAGCCTCCTATAACCAGAGCACTCTTAACAGGCTCCTCAGCGGGTGCTTTGCTGAGCGGGGCAAACCTGTTTGACACGCGAATCGGAGGAGCGTGGTGTCCCGGTGGGCTAGCTTTGGCCTCAGCGTTAGCATCAGCCTTAGCTTTCCGGCTATGACACCGAGATGTCACCCATTCACCCCGCTGTGAGGGCTCTAACGCCGGAGTCGAGGGGGTGCTAACTCTCCCTAAGGCACCCGGAGTTGCTAGTACTGAATCTAGCTGTTTATCCCTTGACAATAATAAGCTCTGGATGCGCGCTTATAGCAGGTCCACTTTATCCACCAGAGAGCTAACTAGCTGACACTTAGCACAAACACAACCACTATCATTGTCGCTAGAGGTGGAAAAGGGGCTTAAACTAAACATGCAACACTCTGAGCAGGCAAAACAGCCAGTAGTAGCCATGGACTTGCAGGTACTTACCGCTTTTAGTTGATTTTAGTAACTTACACCAAAAACGTTACTCCAGGGTCCAGTGGCAATTTTAGTGCCTCTGTAATAAATATTCCTGCGAAGACAATCTAAAAGATAGATCTATGGATGGTTAGTAGGTTATAAAAACAGATATAAATACAGAAATAACAGTAGAAACGAGTAAACAGGAAAACCCGAGCGATCAAACAGCTTCTTCTAAACGGGTACAGGAACAGCCAAAATCTGGCTGATCTGGCAACCCGAAATAGGAATGCTCTCCCATTCATGTCTAATACAGGCCTCTAACTGTTCAATCATCTTGAGCCTTCTTTGTCGCACCTTCCTCTTTATGATGTGCCAAATATTCTCTACAGGTGAAAGATCTGGACTTCAGGCTGGCCATTTCAGTACCCGGATACTTCCCCTACGTAGCCATGATATTGTGATTGCTACAGAATGTGGTCTGGCATTATCCTGTTGAAAAATGCAGAGTCTTCCCTGAAAGAGATGACGTCTAGATGGGAGCGTATGTTGTTCTAGAACCTGAACATAGTTCTCTGCATTAATGGTGCCTTTCCAGACATACAAGCTGCCCATGCCTCAAGCACTCATGCAACCCCATATCATCAGTGATGCAGGCTTCTGAATGGAGCATTGATAACAACTTGGGTTATACTTGTCCTCTCTGGTCCAGATGACATGGTGTCCCAGTGTTCCATAAAGAATTTCAAATCATGACTCATCTGACCACAGAACAGTATTCCATTTTGCCACACTCCATTTTAAAAGACCCCTGGCCCAGTGCAAACGTCTGAGCTTGTGGAGCTTGCTTAGAAATGGCTTCCTCTTTGCACTGTAGAGTTTCTGCTGGCAACGGCGGATGGCACGGTTGATTGTGTTCACTGACAATGTTTTCTGGAAGTATTCCTGTGCCCATTCTGTTATTTCCTTGACAGTGGCATTCCTGTTTGAGGTGCAATGATGTTTAAGGGCCCAGAGATCATGAGCATCCAGTAGAGTTTTACAGCTTTGACCCTTCCGCACAGCAATTGTTCCAGATTCTCTGAATCTTTTGATCTTTGCTATTTTATGCTGTGTAACACCATTCTGATATTGCTGCACTATCTTTCTGCGCAACAATGGTGGAACTGGTGATCCTCTTACCATCTTGGCTTCAGAGAGACACTGACACTCTGAGAAGCTCTTTTTATACCCAATCATGTTGTCAATTGACCTAATTAGTGTAAATTGGTCTTCCAGCTGTTCATTATATGCTCAATTTCCTTTTTCCAGCCATTTATTGCTACTTGTCCCAACTTTTTTGGGATTGTTGACACTGTGAAATTTTGAATCAACATATTTTTCCTATAAAATTTTACTTTTGCTCAGATTAAACTTTTGATCTGCCATCTATGTTCTATTACGAAAAAAACATTGACATTTGCCATCTCTACATCAATGCATTCAGTATGGTGTTCCTTTGTCGTTGTTTTAGTACATTTAGCCACGTTAATTTGTTTCTTATAAGGGGTTTAAATAGGAAGAAAAAAAGCTTAAGGTGTTTTACTTTACTTTTGATTTACAAGTTCATTGTTTGAGCAGTAGAGACCACTTACGATAAGTAACTAGTAATTCAAAAGTGTTCGGTATTTGTAGGTTGCTTAGTCGTCTTCTATTTATTGTTTTTGGCAAAGTGTCTTGTCAATAATTTGGGAAGGCTAATAAGGGCTGTAGAGGCGGGCAGAACGTAAAGCACGATATTTTGCCAGGTAGAGGTCAGGGGTGGATGGAAAGAGCATGACTTTTGCTGTTAGAGTGAAGATGAAACTTTATGGAGAGACTTTTTTTGTATAGTTGTATGTTTGGAATTAATTGTATATGTTGTAAGTAAGGGCGGCACGGTGGCGCAGCAGGTAGTGTCGCAGTCACACAGCTCCAGGGGCCTGGAGGTTGTGGGTTCGATTCCAGCTCTGGGTGACTGTCTGTGAGGAGTTGGTGTGTTCTCCCCGTGTCCGCGTGGGTTTCCTCCGGGTGCTCTGGTTTCCTCCCACAGTCCAAAAACACATGTTGCAGGTGGATTGGCGACTCGAAAGTGTCCGTAGGTGTGAGTGTGTGAGTGAATGTGTGTGTGTCTGTGTTGCCCTGTGAAGGACTGGCATCCCCTCCAGGGTGTAGTCCAGCCTTGCGCCTGATGATTCCAGGTAGGCTCTGGACCCCCCGCAACCCTAAATTGGATAAGCGGTTACAGATAATGGATGGATGGATGTTGTAAGTAAGTGTAACGTCCAAAAAAACAGTGTTTTTTTTTTTTTTTACGGCTAGGACTAAGTGAATAGCAGAGAAGTGAACAGTCCAGACAGGTTTATTCCAGTAAGCGTAGTCAGGGAAAGCGTGGGTCACACCGGGGAGGCAGAGTCCAGAGATTATCCGAGGGGCTAGGCAATAGATGGGTCCTAAGGTCGAAACACCAGAAGGCAGAGAGGACAAATTGCCAGGTTAGTGAATCTCATGAAAGGGGCAATACTTTGCAAGGAAGAGAGAGGAAACTTAAAGGCTGCAAATGGGGTGTGGCTGATGAGGTGCAGGTGTAACTAATTAATACTCAGGCGAGTTGGAGCGTGAGTGGTTCGTAACAGTAAGCTAAGAAGTTTGGAGTTATGTGAATAAATGTGCAGTTGAAGTGATGTTGTAGTATTTTTACGTAAGTCTATGATGCATGACATTAAGACCTACTTTTTTTCTACACTCACAGTCTATTTTCTTGGCTGCTCTAACCATACATTTACACTGTGTAGTCCGATGGAGTCTGAGTGCAGTCCATCTGCTGTGGTGCATATTTAATTTTCCTGCCTTTTTCATGTGTTGTTGTAAATGTGAGAGAATTTGAAGCAATGTTTATGGGAAATCATTTCACTTAGTTTTTATGCAGTGATGATTGGAAATGTAATATGGTTAAATGTAAGATATGATTTGTGAAGTGCTGTTATTTGATGTTTTCAGTCCTTAGTAAATGTTTAATATAGTTCCTGCTTACTTGACATTAGGTGGATTTATTTCTGTGTTAAAAAATGTTGCATGTGTGTTAGATATTGGGTTAATTTGTGTTTAGTAAGTATAGACTGTGATAGTTTTCATAAAATTATTCATTTGTTTGTAAGTGTATTGATGATATTTGTATAAAAAATTGGGTTTGTTTTCATATACAGAAATGGCTCAACTAGCAAAAGTCTGAGCAGTTGTTCAAGAAGCCACAAGATATTCAAGAGTAGTAGTGTTTCAAGTGGAATAATGTCAGACATTTGTTACAGCAGAGAAATATTGGTAAGTTTAAAAATTTTATTATTGTAATACTGAAAATGTGTAGAGCTTACATAAAATATGAATAGAAATAAGTGTGAAGTAGGTGTATGAAAATGAAGAATTTTTGTTTTAAAATAGTGTAGCAGTAATACGTTTAATTTATTTGGTATAAACAGTATTGTCTATGATGGTGCGCATCATTTAAATGTTTGTTTCATGTTATATTTTTAGAACTCCAGTGAAATTGGACTATGTTATCTTTCGGCCGTCTCGTCAAAGGATGGGAGAAAATGACATTGTGGCCGGGACACAATGTAAAATGTCCTTAATGCGGAGCCTACCATTTCCATTCGATGACACCAGGAAGTTGAGAGACATAGAAAGAAAGACAATTAGAGAAATTCTTGCCGATCCCTTTGATTACCAGCGAGTGAGTATAAACTAATTTGTGTGAACATTGTGGTAATTTTGGTGTGCACACCTAAAGGTTAAGGAAGAGTAAAGTGTAATCTTAATGATGTGAAGTAGTACTTAGTGTAGATTATGCAGTAATGCAGAGGTTTTTGTTCCAGACTTTGGTAATGCTTTCCAGTCTTGGAATTTGTGATAACTTAAATATTTTTTGTAATAGACTCTAAACTGTGGTTAATATCTGACAGTAATGAAAAATTGCAGGGCTGCAAACTTGATCTGAGATTTTGACTTTAAGGGTTGTAGCTCTAAAATGTTAAAAAATGTAATTTAGCTGTTGGAGCAAAATGAACTTTATACAATTAGTTGCAATTTACATTGTGAAACATTTACATTATGTAGAACACAAAGTCATGAGATAAAATATGAGTATTACATTGGTACACTGATAGATAAGTAAAATAAGAAAATAGTTTTATTAAGAGATGTAATGTTTTCATACAGCAGTTGTTTGTGGCAATTGATACATGTAAGCTGAAGAAAAAAGAAATAAAATATCTGTTTGTGTTACAGGTTCATATAAAGTTACGCATTATGGAACAGCGAGAAAAAGGAACAGCACTGACCAGAGCTCAGAAATCACTGACAAAAACATTATATGCTGTGCCAGATAAGACAGGATCCCTATGTCTAACAATATGGGGAAAGGAAAGTTTGACAGTAGGGAAGTGGTATGTCTTGACAAACCTGCCTGTAAGGTTGTTTCTTGAAAAGGCAACTTTGACAACTACAGCTCAAACCACATATGAAGAGATTCCAGATGCTGTAACAGCAGTGGAACCAGTTAAAGATGACGCTGAAATGATTTCAGGAGAAATTCTCAGCTGTGATGTGGTTGTTGAGCAATTTTGCCCTAAAAAGCATGTCCTAGAAGATGTCAACCCATCAGCACGTATGTCAAGGTGCAACCAGTGTGCTGCATATTAGGGCTGCAACAACTAATCGATTAAAATCGAGTGTTAAAATAGTTTGCAACTAATTTAATAATCGATTAGTTGGGTCTAAGTTATTATACACATAGGTACAGTTGTTACACGTGATGAACTCTGGAAGAAGGGTTTGAAAAATGGTGGAGGTGGTCATAGCAGAGGATAATGTTAGCACAAACAGAGAGAAAAATGTACGACCCAAGTCATCAAAAGTAAGGGAACACTTTACATTAACGCTTTCAAGGAACAGCATTAGGTGCAAAATGTGCACAGCTGATCTCGCATGGCACAGCAGCACAACATCACTGCATGAGCATCTCAAAAAGAAGCCTGTTGGAGCTATGTGTGAAAGAGATTAAGTATAGTAAGTTAATTCTACTTTTTCTCTCACTCAATGTTACTAGAGCCTGCTAGAGTAGTTAAAAAACATTTGTTTTTCTTAGTACGTTGATATTACACTCGCGTTTAGCGAACGAGCCTTAGCATCCCCCCAAGTTTTCTCTTCCACCTTAAATGTGTCAGCTCGACCAGCAGTTCCAAAACAAGCCGTAGTTTTAGTCAAGCTAATGTTAGCGACGTTAGTTTTTCTCTCACTCAGTGTCACTAGAGCCTGCTAGGGTAGTTAAACAAGTTGTCTCATTTTTAGTAAATTTATATCACTCTTGTATTTAGCGAGTTTTCCATTCAACTTTAAATGTGACATTCAGAGTTAAAAAATATAATATTTAAAGCCTTTTTCAAGGTTTTTTATTATGACTGGCATTGCGCGTTAGTGTTTTAGTATCACAGCCAAGTGTATATTACATTACATACACTGTGTTAAATATTGCTAAATATAAAATTAATGTAACAGTTGGGTTAATTCTTCATGTAAACGCTAATATTTAATAATGGTAGGTAGTGGGTTCCTTATACAATTACAACATTAGTTCTCTAAATTCTTAAATATCTTAATGATATCTGATCATGTGTTAGATGAATTTCCCTTTTATTCTCAGCACATGGCAGCATCACCCAATATCCATTTATGTAATCTCAATTTGCCTGCATGGTTGTCTGCATTTTAGATCAGTAGTTATTAACTTAAAAAAGATGTATGTTCATATCTACACTTTCTCTCTCACCTCAGATAAAAACAGCCCAGCATTGCTGACTATGTTTTGAAGAAGATCTGCACACTACAGCAAGCAGCTGTTCTCACTGATGGTATCCTGAATATGCTAGTAACAGACAGGAAACCAAATTTGGCTTGTCTTCCTTTTTATCCAATTAATAATAGACAGATTAATCGATTATCAAAATAATCATTAGTTGCAGCCCTACTGCATATATAAAAAAATGTGAAAATCACAAAATAAGTCAGGGGAAAGACATTCATTTCAAATTAAGCCAGTGATCACAGGTCATTTGTACTGACAGACCAAGTTTTAAGAACGGTTCTGCAGACACAAATGCTATACAAACCAGATTCCAAAAAAGTTGGGACACTAAACAAATTGTGAATAAAAACTGAATGCAATGATGTGGAGGTGCCAACATCTAATATTATATTCAGAATAGAACACAAATCACAGATCAAAAGTTTAAACTGAGAGAATGTGTCATTTTAAGGGAAAATTGTTGTTTCAAAATTTCATGGTGTCAACAAAAAAAAAAAGTATGGACAAGGCCATTTTTACCACTGTGTGGCATCCCCCCTTCTTCTTACAACACTTAACAGACGTCTGGGGACAGAGGAGACCAGTTTCTCAAGTTTAGAAATAGGAATGCTCTCCCATTCATGTCTAATACAGGCCTCTAACTGTTCAATCATCTTGAGCCTTCTTTGTCGCACCTTCCTCTTTATGATGTGCCAAATATTCTCTACAGGTGAAAGATCTGGACTTCAGGCTGGCCATTTCAGTACCCGGATACTTCCCCTACATAGCCATGATATTGTGATTGCTACAGAATGTGGTCTGGCATTATCCTGTTGAAAAATGCAGAGTCTTCCCTGAAAGAGATGACGTCTAGATGGGAGCGTATGTTGTTCTAGAACCTGAACATAGTTCTCTGCATTAATGGTGCCTTTCCAGACATACAAGCTGCCCATGCCTCAAGCACTCATGCAACCCCATATCATCAGTGATGCAGGCTTCTGAACGGAGCATTGATAACAACTTGGGTTATACTTGTCCTCTCTGGTCCAGATGACATGGTGTCCCAGTGTTCCATAAAGAATTTCAAATCATGACTCATCTGACCACAGAACAGTATTCCATTTTGCCACACTCCATTTTAAAAGACCCCTGGCCCAGTGCAAACGTCTGAGCTTGTGGAGCTTGCTTAGAAATGGCTTCCTCTTTGCACTGTAGAGTTTCTGCTGGCAACGGCGGATGGCACGGTTGATTGTGTTCACTGACAATGTTTTCTGGAAGTATTCCTGTGCCCATTCTGTTATTTCCTTGACAGTGGCATTCCTGTTTGAGGTGCAATGATGTTTAAGGGCCCAGAGATCATGAGCATCCAGTAGAGTTTTACAGCTTTGACCCTTCCGCACAGCAATTGTTCCAGATTCTCTGAATCTTTTGATCTTTGCTATTTTATGCTGTGTAACACCATTCTGATATTGCTGCACTATCTTTCTGCGCAACAATGGTGGAACTGGTGATCCTCTTACCATCTTGGCTTCAGAGAGACACTGACACTCTGAGAAGCTCTTTTTATACCCAATCATGTTGTCAATTGACCTAATTAGTGTAAATTGGTCTTCCAGCTGTTCATTATATGCTCAATTTCCTTTTTCCAGCCACTTATTGCTACTTGTCCCAACTTTTTTGGGATTTGTTGACACTGTGAAATTTTGAATCAACATATTTTTCCTTTAAAATGTTACTTTTGCTCAGATTAAACTTTTGATCTGCCATCTATGTTCTATTACGAATAAAATATTGACATTTGCCATCTCTACATCATTGCATTCAGTTTTTATTCACAATTTATTTAGTGTCCCAACTTTATTGGAATCCGGTTTGTAGTTAAACCTGAAGATTTGGTTGCACAAGTACCGCAGCATGAAAGGGCATGAATTGTATGCAGGAGGTGGAAGGTTTCTGTCATTTAAAGGGATAACAGAGCAAGAGGGAATAGCTGACTGTCAAATGCCACAGTCAGGATTGGCCAGTACAGCAAATGAAGCAACAGTAAGTGGGTCATGTGCAGAAGACATTGGTGCAATATTTGAGTTGCTGTACCAAGAAAATCAAGGAGAATGTAAGAAGAACGTTAAACAAGTTTATGCTCCAGGACAGTCCAGGAAGCGGCCATTTAAGTGAATAAAGCAAGTGTGTAGATGTTATACCATAGATGATTATTTCGGACTCCAATTATTTTTTTCCTTGTATCTTAGTTTGTTTTTTTGTGGTAAATTGATGTAGATAGTTTACAAAAGTATTTATTTATTTATTTATTTGTTTATTTAGCAACATAAACAAAGTTGCCATTGGTATTTTGTCTGTGACAAATATTTTATTTTGGTTAAATACATAAATATCAAACCATTGCCAGGTTTCTAAAGTGGAAGTTCATAACTGAGTTTTGCAAATGTTTGTGTAAAAATAGTATTAGCAAAGGCAGAAATTGTTGCATAATGTTTAGTAGGTTAATTTGCAAAGTGCTTGATGTAGATTGTTGACTAAGATATGAGGGTTGTGTGCAATATTTACATTTGCTATATATACCCAAGTGTGCTTTTTTCCAATATATATAAACCAATTTTTACAGTCATTTATAATAAAATATATGACCTAATTGTGGAGTGATCATTTCTGATGTTGAAAATGAAATTGTTGTTAAATGGAATGAGCACTAAAATTACATGAAAGCAAGTTCATTCAATATTTTGAATTAAATCATGTTTTACAGTTGCAAAAACAAGAAATGTGTATTTACTATTAAATATTCCAGTGTCACTAGAATTTCCTGTAGTACAGTCAGAAAATTTTAAAGACAAGCAACACATATCACTTAATCATATAATTGAAAGTAGCATATTTTTTAGAAATATTACTATATTTATGTTTAGTAAGTGTTTATATAATGTATTTTTACTGATATATCTAAAGAGATATTTATATATCAGATATAAAGTAATTTCAGAATTTTTGCAAATATACTTCTTAGAGTAAAGAGCAGATTTCTGTGTCTTTTGCCAGCTGAATTGATTTGTGTCAGAATTCAGTGTAATGACCTAGAAATGTAATCAGTGCAAATATATTCTTTTACACTTGCCTGTTTTTGTTATTTGTTCATTTCTTGTCACGGGTTTTTGGAATTTGAGACTCATTTCGCATTAATTCGATCGAAATACTAATGCAGACTGATCCAAAAATGTGGCCAAGAGGTGAACAACCCACACCTAGGCACTGTTGTTTCTCCCAATGTTTCAGGACTGACCTGTTGCTCTCAAAGCCGTAGCAAAACAAACCCCTGTAGGCAGGACTGTGACTTCATTGGCTGTCCGAATCTCCTGAGCCACTAAGGCTTTTGTTCTTTGTAACCTGTAAATGGTGTTTGTGATGCTTTAGGTACAATGCTTGTAGGGAAAGTTTTTCATATATAATCTATTTATTTATATACATTTTTGTGGAAATTTATCTGGAGCATTTTATTCTACAGATTATGTCTCTGAGTATTTTACTCGGTAGGTCCATGATATTGTAATTGGCTATAATTTGGCAGAAGGATAAATAAATGTTAAAAATATTTGACACCATTTTCAGCTCCATTTATTCATTTTATACTTTATGTATCACCAGGCATATATATGTTTTTTATTATTATACATGTATTTGTAAAGTGTGCAGATGTGTTGAAATGATGTTTTTGTGTTTCGTGTGGTTTGATGGTAGTATTGAAAATCTTTATTTAGTGCATGTTTTTAAAGGGCGTTTAATTTGAATGATTGCCATCGTAGTCATTGCTGGCAGTAGTGAAATTTGAATTTTCTGAGGAAGCTCCTTAGAGGTAAGGCAGTGGAGCAAAGGGCCACGTTTAATGCTGTTTACTAAATTCATTTCTAACTTAGTTATAAGCTGTTTCAGGGGTGTATTGTTGCTGCAGGCACAATGAACACTATGTAAAATTTAAAAAAACCACAGAATCAGAGTTGGGGACTCGAGGTTGAGACTCAGAATTATAGTTGCACTTAACTCGCTTAAAAAAATGACAAGACTCGATGTGAGACTCGCCTTCAAATGACTTGTGGGACTTGTGGGAATAATTGTGTAATGTTGTTATACATTCAAATGATAATATTAATGTAATCTTGTGTTAATTTAGTTATCTGTGTTCAATTTGGGAAGGCTAATAAGGGCTGTGGAGGCGGGCAGAACGTAAAGCACGATATTTTGCCAGGTAGAGGTCAGGGGTGGATGGAAAGAGCATGACTTTTGCTGTTAGAGTGAAGATGGGAACACAAGGGGGGAACACAGCTTGGACAGGGCGCATTCCTTTGCAGGGTGACACACATTCACACGTTCACTCACAGACATGTTCGATTAACCTATCTACCTACCAAAGTGTTTTTAGGAGGAAACCAGAGCAAACAGGGGCAACCCATGCAGACAGAACATATATATATATATATAAATAATAACAACAACACATTACATTTATACATTCCTATACCCAAGGTCGTTTTACAACACGAGGAGGACGGAAAATAAAAGGCAAGACACATACATGCAGAGGAGTGCAGGAGTGAAGAGAAGATGCAAGTCTTTAGCTGAGATTTAAAAGCAGAAAGTGAAGAGCAGAGGTGAAGACTTTGTGGTAAAGAAGTCCAGAGCTTGTGTGCCATAACACTTTATGATCTACCACCAGCAGTAACTAATCTGAATTTGGGTACCACTTTCAGAGGACCTCAATTATCTTGCAGGACAGTAGGGGTGTAGAAGTTCAGAAAGGTAGGCTAGCGTCAGACCATGCCAGTAGAGCAGATGAAGGAGAGTGGTGATTTGAGCTGATTTTGTTTTTGTTTTTTTTTTTTTGAATAAGAGAGAACTCTAGGAGCAGAGTTCTAAACCTACTGAAGGGAGTTTATGGTTTTAAAAGGAAGGCCAATAAAGAGAGTGTTACAGTAGTTTAAACGGGAGGAGATGAATGCATAGACCAGAATTTCAGCATCCTTAACAGAATGCAGGGGATGAAGGCAAGCAATACTATGTAGATGGAAAAAGGATGTTTTGGTTAGGGCCTTAATATGAGGTTTGAAGGAAAGAGAGGAGTCAAGAAGTACACCTAAACTGTGGACAACTGGAGAGGTTTTTACAGCCACACCATTAAAGTTGGTATCAGAATTTTTTTGATTGTGTAGTGTAGTAAGGTACACTGAAAAATATAAATATATTTATATATTTATATTTATAGTTTTATAGCGTTGACCTTATTCAAACTCCTCTAATCTCTGATATTTGACTTAATGATATTAACTAAAGTTTATAATTGGCTTAGGCAATTAAAACATTACTAATTAGTTTGAGAGTGAATAATAATCACGCTAAGTGAGTACGTCAGGATTTTCAGGAAAATAATGAACAAATTGCAAACACTGTGATTTCAAATAATGAGAGTTTTATTAATAAAGAGAAGATATTTAATTAACATAGCGTAGCCTTATAATCTCACGGTATCACAACAGGGAAAACCGATTTTGACCTTAAGGTGGGCTAGGCACTACTGGCTTGTGATTAAATTGTTGCTAACTAAGGTTTAATAAATGGTAAATTATAAAGAAGGGTTTACTTAGACATTAGCTACTGGAAAAGGTGTTAAATACGCTAGCTTACTCGTTTGCCGTTTCACCGAGCCGTCGCGTCCTGCTGTTTAATCTCCGTGCTCTGGGGTTGTTCTCGTCGTTCCCACGTGGTGAGAGACAGGCCCGCTTGTGGAGGGGATTTCTTTCCTGTTGAGTTGGAAGCTCTCGGCTTCCAGGCAGAGCTGCGTCGATCGAGGTTTCCCCTCTTTTAGGGTTTCACAGGCGTGGCTGGTTTCCACCGGAATGGAGCGGCTTTCTCCGAGTATTAGCTCGTCTCGTTGTTCAGTTTTCCAGGAGTAATGTCTTCAGGAATCAGTTTATAACGTTAATATATCTGCTATCGACTAATCAAAAGGTTGATATCTTATTCTGGCCACAAATAAGTTTCACCTGCTTTGATCACTCGTGAGATCACACTTCAATGGGTAATAAAACATAAACAAGATTAAAAGAAAAGAAGATATTCAAATTACTCGACGTATTAGTAAAACTTCATACTATTAGCCAATTTCGAGACGTCTCTCGTAAGCTTTCAATGAAGTCTCTGAGGTTTTTCTTTGTTTCGTTGTCGGCGTGGAGAAGAAAGCGTTTCTTTGTCGTTTCAAAGTTTCTCAGATTTTCTCGCCGTTATTGTTGTCTTTTCTTCTCCGTGAACTGTTTCTGCTCGTCGGCTGAACTCTTCTCTTCTTGGCTGCTGAACTGAACTTTTGGATCTTCTCAACTGCTGAACTTCGAACTGATCTGAACTTCTCCGTTGAGCTGCTCTGTGTTTTCAAGGCTGGCGCGGTCACGCCCTAACGGGAGATGTCCTTTCCCTGATTGGGCACAAATTCAGTCTCACGTGACTCTCGCGAGGGGGAGAGAGTAGAAGGGGGTTTGAATCATTGATTCACAGAGAAAGAATATGAATTTCGCGTATCGAAATTCTTATACCTGTTATCAACATATAACAATGAGTACACTGGACTATTAATATCAAACGTTTACATAAGGTTCCATCTTTACGTCCCATTTATGATGCTATGCTAGAAAGGAATACTAATCCGTTTTCTCTTATTCAGAGGTAGGATTTCTTTTCATGATAGAAACAATCCACAATATACAACATTTCATTAGGAGGTAGGCATTCATCTGAGGGTACAGAAAGTGACATTAATACATCTGTTTATACACAAATAATCAGAGTTCGACTATTTTCCGCTATGGTTTCCGGCGGCTCCGAGCGAGGCGTAGTTTCGCCAGTGTCCATTTGGGGTCGCTGTTGGTCCATGTGTAGGTGAGTCAACGGGGTTCACTCGAGGTCACTTTTGGTTTAAACATTTGTTGATTCCCGTGGAAGATAACGAGACATTGAGGTGCCACTTTGTCATAAACGGGATTATAACCCTTCCTTTTGTTTGAGGTTCCTGTCTCTTAAAAGCATTATAAAAATTGGTTATCTCGACAGTTCCTGTTAGTTAAAAGAGAGAAGGGGGTTGTTGGGGCCATGTGTTACTTAAAAGGGTTCTTTGATGTCTTAGATTGGGTGTGTGTGTGGGGGCTGTTATGTTGCAGACGAAAAGTCTTCTTCAGACTGGAAAAGTTTTAATTCAAAACTTTTCATTTCTTCATTTCAATCTGTCCAAATCTATCTTCGGTCTATACTCCACTACAATTGAGTGGACCAATAAGCCAAATAAGACTTCAGTTTAGTCTGTGTTGAGTTTCAAAAAGATGGCATGCATAAAGTGTCTCAGAAAATAACAGCAGAGGGGGGCAGAGTGGAAGTATTTTTGGTGCCCACATATATTTGAGTGTCGTCTGCATAACATTAGTAATTAAGATCATGGTTGTGAATGATCTGACCAAGTGGCAGTGTGTAGATAATGAATAGTATAGGGCCTAGGACTGAACCTTGGAGAACAACTTGTGCAACAGTACTAGGGAAAGATTTATGTTTACCAAGAGCAACATAGTGAGATCTATTAGTAAAATAGGAAATGAACCAGGAAAGTGCAGTGTCAGTTCAGTCAATAGCTGAGAGATGGGAGATGAGTATGCTGTGATTAACAGTGTCGAATGCTGCACTCAAATCTAAGAGAAGAAGGATACTGAGTGCACCAGAGTGAGTTGCAAGTAGGAGATTGTTTAAAACCCACAGAATGGCTGTCTCAGTACTGTGCCTTGTGCAGAACCTGACTGAAAAGGCTCAAAAAGTCGTTGTCCATCAAGAACGACTAACTGAATGGCCACCACTCTTTCTAACAGCTTAGCTAAAAGGGGGATATTAGAAATAAGATGGAAATGATCAAGGTTGGCTGTGTTCAAACCAGATTTCTAAGGACATGACCTGAGGCAAGAGACATGTTAATGAGATGGGAAATGGGGCTGGATAGGATTGCAGACTATATTTAAGAGGTGGGGTTGGAGCAGCATCAAGGATAAAGGTACAAGAATTGGATTTAACTATTAGCTAATATATTGCTATTAGCTATATAATTACCTTTTCCCACGTTATCTTAATTTCTTAGAATCACAAAGTATATTGCATCATATAAGAAAACATTTTCCTATAATATTAAAGAATATAAATGCACACAAATATTTTCAGGTGTCATTCCTTTCTATCTTTTTTTAACAATCCTGGTTTTTGCCACAATATACTGAAAAACATCCAGTTTATATTATGTGATAACTCTGGTTTTAAGTTGAAGATAACACAAAAGAAGATTTTTATTGCAAGCTCGATAGCATCTATAAAGGCTATTTTAAAGCAATATTATGAGCTTAATATGCTACTGAGGAACATATGGTAATTACCTTTGGTGATTATACTGTACGTGATGGTTTGTGTGTGTACTAATGCATATTTGTTGTAATAATTGTGAACCCAAATAAATTAATTAATTCATTGTCTGTAACCGCTTATCCAGTTCAGGGTCTCGGTGTGTCCGAAACCTACCTGAAATCACTGGATGCAAGGCAGGAATACATCCTGGAGGGGGCGCCAATCTCCCAGAGGGCAACAATTTGTTATTAGCAAAAAAAAAAAAAGGTCCAGTTTCTACTCCAATATAAGTTAGTGTACACTCTCAGAAAAAAAATTAATGTAGAAGAATATTATTGTCACACATTGACAGGCGCACACAGTGTAATTATACCTTTAAAAGGTACAACAGTAGTTTTACTGGACTTTACATTCTCTTCTCCAGAAGGAGAGGTGAATATTTGTAATATTTCAGTATAGAACTGTGCAAAATAAAAGAACATAACAAGTCCTGGAAATGAACTGGGGCATATAGAAGCAACACCATTTTAAAATCTACAAATATAATAGAATAGTGCACAGTTACATTCCCTAACTAAAGGTACTGAATATGTAACCTTGAGGGTACCACCACACTGATGGTTTTTCTGACAGTGTAGAAATGAGATAAATAGCTGTTGAACAGAAAAGACTTGTGCAAGTTCTTATGATTCATGTCACTGGCATCAGATGAAGACTTTAGCACTGAGAGAAAAGATAAGCTTCTATGTGCAATGTCACATGATTTGACCCGGGGAAGTATATTCCTGGTATAGACCTTGTAATCAAAGAATCAGGAAACAGGGTCCAGTATCAGAGCAATACGTTCTGAAAGAACAGATTATTACGCACTGTCAAAGGACATATTCTTCTTTATTTCAACGTATTGCACAAAATATCTTACATAAATATGTTACATCCATATTACTAACAACTGAAGTGTCATAAGTATGTGAAGATTAAAAATCTGTGTTGAATTTTTAAATAATTAAACATACTACAGTTTTCACTACTAAAATTGCATAAGAACATCCCTAAATTTTAACAGTAATATTTTTTGTCAACTTATCAATTTTTCCACCTTAAATGGTGCAGCAGTTGCATAGTGTCTCCTTAAGTGCCTTCTTCTTAGTGAAATGTTTTGTACCACCATAAAAAGCAAACTTCATGTGGCTGAATTTGGTTTCTTGTTTGCCAGCTTCTAATTTGAGTTCCCTCATGGCATATAGATTTGACACTTATAATTTTTAATACCTTAATTTTGCTATTTTAGCTACTGCACATATTTAGGTTAACTGCACATGTCAAACAAGTAAGTGAAATATTTGAGTAAAATAGGATTTTTTTCAGTATATTCAGCCATGAACTGGAAATATTTGATTAAAAAATGAAAAAAATCTGTGCGTGTATGATGCTTTAAATAAGCGCTATTGCTGTGTTAAAAAGATACTTAAAAAGATAATGAACAATGAATATAGTTAACTATACTCCCCACTTAACTAACCAGAATACAAACACTTATGGTTGCCACCTTCAATATGGACAAACAAGGGACATCAAATTAGGCGTGGGCGATATGGCCCTAAAATAATATCACAATATTTCAGAGTATTTTGGCGATAACCATATTATTGGTGATATGGCAAAACACAGAAAAATACTTGTATTCATTATATTGAGTTTTTATATCTTTTTTAAATTACGACGTTATTATTGTGAACAATACGATATGGCACAGGCCTACATCAAATTGCAACCCTTGCCCCCAACCCTATTCAAAACCCACCTCCAAACGTCAACACCACACACCCTCAATATCCACACCACAAAACCACTCACAAAAACTAAATTTGTTGATTGTTTTTGCTGTTTTAGACCAATTTTCTTTTGAGATATTTATTACAGTATTAATTCACCTTCAATGATCATAACGAATTATCATTTTTATGTTGTATACATAAACACATGTAAAGTTTGAAATGATTTATTCCAAGATATATATAATAAAAACTAATTACAAAGAATTAAGTGAAAAAGATACTTTGATTGAATAAACCATTTAAATAAAAAAAATAAAAAATTATATAAATATATACATTCCAAAAACATGGAAACAATTTTTTCAATAATTTCCCTTTCAGTAAAGGGGGGGGGGGGGGGGGCATATAGGCGTGGCCAAGGATGGAGGTAGATGCAGGAGGCTTTATTAATATAACTTTAAGGAAACTAGACAGAGGGACACTAAACACAAGGGCTAAACTATAAACAGGGATAATCAACAAGGACTATACAGAACTAAGGGGCTAAATGCTAAACACTAAACATAGCTGTAAACAACAACCAAACATACATACAATGACCCACCAACAAGAAACACTGACAAGGACTATATAAAGACAACACCAACAAGAAACACCTGGGTACTAATTAAGACACATGACACTAGAAACACAAGGAAAGGGTATCACATGACCAGGGAACAAGCAGGAAGCAGACACAAGACAGGGGGTAACAGTCACATGACAAGGGGAGCACAAACAAGAAACAAAAACAACACAAAACAGCACGTTACAATTATTCAGTCTCTCTCTCTCTCTGATTTTATTTATTTATACTCATTGCCTCAACTATGACCTAGCATATCTATGAACCAATGTGTACAAAAACTCAGGGCTAATTGTATGCTGTGTTGATTTAATGTGGAAAAGGCATTTTACTTTTCAGTACAAGATGAGCCTGTATTATAAGGGCTGGGTGGAATTCCTATCTAGACCAGCAACAGCATAATGTACGGCACCCACCAATGTTCTGTAAACAGCAAACAGATCAGACACAACGTGTAGTTCACAGTTTACAGCTTTCCTGCATGATCTGAGCTGAAAGTGCATTCACAGCTGTTGGACTGTTACAATCAGCTCTGAGTTGTGACATGCTAAGGTTAAAGCAGCAATAATCCTATTAATTTGTTCTGCAGTGAAAGCTGTGTTCTACATAAGAGTCTTTATTGAGGCCTCCCTACTCCTTATACAGTTAGGCTTAATGGACATGAACTCTTGGCCATTTGGAGGAATGGAAAATCATAAGACTGTTCTATCTTGTGACTGATAGACATTTGCTTTGCCATTTCTTTTAGACATAGTCACCCACTAAACTAAACAAAACCCTCTATGTCTTCAAACATACCTGTTTATTTTAAACAGAGGTCAGTATAGTAGCTGAATCTGCCTTCAATTAAAAGTAGGGTAGGTCTGGGTAATTAATGACCAGTGTATCTGAACTAAAAACAACTTATGTAAAAATGCTAAGTAACACACAGAACTGAGGTAGACCTTCTTAGAAAATCCAACATCCAAAACGTACTCAAATTAAAATGATAAAATGGGAGATTCACCAGTATTTATTTATATATACACACACACAGGGGTTGGACAATGAAACTGAAACAGCTGTCATTTTAGTGTGGGAGGTTTCGTGGCTAAATTGGACCAGCCTGGTGGCCAATCTTTTAATTGCACCAGTAAGAGCAGAGTGTGAAGGTTCAATTAGCAGAGGGTAAGAGCACAGTTTTGCTCAAAATATTGCAATGCACACAACATTATGGGTGATATACCAGAGTTCAAAAGAGGACAAATTGTTGGTGCACGTCTTGCTGGCGCATCTGTGACCAAGACAGCAAGTCTTTGTGATGTATCAAGATCCACGGTATCCAGGGTAATGTCAGCATACCACCAAGAAGAACCAAAACACATCCAACAGGATTAACTGTGGATGCAAGAGGAAGCTTGTCTGAGGATGTCTGAAAGGGATGTTTGGGTGCTAACCTAGATTGTATAAAGAAAACATAAAATCACGGCTGCCCAAATAATGGCAGAATTAAAAGTGCACCTCAACTCTCCTGTTTCCACCTGAACTGTCCGTCGGGAGCTCCACAGGGTCATTATACACGGCCGGGCTGCTATAGCCAAACCTTTGGTCACTTATGCCAATGCCAAACGTCAGTTTCAATGGTGCAAGGACCACAAATCTTGGGCTGTGGACAATGTGAAACATGTATTGTTCTCTGATGAGTCCACCTTTACTGGTTTTTTTTAGAGTTACGGTGTGGAGAATCCCCAAAGAAGCGTACCACCCAGACTGTTGCATGCCCAGAATGAAGCATGGGGTGGATCAGTGATGGTTTGGGCTGCCATATCATGGCATTCCCTTGGCTCAATACTTGTGCTAGATGGGTGCGTCACTGCCAAGGACTAACAAACCTTTCTGGAGGACCATGTGCATCCAATGGTTCAAACATTGTATCCTGAAGGCGGTGCCGTGTATCAGGATGACAATGCACCAATACACACAGCAAGACTGGTGAAAGACTGGTTTGATGAACATGAAAGTGAAGTTGAACATCTCCCATGGCCTGCACAGTCACCAGATCTAAATATTATTGAGCCACTTTGGGGTGTTTTGGAGGAGCGAGTCAGGAAACGTTTTCCTCCACCAGCATCACGTAGTGACCTGGCCACTATCCTGCAAGAAGAATGGCTTAAAATCCCTCTGACCACTGTGCAGGACTTGTATGTGTCATTCCCAAGACAAATTGACGCTGTATTGGCCGCAAAAGGAGGCCCTACACCCTACTAATAAATTATTGTGGTCTAAAACCAGGTGTTTCAGTTTCATTGGCCAACCCCTGTGTGTGTGTGTATATGTGTATATATATATATATATATATATATATATATATATATATATATATATATATATATAAACTTTTTCCCCAGGCATCTTGTGAGACAAATTTCATTTTAATTAATGTTCCTAATGTCTTGCCTGTTAAATAAAATTAATTAATTGCATTGCCTTATTTTATTATTATGCTTATTTATTATTATTATTTTGTCTTATTTTCCATATGATGAATCCCAATGCAACCATAAGACATCATGTGTCAAGTTGTAATGTTTTTGTAATAACTCAGTATTTATTTTTGGTTTTACCTGTTGTACCTTTGAAGGTACATTAACACTTAGTGTACTTTTAGTGATCAATAATGTACCTCTACCGTACCGATATTTTCTGACAGTGTCCCAGCCACAAATGTCAAGACTTAAAAATGTTTAGCTCTCAAGAGGATGTCCACGACTGTGGTAATTTAAGTATTAATCCACTAGATGGCAGTGTTTAGACATTTTGGATCAGGGCACAAGTCCAGGAGTACATGTTATTTTTTAATGCAATTACTCACAGGTTTGAACACAGGTGATCAGTAAAAATGCAAGTTTCTTGTTAAAATGGGCCAAGTGCCCTACTGATCAACCACAGTTAAATACTTCTAACTCCTACCTGAACTAACATATTCTGGAGTAAAACTGAAAGCATACAGTTAGACAACCGACTCTTGTTGGAATAAGCCTTTACAAATATTTAGGTAAGTTTAAATAATCATGAATCATGAAAGGCTTATATATGTGTCTTTAAACTTTGCGAATGCTGACCTACAGTAACCTAACGAATTCTGATCTAATGAAATCTATTCACAGCACCACTCTAACCAGGCTTACTGACTCTTGTTTTTCTCACAGACATCCCATCCAACACATGTTGTTTCATGCCCTATTAAGCAAGGAACCATCAGGTTTATATCAGCTATGAGTTACTCCCTCATTACAGACACAAACACACACACACACACACAAACATACACACCACACTACACTCCTGGACATACTGTGGAAAATAGTGTAAAACCAATAGATAAAATACAGAGAGCTAAATTAGACTTCAGTGCTTTCAGAATATTGGAGAATTTAAAAGCTGCCTGGAAAACCACAAAGGATAAAAATGGTTAATCCTGTAATGTTATTAAAATTGAACAAAAGATCTCATTTAATTAAAGGAGCATTGTTTTCAGAATTCATTACTTGCCTACATAACCTTGAAGACATTTAGAGGAATCAACCCAAGCATAGCGAAGCAGCAAGCAGGAATTAGTGGTCATGGATTTGGTGGCTTTGGGATAGACACATGAAAGAAGCCCAATCTAATTTTACCACTGTTAGATCATCTCAATTCAGTCGTTTTTGTAATTTTTATATTCAGAATCATAATCTTAATAATATTTTATACCTCCTTATGGGAATAATAGAAAAACACATACCAGAAAACTTTTTTTAATTGAAAAAATACAGTGATTAACATTTTCATTGGTAGAAAAGAAAAAGCAGAATCTTAAGAATTTATGATTTTGTTACAAAGAGTTTTTAGGTATTATTCATTAAGTTTCCGAAGATACAAAATGTCCAGTTAATGTCCTTTAATAAAGTTTATTTCTGTATTGTATAGGTCATTGCCATCATAGTACAGGGTTGTGATGATAAAAGCTTATCATATGTGTCATAATGACTTGTGTTTTTCCTGTGTCTGGGTGGGCTTCCTCCGGGTGCTCTGGTTTCTTCCTACAATTCAAAAACACATGATGTTCTGTGATGTATTGGCTCCCTGTCCAGGGTGTTTTTTACAAAGTGCCCAGTCACTCTGGGTAGGCTCCATGTCCACCACAACCCTCTCAGGATGTGGAAGTGTTTACAGAAGATAAATAATTGAACAATCTGTTATATTCTCTATCAGTATCAGTGCTGATAATGAATTTCCCGAATGACATTAAATATCTGTAGTGTATTTACCATGTTTCTCTCATATTTAGGGGAACATGATCTGTTATCACGTTCATATTATCGCGTCTACAAGCTGGTCCCCAGATAGTAAATCGTGAAATTTACGGTGAAGACTTGTTTTAAGTCACGAATACCCGTTTAAAGAAGGGTTAGCGTCAGGGCAAAGGTTAGGGTTTAGTTTATATTTAAGGTTAAAGTAAGTCACCATTAAAGGGAAGGTCTACGACTGTGGAGAAGCGCAACTCTACGCGTCGTGTATTTTAAGGTGGAACGGTTGACGGAAATAACGAGTGTTTTTGTACGTGGCTGACGTTTAACTGGTCTGTAACTTTTTATTAACTTTTGAATTACCTCAGAAACTCATTTGTAACTTCTGTTGTTTAGTTTTGCAACACTTTCTGTAATGCAGTTAGCATAGCCGCCTCACGAGACATTTCCGCCTTAAGTAACCCGCAACAGCAAAAATGTGTTAATATCACACATGTAAGTAAAGGTAATGTCCCCACAATACATGGAAACAAGCGTGTGTGTGTTTTAGAGAGAGAGAGAGAGAGATTTTTCAGGTATAAGTCAGAGATCTGATGTTTCACACAGTAGGACGGACGATGGATGATTCATACATCAACAGCTCTTAATCAGTGTTGAGAACAAATCCACATGCTCTCTCTCTCTCTCTCTCTCTCTCTCACACACACACACACACAGTCCCTCTCTCCTCTAGATGAATCACTCCATATTTATGACACAGGCTGGCGGTGTGACACTACTCACACAAAAAGGAATCTCTCTCTCTCTCTCTTACACTTAAACACACACACACACACACACTCGACTCGACCAAGGACACTGTGTTCTAAAAACAAACAACAAGGATGAACACCTTATCTTCCTTCAAATTATCTTATAAAATCTGTCAACATCCACAGAGACCACAAAAACATTCAGATGCAAGCAGACAAGCGAATGCAAAATGGTTAGAAACAAAGACATTTTTAGGTACACAGTCACACTAGATTTAAGGACTAGCTATCCCACTCATCTCCAATTTGATCCCATGTGACATTATTAGCCAGCTTTTCCACTGATCTGGCATGGCAGTGGCCAAAAGTGAAAGAATATGAAAGATGGTTAGTTTTTCCTCTAAATCACATTACAAGCCATGGCCAAAGGCTCACTCATCATGTCTCTGAGACAGACATAAACACAAGATCAAAGATATATAGGGTGTCCAGTTTCACCACAGAGTGCAGGGTGTGTAAGAGAACAGTACAAAAATGAGGGTCCACATACTTGAAAAAGCAAGGTACCAGAAGAATATTTATATCACATTTAATCGCTTGGCCTTATTTATACAAAGGCCTTTTTCATTGTTAGGTCAGATTAAGGTTAGAAAATATAAACTGAAATGCATTTTTGTTTCTTTGTCCGGGATCTTTGAAAAATAACCTCCATGATAATTCTTGAGGCGCAGACTCGTAATAAAAACATACCAGGTCTTGGGTCTGTCTTTAGTACCTATATTTATGGAAAACAAATTCATTCCATATTACATTGCAATTATATTCTAAAGTCTCTGCATTTTCAAATATTGTATATTTTTCTTTAAAAGCAACCTCTAAAATTGTGGGGAAACACTGACCTTTGTTTTCAGGTTTCCACATATTATAAGGTGAAATGGTATGTTTGGGGGTGGGGGATTACTGTTGTTTGTACATGATTGAATTTTATTTAGTTTAGTAGCACTTTGTCTGTATTTAATTTCATTCAATTAGCACTCTTCTGAATTTAGAGTTAGTTCAATCTACAGCAAAAATAAGTTCATACCCACTCTACCCTATGGAGCAGGAATAGTGAAATTTCCTCATCTTGGTTTATGCTTGTCTATATTTGGAGGCCTATTCATTGTCTAAAAACCCCCAGATGCTATTTCTCTGCCCGAAGCACAGAGAGGAACCTTAGCATAGGATCAAAACCCTTTGATTTTATTTTTATACAGTATACCTATATACAGACATTGGGACTTACACATTAGACCCTTTTTAAGCACAAAAATCAACTGGGCGCTGGCAATGAGATTTTCTCATAGTTTTATAAAATAGTGTTTTTTGATTAAAATTGTGAACATCACTTTTAAATGCCATTAGACATTTCCTTAATGAAAATTCTAACCTTTTTTTACAATAGCTGTTATACTGAAACTTGTTGGACAGGATGTGTCATAGGTTCTGTACTAAACCTATGCTTTAGAGAGCATAATGTGCAGTCGTTACAGGAAAACAAAGGAATTTGGTTCGCTATGGCATGTGAATTATATGGTGGCCCTCTGAGTCATAGCACAACAACATTTACAAAGATGGCAAAAGCTGAGAAAACAACAGCATTAAAGTGGACGTTCATGATTTAAATTAAAAACTATTTTTTATAAAATTCAGAGGATGGATCATAACCATTTTCTGCTTTCCGGTCTCTCTGCATGCTCAAAACCAGTCTAATGAGTTTACAAAGCCCCGGTGTTAATAAATGAGTAAAAAAAAATACATAGTGTCTCTGTCCAGTATGTTAGGCCTTCTCTCTCTTTGCTATACTCTCAGGTCTTTATAAGTATCATGTAAATATTCTATTCCAAGTCCTGTTGAATATATGTTTTACGTTTCTCTTGTCTTTTGTCTTCAGGCCTGTTCATGATTTGTCCGATTGTATCCATCCATCTTGTTGTGGCCATGTCCTCTTCTTCACTTGCCTTCATCTGCTCCAAGTGTAATTATCTTTTTCAGCTGTTTTTTTTCTTTGAGTCCAAACTAAGAGCACTTCAATTAAGTTGTCTAGGCTGAAAGTGAGATATGAAACTTGATTCACTTTGAGGTTCTTTAAGAAGTCTTCAAACGCATGCTGTCCTCACATCTATAAAGAACCAACCCAAAAACTATAACTTTTACAAACCTGATCTTTATTTGTAGAGGAATATTATTACATTTAATAATAATGTTCTGCCAAGTGCCAATATGTCTGATATTTCTTGATGGCTAGATCCTTTGATGTTACAAATCTATGTATACAAAAGATCTATGTAGACAAAAGCTATCCACCATTTCTATGCCTTATGTTTTCTACGCACTGAGGAGTCTCAGTAGTTTCACTGTTAATTCTTTTACAGTATAGTCTGCTAGTATGGACCACAACTGTATAAGCTGAAATGGGGTGGTAAACTCATGTTTTTGGGGAGGAGTTGAGGGTGGCTTAGGAATGTGTGTGAAGCCAACCTCCCCCTCACTGGATAGATGAATACAAGAAAAATGGTGGAGACAGGTTGGAGATGGGAGCGAGTTTGTCAGGCACAGAAATAACGCGAGTTCACTGGGTATATATAGGGCTGAGGGGAGGAGTTTGGGACTGGAGGACCCTGGAACTGTGTGACAATGACACTACCTGTTTTATTAAAAATAATTGGCTCACTTGTTAAATGTCTTGTCATCAACATAGCATACAAAGCTGACAGCGTTAAGGAAAAATGCAAAGCAAATACAAAAACCAGAACAGAACTACAAATGCCAGAACAGATTTACAAATTTCAAAACTCCCTTAATGCATCTTCCCTTGAAGGGGACTTATACAATTGTGGGGAAACAATGTTCTTTTAAGCTCTGCCTTTAAAGGTGGAACTGTGTGTTTGAGGAAATGCCTGTTGTATGTGGCTGAAGTTTAACTTGTCTGTAAGTTTTTATTCACTGTGTGAATTACCTCAGGAACTCATTTGTAATTCGAGTTGTTTAGTTTTGTAGCAATTTGCAGTAATGCAGGTAGCCATCTCTCGAATTTGAATATATTCTCACCCACCTATAGTTACTACAGTATGGTACAGAATATTAAATAGCATAGATTGTTATAAGACTAAGGGCAGCATGGGGGTGCAGCAGGTAGTGTCGCAGACACACAGCTCTTGGGACCTGGAGGTTGTGGGTTGAAGTCCTGCTCTGGGTGACAGTCTGTGAGAAGTTTAGTGTGTTCTCCCCCGTGTCTGCATGGGTTTCCTCCAGGTGCTCTTGTTTCCTCCAAAAGCACAAATTGGTAGGTGAATTGATGACCCAAAAGAGCCCCCCTCCAGCCCCCCTCCAGCATGTGTCCCCACCTTGCAGCCAGTGATTCTGGGTAGGCTCCGGACCCACCATGACCCTCAACTAGAGCTCGAACTGTGCCACCGTGTTGCCCACAAATGCTGTTGACAGCAGAAAGGGGTGCATGTGTGTGTGTGTGAGAGAGAAGCTGTGGATTAGAGAGAAGCAGAACTGGTGTCCCTCACCATGCTGTACAATCACATGTAACACAGGATATTCCAAGCCTCAGCAAAGAATTAAGAGAAAGGAATGGAGAAATCTTAACTCCTAATTGTTAATTGTTTTATATTTTACAGGAGTAAAAGTCAAGTGTTGATCTTAAAGAACATTATACTCCATATTCTATAGAGATCACGCTTCTGAAAATTCTGAAAAGACATTTCAGCTCCAAAAAGCAATAATATAACATTGATATGTAAAAAGTAAAAGATATGTATGAAAGTTATTATTTTACATTTTCAATCAAATTGTGTGGACCAGATAAACCCTGTGGGTGGCCATTCTACCTGTTTCTGATTTTTTTTGTAAACAATAAATTGCAAGAAAATAAAAGAGGAAAATGCTTCCTGTTTTTTTGTCTGGGGATGTGGTTAGAGTGACTATGTTCAATTTCACCTTTTTCTACAGATTTCTCTCTCAGTTCTGTTTCTCAGCAGGACAGCCCTCAGTAGTGAACTTGTTTGATTGCTTGAACACATTTGTAAAAAAGGGAAACATAAATCATTGACACTGCAAATGTTAAGGCATATTTTCTGTTTTGTTTTTGACTTATTTTCATTATATTAATCTAAGCAAATGAACAGCAATTGTGCTGTAAATCTGAAAAAAAAAAACCTGACATACAGGACAATGAAACTGAAACACCTGGTTTTAGACCACAATAATTTATTAGTATGGTGTAGGACCTCCTTTTGAGGCCAATGCAGCATCAATTCATCTTGGGAATGACATATACAAGTCCTGCACAGTGGTCAGAGGGATTTTAAGCCATTCTTCTTGCAGGATAGTGGCCAGGTCACTACGTGATGCTGGTGGAGGAAAACGTTTCCTGACTCGCTCTTCCAAAACACCCCAAAGTGGCTCAATAATATTTAGATCTGGTGACTGTGCAGGCCATGGGAGATGTTCAACTTCACTTTCATGTTCATCAAACCAATCTTTCACCAGTCTTGCTGTGTGTATTGGTGCATTGTCGTCCTGATATATGGCACCGCCTTCAGGATACAATGTTTGAACCATTGGATGCACATGGTCCTCCAGAATGGTTCAGTAGTCCTTGGCAGTGACGCGCCCATCTAGCACAAGTATTTGGCCAAAGGAATGCCATGATTATGGCAGCCCAAACCATCACTGATCCACCCCATGCTTCATTCTGGGCATGCAACAGTCTGGGTGGAACGCTTCTTTGGGGATTCTACACACCGCAACTCCCCTGGATGTGGGGAAAACAGTAAAGGTGGACTCATCAGAGAATAATACATGTTTCACATTGTCCACAGCCCAAGATTTGTGGTCCTTGCACCATTGAAACTGACGTTTGGCATTGGCATAAGTGACCAAAGGTTTGGCTATAGCAGCCCGGCTGTGTATATTGACTCTGTGGAGCTCCCGACGGACAGTTCTGGTGGAAACAAGAGAGTTGAGGTGCACATTTAATTCTGCCATGATTTGGGCAGCCGTGGTTTTATGTTTTTTGGATACAATCCGGGTTAGCACCCGAACATCCCTTTCAGACAGCTTCCTCTTGCGTCCACAGTTAATCCTGTTGGATGTGTTTCGTCCTTCTTGGTGGTATGCTGACATTACCCTAGATACCGTGGCTCTTGATACATCACAAAGACTTGCTGTCTTGGTCACAGATGTGCCAACAAGACGTGCACCAACAATTTGTCCTCTTTTGAACTCTGGTATGTCACCCATAATGTTGTGTGCGTTGCAATATTTTGAGCAAAACTGTGCTCTTACCCTCTGCTAATTGAACCTTCACACTCTGCTCTTACTGGTGCAATGTGCAATTAATGAAGATTGGCCACCAGGCTGGTCCAATTTAGCCATGAAACCTCCCACAGAAAAATGGCAGGTGTTTCAGTTTCATTGTCCAACCCCTGTATATTAAATAAGGTTTTTCTTCCTGTTGAGGTTCACTTAGAAAATTCAAAAAACATTTAATTTACATGCGGTTTGACCTTTGTATAAGGCTATATAGGTGTAAAGAACCTCTTATTTGTTCTTGTATGCACAGCAAAAGCAGGTTACTAGTACTCAGTGAATCTGTTTTTTTCTGTTTTGTTTTTTGTTCACTGCAGAATGTATGAGAGCTGAAGGACTGCCTGTCAAAGTGTAGGCCATATCACACTGCCATGTGGTCATTTAAATACAGCCTCAAAATGTGGCAGCCATTATTTAAAGCCTTGTAGGGAAGAGTCCGGCAACTTCCGAAAACCTACCACAGAGTAAAGAGTAACAGTGATTTTTATATGGTTAAACAGTTTCTCAAATTTCCATAGCAACTTCAACTGAAAACATTTGCCCACGGTTAGACAGATATTTCTCCTTAAGGCCTAATGATATGATTACTGGGTTGTGTGTCTGTTACAGAATTTGCATCTTTATTTTATGCACTGGTCAGGCTTATGTACAAGCTCCAAATGGAGAAGTTAGTTGTAGCACAGTGTTATGTACTTGTGTTTAATCTATTTATGAGGCATTTTAACAGCTCTGTGTGCTCAGCCACTCAGTGTTTTACTGTGAACCTCAACTATGAGATAAAGTGTAAGGTTTTCCCCTAATGGTGCATTCAGCTGAACTGTTCATGCACAGAATTTATATCATTTGACTGGCAGGGTGTGTTCTCTGCAGTCTAATGAGATCTGTGACCATAGCAGCAGTCAACCCACCACCATATTTTTATCTATGCCTTTAGTTTCCACTCATTATGTATGACAGCATAACAGAGAAGCTGCTAAAAATAAGGAAAAAATCTACTTGCTCTTGAGACAAAGTAGAGTCCTGTGCTTTTCTGGTTGTGTCTGCATTGTGTCTCAGAAATATATTATATAATGTTATACTGTGCTTACAATGACCATATCCAATATTTTTGGTAATTTATAGGTGAACACTAAGTACTTCTCCACATTGTTTTTGCTGATTTAATTTCAATCTGTTCTCTTCAGCACCTGGCCTGTTTTTCTGTTCCTTATGTGTCTCACTTAAGCATTTGAATATAGAGTAAAACAAAACAAAACAAAAAAAGGGATGGAATATGACACATTATATATATATATATATATATATATATATATATATATATATATATATATATATATATATATATATATTAAAATAATGCTCCATTTTTATATTAAAGTATTAAGTTCCATTGCAGTTCCACAGTTTTTTTTTTTTTTTTTACACATGTTCTTAGTTGCTTTTGCTGTTACACTTGTGGAGATGCTAGGCAAAGTCTCTGTGATAAAAGAGTCCTGGGTTACAGCAGTCAGCTGGTGGGAGGTCTGCCTCACCCAGCAACCCACGGGGGGTCTGTTTCACCTAGCAAACTGCGGGGGTCTATCTCAGCCATGTTACTTGTTTCAGAATGTCCCTAGTGCCTGACTCTGCACTCTCTCTCTTCCTATGGACATCCTCCGTGATTGGCTAAGAGAAGAGACAGCTTACACTTTACCCCCTAGGTTCACTAGCTGAGGCAGACCCTTATGGCTAAAAGTCCTAAAGGGTCACACAAGAAACATGGACGGTAGCCCTGCCCATGGCTAATCAACACATATTTACATGTTGTACAGCCTGAAAATGAAAATTAAAAGTGCAAATTAAAAGGCAAATTAGAAAATGAAAAAGAAATCGCGTTTCATGTGTCAGTGAAAACGCTTTACGGAACTGAAAACAATCTTAAATTGTTACTTTGACTTGTATTTATCCATTTTAAGTTTTCATTCTGACGCTTATTATGCAGTTCATAGAGAAAAAGCAAAGCAAAATTGTTGTTAGAATTTTTTTCCTCATTACCTTTTCACTTTAGAGCAGCATAGTTTTGAAAATGAAAAGAAAAAATGCCTTTGTAATCTTAAATTTTTTCATTGCTGAACTATGCTTGAGTGAAAAATGACATTGGAAAAGTTATTTCATTCATTCATTGATTGTCTGAAACCACTTATCCAATTCAGGGTTGCATTGAGTCCGGAGCCTAACCGGGCGCAAGGTGGGAACACACCCTGGAGGGGGCGCCAGTCCTTTGCTGGGCGACACACACATTCACTCACATCTACCTAGTCACCAATCCACCTACCAACGTGTGTTTTTGGACTATGGGAGGAAACCAGAGCACCCGGAGGAAACCCATGTGGACACACCAAACTCCTCACAGACAGTCACCAAGAGCGCGACTTGAACCCACAAGCTGTGTGACTGCGACACTACCTGCTGCGTCATCATGCCACCCAAGTTATTTCATTTCATTTTTAAATTTATGAAGTTTAAGAATTTTTCTTATATCCATTTGAATTTAAAATCTGGCAGGATTTACCTCCCATACATACTTCAGTGCTCTCAAAAAAAAAATAAAAAAACAATTCTTTGAATGTGTAAAATATCAAGTGATACTGATTCTGAATCTAAACCTTACAGGAGTCTTACCCTACCAACAATGTGGAGATGTTTAAAGGGAGAAATTCAAGACATTCACTTCAACATTCAAAGACCTCACCCACCAGGAAGCTTTCATCAAAGATGGAAGTCGTCTGAGTGATGGTATGTCTGTGTGTCTACGTGTGTGCTATGTGAAAAGCAAATGCTAGCAGAAGACAGATGACTCTCTGCTATGGCATTTCCTTCCGTACCTGACTTAAAAGCTGTTAAAAAAAATGATATGATTCAGACACTGTCCAGGATTCTCAGCTCACATATTCAAAAGAAAAAGATTGTGGGGAGAGTGTTTAAAAGAACAAGCGCAAATCATCTACAGTGGCATGAGTAAGATTGAGGGACAGAAACTCCTGTGAACTAGAGGAAGCTAAGTGTCAGATTTTGGGACTATGAATAGTAGAATTTCTAACTTAAATTCTTGCAACAGCATAAAGTTCATAGACTCAGATTGAATGAAAAATAATAACAGAGGTCTGCTGCCTACTCCTAATTTCAGGCTCTATTAATATTTCCTTCACTTGTGATTTACAGAAGACATTTCATGACTGCAAGCCGTTCTAAAGGATTCCTAAATTCTCCAAATGTAGTATACATCCTTTTTTACAATCATACACAGGATAAGATGTAAACTATCCTATGCCAATCCATTAGAGCTTCACATACTTCCCACCCCACTCTTTTCCTACCTACAGCCACAAAATTGTTCCTACACCTCAACACCAAGGTTGCTGTGGCTGTTTATGATCCGATCAGCAACCAGCTACATCTAGCAACACTTAATAGTATCCTATACCTACTAACTAGGGTTGCTGTGGCTGTTAATGATCAGAATCCAGCTATCCTTAACAATTACGGTTACTCATTGAGCCCAGCATATGAGTACCCAAACCACCCACTGCACTAGCTTCACAGCCTAGGCACCTCTCCTCGTCAGTGTTTCGCTGAATTAAGCCCATGACACCTCTAGAAGGCTCAACAGTGTAATCCGCTGTGTAGTCAGGCTAAACTTGACTGTTTATGAAGTGATCTAACATAGCTTACAGTTAATAAGTGTACTTTTGCCCATGTTGATGGGTATTATTATGTTATGCTATGCCAGAAATCACATAAGTATGTAGTATAGGTATGTAATTTGCTTGATTTTTATTGGCACACAATAGGTTGTATTACTTAAAGACAATGCCTGCAATTGGGTGGAACTGTAGTTTACATTTAGTTCTGCGTCATTTAAGGTGGAATGGTATGGTTTGAGGAGAAAATGAATTTTGTTTGAGCATGGCTGAAGTTTTACTTGTCTGTAAGTCTTTATTCACTGTTTGAATTACCAGAGAGCCTAGTTTGGAACTCAAGTTAATTAGTTTTGTAGCACTTTTGTTCTGTGTTTAATTTCATGCAGTTTGCAGTCTCCAGAATTTAGAGTCAGTTCCAAACTAAATAATTGGAAACAACAAAAATAAGTCAATATTACCCACCTATGGAGCATGAATAAAGCAATATCTTCATCTGTTTTCATGATTTCCAATGTTTGGATGTCTCCTTGTGTTCCTTTTTTTTTTACTCATTTACTAATTAGTAAACACATTAGACCGGTATCTAGTGAGCAAACAGTGTGGAGAACTAGCAAATGATAAGGAAACATTTTTAATAAAATTCATATGTTTTTTGATCACATTTGTGAACTAGCTTAAGAGCAAAAATTAAGAAATTTCACACTCCAAAAAAATGTCTTGTCCTGCTGATAATTAGTGGGGAAGGGTACCTTTGGACATACATTGTCTGACTTTTTCAATAGACTAAAATAATGACAGCCATGCTGATATTCAGAATAAGATAACGTCAAGTGTGATATTACTGTTATACACGGTTCTACTAGCGCCATTTACCAAAAGTAAAATGTGACAGAATATTGTGTAGGTATTCATAATATATTAGTTAATATGACTCCACCAACACAAAAGGTTCTGCAACCAGACAGAAGCAGAGGAAAGAAAAATCAAAATGGAGATCTCTATATCTCAATAGTTTCTCCTAGACAACGAGTTCAGATAGAAAGACAAAGGAGACTTTAACATAAGTCTCCTGCTCATATGTATCTCTTGAGACAAAGAGTAGTCAGTAATCACACACTTGTCTCTTTTGGAATTTTACTGGAGAACTCAGTAAAGTCACAAAGATTAAAAGGAGTAAACGCCATAGGTTGTGTCCACATGGTTTCCTCCGGTTACTCCAATTTCCTCCCGCAGTCCAAAAACACACGTTGGTAGGTGGATTGGCGACTTAAAAATCTCCATAGGTGTGAGTGTGTGAGTGAGTGTGTGTCGCGCTCTGAGGAACTGGCACTCCCTCCAGGGTGTGATCCCATGAATGAATGAATGGACTGTGCTCCGATTTGCCACATTCTTCTTAAGGCTTGATACGACACTCATGTAAAGCAGAGTGATTCATGTATTTTATATATAACCACTAATCACAACCATGCTTTAAACTGAAGCTGTACACAATCATCTGTTTGCAGACACATTAATATTTGAACATTGACACTCTGAAGTTTATGAACACCTGAAAACTATATCAGTCTGTCCAGCAGAGCTACAGAGTTTATATTGGCAGAGCATTTTGCTCAGTTAGTAGAATCACTTACAACTGAAAGAGTAGGCATTCATTTTCTTATTTAGCTTCCTTTTCAGCCCAGATTTAAAACATGGTTTACATGCTTAAGCCAACACTGAAAATTAAGATTAAGGTTCTCACTTGTGTGAAACACCTTGAATGAAATGCGCAAAACAAATAAATGTATAAAATGTATTATCATGGTAATTCTGACATTTATTTTTCCTTTTAATGAATGAATGACTTGCTAATCAGTGTTGCCTATTTACACAATATCCTGCCTCTCTGGGAAGGAATTAAATCATTTACCTCCATTTTGCTACTCTTAAAAAATGTATTTAATGCCACTCTGCATAATCAGCTATTTTAGTTAAGCTCTCAGTGAACAAAGCCAGTTTGAAATGGTTGATTTGTTGATATGTCACTTCAATTACACTCATCAGAGCTTAAACACTGGGCTGATTAAATGCTGCTGATGTTGTTTGTGGTGGGGTTGTTTGGATTTGGCTACCTGGTGAGTGTGGTGCAGTCGGTTGCCATGGTGAGGCCACGGCGCAGCTATTGTGTGGCAGGGTTTGATGTGCGGCTGGGCTTTGTTCCGCACTGTTGACTAAATAAAAGAAGAACAGGCCAGCTGGAGCAGATGTGTGTGTCTGTGTGTGGAACAAAAACACAGCTAGAGCACAGAAATTCTCTGGACTGTGAAACGACACTTAAGCATAATAGCTAATTTTAACTCATAATGTGCATATCTCCATCTTTTGGCTAATCTAAATATGTCTTCTATATTGACTGCAAAACTGCAATTAAATAATCCCTTAATACCCTTTTTCAGAATTATCTTACTATATGCATGTACATACATGCATTTCGTCATGGGAAATTTTATAAAAGGAACTGGAGCGTGATGGCAGGATTGTTGAAGCTAAGCTGACATTTATGGCTAATGCTGATGTGGGGTGTGGAGGATGTGATTTTCCACTGGATTTCCGTGCGCTTTGAGGGCTTCACTTCATCTCCGCATTCAGAAATCCCCCCCTGTACCTGAGCCAAGACTTGACAGTGGGGTAAAAACCAGAGCCAAAATATTGTGACCATCATTATAAATTCATTGCACTCAAGGAGGGCCTATTTATTCAATATCACTATTCAACACCCTGGTCACTATATAGTATAGCTATCTATTAGATTGAAAACTTCATTGAACCCTTTTTAAAAATGTGCTATATAGAAACATCACAGCACATTCTTCACCTTTAACCATGAAAAAAAGATTTTAAAATGTTCAGGGTTCTATATAGAACCCGGATACAGATAGTTGTTGACTGACTGTGAAGAACCCAAAAGCAAATAGATTAACTTAAATATGTACTGGGGCTTGTGACTACCAGGGAACCAAAAGAGGAGGATAACAGATGTAGGAGAAAAGAAAGAAAAATTTTTTAGCAAATCAGCGAGACAAAAAGTCCCAACAGGAAAATGCTCTCCAGACTCCTGGAGGATAGAAAGAAAAGGGCTTGTGAGTAGAATTAACTCCAAGGGTTGAAAATACAAAAGAAGATCAAAAAGACTCCCTTTGGAGAGAAATACCAAATTACCGGCAAGGTCTGGCTTATACAAACTGAAGACTCTGCACTGAAGACACAGACTGAAGGCTTAATTAAGGGTTAGCCCCAGCTGTTGTCAATCGGGCTTATTAACACGGTTCCTGAGACGTGGTCGCCCCCTGTTGGTGGGAGGCCCCTTACAGGTACCACAGCAACAACCGACAACACAAACAAATATCCTAGCAGTAAATGGTTAATTGGCCGGTGCATGGCGGCACGGTGGCGCAGCAGGTAGTGTCGCAGTCACACAGCTCCAGGGTCCTGGAAGTTGTGGGTTTGATTCCCGCTCTGGGTGACTGTCTGTGAGGAGTTGGTGTGTTCTCCCCGTGTCTGCGTGGGTTTCCTCCCACAGTCCAAAAACACACGTTGGTATGTGGATTGGCGACTCAAAATTGTCCGTAGGTGTGAGTAAATGTGTGTGTGTGTCTGTGTTGCTCTGTGAAGGACTGGCACCCGCCTTGCGCCCAATGATTCCAGGTAGGCTCTGGACCCATCGCGACCCTGAACTGGATAAGCGGTTACAGATAATGAATGAATGAATTGGTTGGTGCATCTGTTCTCTCAACATATATAATAGAAAATCCACAGTTTCTGTACTTTTGTTTTATTGACATAATGTGCACTTGGTTGTGTGTTTTAAATGGATAAAAAGGGAAATAAGAAGTGTTTCAAAATGAGTTTTGTTTATTAATCCTAGCACTAGCTTTACTTTCACATGGCTGTTTAAAGGCTAAGCACCACTTAATGGACCTCCATGAATATTTCACATTATTTTAGTTACTGACATATGTAAGTATGAATTAAAATGAAAATAGCAGCTTAATTTGCTTTAAAACTGACATTTTTTTTTAAATTGACGGAAAAACCCAAGCTCGCTACGGAAATTCTTGAACGCAACCGTGATGTCACTGGTGGACAACAGCTGAGCAACTCCGCAATAAAACACCGTTATGACTGACTGTTATGACAGTATCTAGCTAGCTAAATAACAAACATTATTCATGACTAGGGTGACCAGATCTGACATGGTGAAAAAGAGGACACGTCTTGGGGGGTGCAGACGTCCTCTTTTACCCACACAATCAGAGAAGGGCACTGCCAACCACCTTGGTGCCCTGAGGAGCAGTTTGGGGGTTAGGTGCCTCGCTCCATGGCATGTCAGCTATGAATGAATTTTCCCTTGCTGGTCCCGGGAATAGAACCAGAGACTCTCCGGCCTCAAGCTCACTTCTCTAACCTCAAGGCCACAGCTGCCCCCATGATTTAAACCAGGACTTAAAAAGATAATTGCAGTCAATATTCCATTCATATTTTAGTCTGGTTTTAATATTGTTCATTTCTGATTAATTTTCTGATAATATAGTTCATTTATGATTTAATATTGTTCATTTCATCTGTTTGCTTCATTATTCTCCTACTGTATTTTAAACGAGTGGATTGCACTGACCTTTACTGGTGATTGTTATTTTAATTATGTAGGAACCCCTTATGAATGATGTTATCTCACAAACACCTTCAAATAAAGAGGACATGGATGTTCAGTCTGGTTCAGTCAAAAAAAGTTATTTAAGGATCCAGCTGCATGGAGTAGAGATACTAAATGCTTGAAGGTACATGCGATGGTATGAAGATGTTATAAAAAGTCCACCTTTTTTAGGGTGTGTATAAACTTTTGATGTCCATAGTGAAAATAGAGACTTGGCAAGGAATGTGTTTTTTAAAATGTTCAAAATGAGTAGAAAATAACTGAGAAACTGGGATATAAATTTTACAGCTACATGAGCTTTGAAAGATGCATATACCTGCTTAAAGCTTTATGCTGCATTCTATCCACAGCCAAGGAAACAGCCCCATCAGCTGCTGCAGCCACACAGTGCTGAGCTCATATACGATGACAGTGAAACATTTTACGTCACGTTAATCCTTTGTATAAACCATCTGACTACTACGCACACTGACTGTGTTATTACCACCACATACACAGATTTTCAACAAAGGAAAATACTGCCTTAATACTGATGTGTATTTGTATAAGTTTTTGGCTGTCTAAAGGGTTTTAGTAAATCTGTTCACTCCATCTGACAGCAATCAAAGATTAATTTTGGTTCTTTTTTTTGGACATGAAATGGTTTAACCTTGTATTGTGATGCACACTGGTGTTAATCTGGGACATGAATAACAATATTACAATCTAATCTAAGTTGTACTTAGTTATGCTCATCTTTGTGGCTCATCAATTAAGATACTTACACACGTGAACTATAGAGAAACTCTAAAGAAAGTTGTGGGACTCGAATCCACAACCTCCAGGTCCCTGGAGCTGTGTGACACTATCAGCTGCACCACCATGCCGCCTATATATATCATGAAAAAGTTGATTTATTTCAGTAATTCCTTTAAAAAAAATTAAACTTTTATACTATACTCATTCATTATTCATCATTTAATTTGATGATTATAACTGACAACTAATGAAAACCCCAAATTCTGTATCTCAGAAAATTAGAATATTGTAAAAAGGTTCGATATTGGAGACACATGGTGCCACACTCTAATCGGCTAATTAACTGAAAACAAAGGCCTTTAAGTAGTCTCTCAGTCTAGTTCTGTAGGCTACACAATCATGTGGAAGATTGCTGACTTGACAGTTGTCTAAAAGATGACCATTGACACTTTAAACCAGCAGGGCAAGACACAAAATGTCTTGCTAAAGAGGCTTGCGGTTCACAGATTTCTCTGTCCAAGTACATTCATAGAGAGGTGAAGGAAGGAAACGATGTGGTAGAAAAAAATGTACAAGTGATAGGGATAACTGCACCCTGGAGAGGATTGTGAAACAAAACCCATTCAAAAATGTGGGGGAGATTCACAAAGACTGGACTGCAGCTGGAGTCAATGCTTCAAGAATCATCACGCACAGACGTATCCAAGATATGGGTTTCAACTGTTGCATTCCTTCTTTCTAAACATCCTTTTTTTTGTATTGGTCTTAAGTAATATTCTTAAGATTTCTTAATTTTCTGAGATACTGAATTTGGGGTTTTCATTAGTTTTCAGTTATAATCATCAAATTAAAAGAAATAAACACTTGGAATATATCAGTCTGTGTGTAATGAATTACTATAATATACAAGTTTCACTTTTTGAATGGAATTAATGAAATAAATCAACTTTTTCATGATATTCTAATTTTATGACCAGCACCTGTATATATATATATATATATATATATATATAAAACAATAAACAAAAAAACAACAACAAATATTTTGTATTGATATGCTATGTCTATGATTGCTAACATTGAATCACCATCTTAAAATCATCTAAATCTGAATATTTCATGAACATTCTTTTCAGCACTTTTCCCTTGCTGGAATTCATAACGCATTAAGTGAGAAAGAATCTCTTCTCGCCTGCCATTTTAAGTTAATTTTTGTTGAATCAAATGACAATAAATACTATGCAATTGCTACCACAAATTGACAAAATAGCAGAAGAATATCTACATTTTTAATTACTATTATACATAACTCTATAACAATTATTTGTACACCTAGTATTTACTCTGGGTTACAGCCATAATTGAACAAAAATGAAACCCACTAAGGACTTTTAGGATTCATTGTCTTACAAATCCACTAGGGTTCCTGCCAGTTTAAGCCACCGCTTAAGCGGTAGCAACTTTAATAATAATATTTCTTTTGTATAAAGTGATAGGCCTGCACACTTATCAAAATCAGGGCACCAGGGATCTCTTAAGTTTGTAGCCATAACAAGTATTTTAAGGAAATTAAGCGGCTATTATTTTTAAGTCTAGTAGAGTTTCGGCCAGACTGTGTCTCAAAACCACTCCCTGAGGTTTAGCAACTTTAAGTATTAGATTTCTTTTAGGTTAAGTCATAGGCCTGCATACTGACATTTACAGATGAATTACCATAGGAATGGTGCCAACATCAACATGACTATGGGAATGGGTGAAGAGAAAGAAAGGATTTAAAAAAAAAAACAGGAAAATACCAAAACAAGCAGGACTAAAATGGAGAGACAGCTTTAAATAGTCATTGTCTTTCTAATGAAGACCAAACATTGAAAGGAGGGGCTGATAATGATCGCAGGCTGACCTTTCCAAAAGATGCAGGAAAAATCTCAAGGAAGCATAGAAATAAAATGAGTGTCTCTAGATTCCACTCAATCTACATGAGTGCTAGCTGACAAAAGGATATTTTTAAAAACGCTGACCCAAAGGAAAGGTTACCATCCCCCAAATGAGCTGGAGCAACACCCTGGGGGAAAGGGAGAGAGAAGAGGGGGCTGGGCAGACTTTGCTCTTTCTGTTTAATGCACTGACAGATGTTGTATGTGGCCTAAGGCAGCAGGCCTGTGCTGCAAGAAGGCCAAAGCATTCAGCAATCCACGCTAAACACACACTCTCATCTCAACCATGGAACAATGTGGCAGGCTGGAACTGGAGCTGCTTGCTGAACTGAAACTTAACCTAGATGACCCTCAGAGGCTGCTTTCGGAAACGGTCTCTCCTACTGTTTACTCAGTCTGACGCTTATGTTAATATTTGAGCCACATTTTCTGAAGGTAGAGAGGAGGGTGTCTCACTTTATGGCAGTGGGGGATGGGAGTGCAGAACTGGTAAATCTTAAATCTTGTACTGCCTGCTTGCAACATGCACACTTTCACACACTCCAAGGACATGGAAAGCCATTTTTGCAGCATTGTTCCCCCAGCTGTCTCAAGAGGCATCACACATTGCTTCCTGTCACCAGAGCTGAAATGTTTATTTGTGACGCCCAGCCTCCACTACACACACGCACACACTTCACATCTCCGGCTTGTGTGACACTTGGGTAAGCTATTCTTTAGCCAACACCCATATGAAACACAAAACTAAATCCCTTTTCTATATATTTATCATTATAATTTATAATTTAAGGTTCCATTAGCTGTAGTGATTTATACCTACATTTCCCAGTTTACCATTGGATTAACTTCAACGATTCTGGTTAAGGCTTGTTGTTCATTGTTTACATTCTGAAGCTCAGCCTTTAAGGTGGAATGGTATGTTTGAAGAGGGAAAAAAAGACTTTTTTATGTGCATGGCTGAAGATTAACTTGTAAGAGTTTGAATTACCACAGAAACTTATTTGTAACTTGAGTTTAGTTTGTAGATTTTTTGGGCTGTGTTAACTTTCATGGAGTTAGCATTCTTCCACATTTGGCATCAGTACCACATTAAGTAATATGAAACATGAGAATGAAATATTAGTAAATATTACACACCTATGGAGCAGGAATACAGCAATATGAGGCTTTGACCAGTTTCTAGCACGCACACAGACCGGAGAGCTAGCAAACCTAAACATGGCTTTTATGGAGCTATTATCTGTATAAAACGGAGCAACATTTTTGCTCAGATACTTGCACAGTTAACAAAGGGGAGGTTCACCCCGCTGTAAAATTTTGAATGAGCTTTAAATAAGCAACTTTATCTAAACAAACCTAGTTTTGCTAGAATCTCAGCCTCTCATAGTCCCCATACATACATTAGAACACAAAATCCATAAGGAAGATAACATCATCCTTGACTAGTGACATTTTACACTAGAAATGCTGAGAGCCAGTCATTTGACTAATTACACAGAGTGCCTTGTTTGTTTTGGTAAGGAAAGTCAGCACTTTGCTCTGAGTACTTAGTTATAGCAGTCAAATGATCGGGTCTCGATGGTTCTATGTTTCAGTAAGTTAGGAGAAAATGTGCTGTGCTTCTAGTGTTAATGTGGAAATGTAAATTCATTTAAAAGCTGGTAAATAAGCTACATTTTGCAGTACCTCCAGTGGTGCGGAGAAGACAGCGGCTGCTTGTTCATTTTTATACCTTGCTGTCTTTGGTCTCGCCATCCTAAGCTGAGCCTCTTAAGAAGAGCTATTTGAGTTGGAATAGCTTAATTCTTTTTCCACAACAATTTTCAGGGCTGTCAGATTACAGCTGTGAACTGCAATGCTTCTTTAAATATACTGAGGTAAATTAGTCTTATTCCTAATGTGACACTACAGGCTACAGCATGTATTTACCTCTTATATTGTAGCTGAGCCTGCTGTCTCTTCCAATGTGATCTTGTTTGTCAGTGTAGGTCATAGACGGGCATGTATAGGTTGTTATTGTTGTATTAAAGTTTAAAAGTATGGTCTAGTGAATAGCTGTGAGTAGGCATTATAGTATATTGCTGCCTCTGAGATTCTTGGAAAAGAGTCCTGTCTGCTTTTGAGAGGTTTTCTATGCTTTTACCTCTAAATTGCTTTGACAGTAATTTTTATTTTCCCAGTCCCATAAAGGCCACAGTACAACAGCCAAACACTATACAACAAACAACCTTCAGCTGTTTGCAGAAAGAGCTGCCAAACAAAATGAAGGAAGAAGAGAAAGAAGGTATGGCACTTTACACAGGCAAGAATTTAAAGGAAATTTTCATTTTGGTTCCAACAGCCAAATCCCATCATTTAATTTTTAGTACAACAATACAATAGAAGCAACATTGCCCCTGTAGTGCCGTATACCCCAGTGGCCGCATCAGTGTGGTGAACACTACAGTCAATTTTAGGGTACTAGGTAATTTCACTACCTATTTATAAACAATTAAGAGCCATATATAAAACTATACTGAATGTACTTAATATTCCTTAGGCTCTATTTACAGAGAGGACAGACATACAAAGGGATAGTGATCAATACTGCATCAGGCCCTCAGTGGGAGGTGAAACCTCACATCCTTCTCCACTTGTTCTTGTTGACTGCATCCCTGTTAGGGTGGGTGTTTTTTTTTATTGAAATTCTTAAAAAGGCAGTATGGCTGTATTTAAATTTCCAGCTCACCAGTTGCCACATTATTCAGAAAAGAGGACAGCAGTGATTTCAGGTGCTGAATTTATGTGATTACAGAATTGATACACTCCATTTAATGTAGCCTAATTCACTAATTATAAGGGGTGGGTACAAATATTTATCATAAAATTTGACAAAAGAACTACCTTTTAATAGCTACTATCACTGTTATTGCTACGTCTTTTTGTTCATTTTTATTTTGTCGTATTTTTATCAAAGTCATAGTGTTTATGAACACTACTAACTAACAGTCTATTTGAGAATTCTTAACAACTGATGCAAAAGTGTGATAATTTAGGCATGAGGTTTGTGCTTATTTGGCTAGTATTCAATTCCTTCATTGGTTAGGTACATTAGAACTGTAGTTCTAATGAAAAAGTAAATGAGCAAGCATACCTAGCTGATAGGCTATATATGGAATAAAGAGGAAAAATGAGTAAATTTGATTTTATACATAATTTTAATACAGTGCCACACCTCATCATCTCTGTGCCTCCAACAATAAAAACAGCAGGAAAATTGTTTCCTTTCCAAATTACAAAACACCCACACAGAGATAGGGCTACAGTGGAGTATTCAGTCAGACAAAAATCCAGAAAAAGCTCACACAACAGGAAGCAACTCCCCTGAATTGGCTATGCTGTAAAAAACCTCCAGTAGCTCACATTCTCATCTACGTAAGTGGATCATGATGGTGCTGGTTTTAGCCTCAAAGCTCTGAAATCATTTCATTACCAGGCAACCCTCTCACCAAGCACTTGACATGTAATAAGTGCATTGATGTGTTCATGTGTACAAGCCTCTTGGGTCTGAATGAAGCACAAACTGCTATTCTTTTTACTGTGTTTCATTTTGTGATGCACAGTTACTGAGTCTGTGGGTTCAGCTAGGCCTGCTCTTCATCACACTTAAATATATCTGCTGCCTGAATACAGCAGTGCCATGAATAATTGGCTTTTACATCACACACACACACACATACACACAAACACTGGTTCTGCTATACTTGGGAGAACAATCCATTGATATAATGATTACCGTAACTAATAAACGTTACAATTACACCTAACTCTAACCTCAGTAACAAAGCGTAAATCATTTCATTTTTCTTTTGTTTTTTTTTTATGTTAAAATAGCAGTTTTAAAAAACATTCGAAATTGTGAGGACCACCAAAAAGTCAGTGCAACAAAATTTGATATATACCATCTTTCAAAGAAAACTGGCCCTCACAAACATATCAAAACACCCCCACTCACACACACAATAAACCATTAGTCTGGGAAAAGACTGAAGTTACACAATTCTGTGCCCCACCTTCTCTGCCAATCTTATTCTAAAAGAAACCATATCAGTAGGGACTTTGTCCTCCTTTGTTGCAATAAGAGCACCCAGCTTCTAGGACAGCTTTACACTAAATATTAGATTATTGCTGTAAGGATCTGATTGTAGAGAACAAGCGGTAACAAATATACAATGCTTGCTCAACTGCATATTACATAGCATATTAGCTTTAAATGTTGCCAGATTGCTAAGCCTTAAATAGACTTTATGCACTAATCTGTCATTTGAATGTTAACTAGTGTTTGTGACTAGTTAACATGCGACTGAGTTTATTAGCTAATGCTAAGAAAGTACAGTGTGAGGCTCTAGAGTCATCACTTTAGTCAGTGGCTGTGAGGATGGGGAAACCCAGGAACATTAAAATGGCACTTTGTGAGAACCCCCGAAATTTTAAGCCTTTAACCCCAAGATGAGGGTGGAGCATGCAGATGCTGCCCTGTGGTCAGAGAAGACCAAAAGCAGAGCTGGCAGGGATAACCCAATCTGGACAATCTCTTCCAGCTTCTGACAGGAAGGGCAGTTTTTCAGCTCAGCAGAGAAAAATACAGTAAGTTAGATCTGATGTTTGTTTCTGAGTGACTGCACATGATAAAAAATTATTAGAGCATGAGTTTTAGCTCTGGCAGGAATAATTAGAATAGAGTAACTAAAAAGAGAGACCCAGAAAGGCAGCGCTTCTACCTCATACTCGTAAAAATAAAGGTACATTGCCACAGAAGATCCACTTTTGGTTCCATAAAAACATTTTGTTAATTTATTTAAATGAATAATGGATAAAAATCCTTAAGATCAAGTGATGAATTTTTAAACCATTAAAATGGTTCTTCACATTCACACACCACCTTTATGGAGTGTTTTCTCCTATGGCATTACTCCAAGAACCCTATGTAGAAATTTTATTTTTAAGAATGCACTGTCAACAAACCCAGATCCCGAGTTAAAATGTACAAAAAAGATGACAACAGATACAGCCTATCAAAATTCTTCATGTACATAAAGCCCTGGATCTGTCCCTTTTAATGAAAGGGAATCTAATAACCAAAAGCTTAACTAAAGTGTTGACTAAATCCCAAACATGGACTCAACAGTTATTCCAGAGCTTGAGCTTTCTATGAAGCGTTTATATCCTTCAGGAGATTTAATTCTAGGCACAAAAAGGCAGCCAGCATCTTGTGATCTATGTAGGTGCTATGATGCATAATACGGCATAAGTTCACTCTGAGGGTCAGGTACATTTAGCATTTTATTTGTCAATAGCAGAATTTTATCATCAATTCAGGATTCAGGATACATATTCTGATATTGGACAAACTGGTTCAAACTTTGGCTGTGCCATTCTGGAATAACAGGTACTTGTTTAGGCTTGTACTAGAACATCTAGAGAGCAGGGTATTGCAGTAGTCTAACCTAGAAGTAATAAAAGGCATGATAATGTTGCATTAATATGGCATTTCTTCTCTTAGCAATGTTTCAAGTAAAAAAGGGATTTTTATGAATAACATTCCCTACTGGTAGCATATACATACATATCGTAAAGGTCCTAAAATAGAACCTTGAGGTACAGCATAATTACAAATGATTCTCTTTACATTCACAAACTAATAACCTGAATTGGTAGTTGGGTTTAACTGTGTGGTCAGGATGTTTAGTCTTAAATGTTCTAATTTACTATTGAAAAAATGATTTAAAAGTATACCTGCTACAAATTGGTGTTATTTGAGGTATAGCTGTTGTATAGCATAGTTTAGAATTTGTGCTAAATTGGAACCTAGAAATATTTGTTTTATGTGTTTGAATAAAATAAGAGGTATAAGTTGATACTGATGACCTTTTGCAGTATATAAGGCTACACTTCGCGGCTATTTGTAAGACTTGGTTTATTTAGTTACCCTTTTTGCTCTAAATTGCATAACTCCGTCAGGGCATGTATGAGATCTTTGTACTAAAAGGCAAACTTTCCCTGCTTAATTATCTTACAAATTTGCCATTCCATATTGTCTAAAATAGAGCAAAACATGTTTTATAAAAAATTTAAATTATCCAAGAGTATCCAAGGTTGATTATTGATAAAGTTATCAAAAAACACTAACTGTGGAGGATGTTTTTTGGATGCCTGACATCATGGAGATAAACTTAAACTAAAATAGTCTGACTAAAATTAAGTTCATATTCATTCATTCAAGCATTCATTCATTCAGTCTGTAACCACTAATACAGTTCAGGGTCACGATGCGTCTGGAGCCGGAATCATGGGGTGCAAGGCGGGAACACACCTTGGAGGGGGTGCCAGTCCTTCAAAAGACGACACACACTCACACATTCACTCACACCCTCACACCTATGGACACTTTTGAGTCGCCAATCCACTTGCCAATGTGTCTTTGAACTGTAGGAGGAAACCCACGTAGACATGGAGAGAAAACACCAAACTCGACATAATGGATATTGCACCACCGTGCCGCCCATTAAGTTCATATGAAATGAGGAAATTGTCTCATACTGCCATATTCCATGGGAGAATAGTTCTATTGTTTACATTTGATCAAAGGTCAAAAATAAGTGGAGTGTGGTTGCAGTAGTGATTTGACTCCATTATATTTTAAGCTAAGCCAATAATAGATGTACAAAGTTTTTCTCAGTGGAACCAGCTCTTTATCAAGATGAATATTAATATATACAACAATGTATAAATACGGAAACAAACTTCAGATACAAAACACCTTGGCTGATTGACCACATTTAGAGTAACAGAAAAACTGCATTTCATACATTGATGAACTATCCCTTAATGCCTAGTTGAGGGGCATTTTCCAAAATATTTTTTGTACTGTAGGGTGGTCCTCAAACTGCACTTAAATCAAATGAATTTGATGTGTTTATAACTAAAAAATGAAATTATTTTTCCAAAAATTGCTGGCAAATTTGTGGTTTCCATATGGCTTACATATAGTTACAGTTGAGTTGAAGATAATAATGTCAACGTATTTCAAATATTTAAACTAGTATCACACATTGTAAACAATGTTTGAAAGAATATTTCAATTATTGGTTGGTAGTTATTAAATATCTAACATGACCACAACACAAGTAGATAAACTAAAGCTAAAATTTTTACCAACCATTGATATAACCAGTTTTGGCAATCTGAAACTTTTTACATCGTCAAATAATTTCAACCTGAGCATTGTGATTTATGGGTGGAGTGGGGGGGTTTATATTTTTACATTGGCAACCCCATTATACAAAGGACAAATAAGGAACAGAAATAAGGGGTCACATGACAGTGTTTCTTCATGTGGAATAAAAGAACTTCAAAGCACATTGGAAATGTTTTTCTTTGCATTTAAGGACCACCCTAACCTAGAGATTTTTTATAGACATCCCCAAATGTATATATATGTGTGGTTATGAGGCCTAACTTGTGGCATACACGTGGCTGAGTGCCACTCCCAGTGCCGGGAAGCACATGGTGAACCACGGGTTCCGACGGGTGTGGCTAGCAGAAAGTGTTTATGTATCAACACTGGGGAAGGTACGTTCACAGGAAGCCGAGCTGCACCTGGGAAAAAGAGAACAGGCTTGGGGGAGGAATGTTACTCTTGATTTAATCAGGACTTCCTCACTAGCTATTCCATGTAGCAGATGGCCCAGGCCCTCATCAGGGAAGACAGGGCCCAAAGCACTCTCCCAGGACTCTTAGGGCTGGGGGATACATTCAGTGTCAGGTTTCACTCTTTCTTTTCACAGAAGGGAAAGCCAACCTCAGTTGTGCTTCTTATGCAAGCTCTACTACTGAAAGCCCACGTTGCATGCCGTCAAATTAAAGATATTATTCAAAAATAACCCAGAATGATTCTAACAAACACGGCAAACCACTTCAACATCTAGGTACAAAGATAATGACATCCTGCTAAGGCAGAGGGAGAAATAAATAAATAAATAAAATTTAAAAAGCCCATGGCATATCAGCATTTTAGATTGGGTGTAGTTTGATAACCGCATATGGTGAAATATTTCCCATCTCCTCTTGGAACTATAACTTCAAACAAGGTGTATACTCAGAATATCCCAAAGATAAACATAGGGAGATGCACATACCTAGGAAATATAAAAAGTAATATGCTGATGGAACATCAGATGAGGCATGGAGGAGTGAAAAAACTCAGGGTTAATTTTCCTAATAAAAATCTGGCCCCTTTATTAGATTGCTGAACTAGGAGGTGGCAACATCAGCGACAGTAGCTAATCACTTTAGATTGACCATACTCCACTTGAAAGTGCACAATCAACTACGGTAAGCAGAGCTGATAAATCACACAATGACTATAGAATATTATGTTGGTGGCCACTGTAGTAAACAATAATTATGTCAGAATGCTATTCGTCGAATGTAGTTTAGCGTTTAATACAGTTATTCCCTCCACACTCGCCACCAAGCTGGAAGATGTGTGGGACTTCATCCATCCCTGCATCACTGGATCTCCAGCTTCCTGTCAGAGACCACAAGTAGTGTGGGTGGGCAATCATCTCTCACCCTCACGATTGGTGCTCCTCAAGGGTGTGTTTTGAGTCCGCTACTGTTCTCATTATACACCTATGACCGTGTGGCCACTTCCAGCTCCACATCCATCATCAAGTTTTCTGACGATACTGTTGTAGTAGGCCTGATCTCCAACAACAATGAGAGGGCCTACCTGGAGGAGATTACAATCCTGGAGACCTGGTGCCAGAATAATAATCTCCTACTCAACACCAACAAGACTAAGGAGCTGATAATGGACTACAGAAAACAGACGTGGCGCTACCACCCTGTGAGGATCAACGGTGCCACAGTGGAAAGTTCATATCTCACAGGACCTGTCATGTTCATGCCACATCAACAACCTGGTAAAGGAGGCCAGACAGCGTCTCTTCCACATCCGAAGCCTAAGGGACTTCAGGCTGCCCTCCAAGGTGCTGCGGAACTTCTACTCGTGCACCATCTAGAGCATTCTCACATGGTACATAACAACCTAGTTATGTACAGGACAGGTGGGCTTTGCAGAGGCTGAGAGCATCATCTGAATCATGCTTCCTGACCTCCAGACCAACTATAGGAAGCAGTGCTTGTCCAAAGCCAAGAAGATTGTGAAGGACCTCAGTTATCCTAACAAACTCTTCACTCTGTTGCCATCACGAAAGCATTTTCGCTCCCTGAAAACAAACACGGGGACGATGAGGAGGAGCTTCATTCCAATGGCTGTTCAGACTCTGAACCCAGACTTCATCCAACTCACACTTTACACCACATACAGACTGTTAACTGCTCTTACCGCACAGACTTTTCACCTATCACTTCATTGTTTGAACTGCATTAAGTTGCACATTCACATGCACATTATGCACTTTAATACTCATCTGTATGCCATACACACAGCTCAATTTTTTTTAATCATTTTTGTACATTTTTTATTTTTAATTTTTCGTGTCTTTTAGTTTTAGCTTTGATTCCTTTTAGTTTAGTATTTATTCTGAGAATGTCTATATATTTTACTTCTAGTTTCTTAACTCTTATTTTTCTTAACGTGTGGACAGTCATCAAAGCATTTCACTGCAAATTGTACTGTATATAACAATGCATGTGACAAACTTTCAGTTGATTTGAATATGCTAATATTCATGATGCACAGTTAGAGGCAGTAGCTCATCAGTTGCAGCACAGATTGTCTTGGGCGTCCTCTAGTCCTTCTTCAAAGGTTGCAACACACTGGCCCCAGGATTTTGTTGGCAGGACAACATCCAGTTGTCCACAATTTGTGATTGGTTGATCCACTTGTACCAGTTCAACACACAAAAAAAAACACCAGCACCGAAGTGAAGTGGAGCTGTACTTGTTTCATTTTCATAGTCAACAGAGTTGCCAATATTCAATATTTTCATAATTTATATAGTTGGTACCCACCCTAGTAAATTCAGAAAAGTACAATTTTAGGGGATTATCTCTCTCAAACACACACACACGTATACTAAAATATTCATTCATTCATTATCTGTAACCGCTTATCCAATTCAGGGTTGCGGTGGGTCCAGAGCCTACCTGGAATCATTGGGCACAAGGCAGGAATACACCCTAGAGGGGGCGCCAGTCCTTCACAGGGCAACACGGACACACACACACACACACTAAAATATATAAAAGCTAAGCCAGACCATATAAGGTCATGCAACTAAATGGCCCTTAAAAAGAGATCATGTGAACATTATTTTAAGGCTGACTGGATTTATATTTACACACACAATGTTATTCTGACAAAAAGAAGACTGGGTTATACTGACTTAGTCCTGTGTCAAGCACAATGCAGAAAGCACAATTTTAAAACCTGTAGATTTCTAACATGAGGGGGAAAAAAACTAATTATTTTGCTGCTATCCAAGGAAGTGTAATTGATTTTTTTGTGGTAAAAGAAAGATTGTGTGGCAGATAGCCAAACTATATCTAACACATCATTGTTACAGATGTCTGATGAATGGTCTGAAATGGTATGTTATCCACGGGTAAAGAACAAGCTAGTAAGCAAGAGTATTGCTTGTATATTTTATTTTATGTACATCATGTAAAAAAGTCCACTGCTCAGAGGACAGCAACCACGAATTGTTGTACTGACGCACACATACACCTACACGCACACACTCACGCACAAAATGCTTCATCTCAGCCCTACAGTCTGTCCCCCGTCAAAAAAAAAAAAAACAGGAAGGAGATGGTAAAAATCAAAATGTCTTTCATAAAAAAGAAGGGAAGGTATCACTGAAAGGCAGTGGCAAGAGGCTTTGCGCTAAGAAGTGAGCTTAAAATACACCTCCGCTTGGGTTTGGCTCCCCTTCCCCCATGTCCTTCCCTTCCTCCGTCCCTCCCTCATGCCACAGAAGTGCCTCTTTAAATTCTCAAGGCCCTAAAGGTCCATAGCTAACTAAACTGACTTTTGAGACTGCAGTTATGAAAAATAACAATAAAATTATAATAAAAACACTATTCAAAAAACCTGCATCAATACCACACTGCAGGACAAAGCAATCCTGCCTGCTGCTCAGTATTTCAACGAAGGACACTGGTGTAAAATTCACAGAACCCTTTCCATATGGTGTCGCAGCGTTTAGTTTTTTGTATGTGTTTTTTTTTTTCTTTTAAAGCTTTAATAAAGACATTATGCATAGGAGTTTACACTTCTGTCCATTTCTCCAGTGGAAAATTTTCACAAGGAAGGAGGTGATGGTGGTGGGCAGGTAGGTTGACAAACCTGGCTAAATGCAATAATACAGTGTACACAATTAGTTCCTGAAAGCGGCTTGTTTTCTTGCCCATGTTTAAACATTATAGAAAAGAAGTCACTTTCAAGGCGCCGGGTGTGGTGCTCAGAGCCACATAGAGCTCACCTGCTGTCCAGAGCCATGAAAAAAAAAGGGGGAGGGGGGTTTAAAAAAAAAAAAAAAAATCTATATTAGTGTTTAATCTACGAGTGTCCAGCAGGCCACTGAAGGTACAGATAAAGTGCTTTTCTTTACATGACACATTAAATAATTAAAGCAAGTACATATGAAACTCTGGATCTCAAACCCATGACACAGTTCCAAAAGGCCCTCAGACCCAGAACATCGAAAATATTATTAAAGTGAAAATCAAAGAAACCAAATGGAGAAGTAACATTTCTTCAAGGGGACTGAGAGAGATCCATCCCTCATGTGAGAACAGAACTATGAAAGATGGCATACTGCATGTTTTAAGACCTACACACTGATCTCTAGATGCAGGGAATACAAAAAGGAATTTCACATTATCATTTAAAGAAAGAGGAAAGAGACCTTACAATAAGACATGTCATTTAGTATCATATGATGTTCGTCAGTTTGCACTTTGATTTTTTTCCTGCCCAAGTAGACTAGGAGAATGCCACTAGAGCAGGCTGGTTGATGGTCTCCATGGCAAATTCATTACCTAGCCACTTTACTGACAGGCAGGACCCCTTCACTCACAGAAAACAGCAGCAGTGGGATCGTACAAGACTGTAGCGAGGTTTGCCTGTGCTTCACCGGCAATAAATACATTCGGATTTAGTGTCAAGCTACTCATTCCACTAAAACAGAAGTCCAAAAAAGAAAAAAATAAAATAAGACAGAAAGACAGGCAGAGTTCTCAAGGTGTCCCTGCTTGCTCCTTATGCTCCCTCAAGCTCAGAGGGCTCCTCTCAGGGAGGCCATTTTCTTTTCCCAGGCGAGTGAAAAAGAAATAAAGGGGGGAAAAAAGCACCTTCCCTCATAATATCCGTGGCAACCGCAAGTGCTCTCCATCCCAGGAGGGAATCATAGGAGGGGAGCGCGGGCTCCTGAATCCCAGCCAGGCTTCAGCCTTCAGCCTTCGACCTTCTCCCCTGAGAGAAGACACACACACATACATCAGTCAAAAAGCAGAACCTGGGGAGTATAAAGTATAATTGTGTGCTATGCAGCAAATGAATATTTTTATATATTTATGATATAATATTAAACGTTATTTTTTTCTTCTATGCACCTCATTAAATTGATTCTTACATGTTACACTAGAATTAGACTCCTCCATTTGTAATAATTATTATTTTGTCTGTATTGTTTGGGAGTGTATGAATATGTTCTATTTTAAAGTCTTTCATTAACAAGTATAAAATGTAACAACATTTCCCTATTTAGAAGAGTGAAAAGTTAGAAGAATTACAACAAAATTCAAATAATACCTTGTTATAATTACAAACTCCATGTCTAGTAAACTTGGGACATTCAATTCAATAAAATTCAATAAAAACAAGAATCTGTGGTTTAATTCACATGTAACTGATAGATGAACATAAAACAACCAAAAACAATTGTCCAATTTTGTCACTGAGCAGCTACATTGTATTCTGTAAATGTAAGCAAACTTTGAAATTGATTCCTGCAACACACTCCAAAAATTTTGGGGTAGAGGCCTCAGAATGCACTAAATATATAATAAATATAGCAAAATAGGCGTGCAAGTATTTCCAAAAAAGAAAAAGAAAGAACCTGAAAAGGACTTTGGACTTTGTGTCAAGAAACACAAACAGAAACTATAATGCAAGGAGAAAGCCATACATGTAGAACCACTAATGAGTTAACTGAGACAAGAAAGCTGTCTGTTGCCATCAGTATGATGTCTTTTCCTGGGAAGCCTATGGATATTTCAGCAAGATAATGCCAGGCCTCATTTTGTATGTGCTGCGTGTCTTCGTAGACATGTACCTCTTTATCTGGTTTCATTGCTGCTATAAACGGATCACATGTATTTGAGTTCATCCAAAAGCATGATATTTCCATATTTGGCCAACAGGCCAAATGTATTAAACAGAGCAGTAGATCTTTTCCACTTTGAGGAAGTATGACAACAAAAAGAGCAATATGAGCAAATTGTGTGGGGAGAATTCCATGATTATGTGACTGGACAGCTAAAACTGCAGGATAACACCCATCCTTGATTTTCAGACATAAGGCATTCAAGATCCAAATAAAAATGAAACAAGCTGCAGACTAAACTGCTGCAATGGGAATAGTGTGTTGGCCTGAGCAAATATTTAACATAACCAGAACTTCAATAAATATTAGTGGCATGACAAACATGAAAGAGCACTCTTCTAACCTGAGTACTGGTGCTTCTGTGGCACATTTAAACATAAATACAGATCACTTGAACTTTAAAAGAAAAAAATTACAGAATCAAATTACAAATCAATATAGATCTTTTCTCTTTTTTTCAGCTGGTCACTTCATGCCTTTGCTCATATGTACAATTCTCCACAAAATTTAGAAGACAATATACTTGTTCATTAAAACCTATTATTAACAAGCAGTAACATTTCTTTGAAAATGTCTAAGAAGGTCCCGTATATGGTGTGTGTCTTCAGTTATGTAGGGCTCTATAAAATCACAGACATTACTCGACACCAGTAAATGTAGGAACTTAACTTTCAGTTTGCAGATCCCACACTGGCCATTGTTCCACACAAAGGCCTGCAGCCGAATGGCTTCGCATCAGACCAGAAGACGCCGGCAAAACGCATGCGAATGCAAACAGAAGCGGGGAAGGCAACATACCAGACTTAGCTATCATGCTACATGGGCTGCATCACACAAAACTAAGGGTGGTGGATTGTATGTGTTTGTATAAAGCATGTTGGGGATTTTAAGATTTACTGCATTTATGTCTATATATTTTAATCCTGTTTTTATCCCTCCATTCAAAGATTCCACCCATGCTCTCCGCATTGTGGAAATCATAGGGCCCTAGGTACGTTTTCATACACAATCAGCACTTAATGGGAAAAGAGTGCTCAAACAACCCCTACCCAAAAACAAAAAACGTGTATGAAGCACACTCAGATTGTAGCTTAGGACTAGTTTTTGCTGCAGTGTAATGGCGGTCTTGCACTGTATGATACCTACTCTATTTGCTTGGTAACAGGCTGTTTTTCCACTACACTACCACTGCCCCAAAAAAATACAAAAGAAACAGCGGGCTTTGTAAACCACAGCAGTGGCAGTAACACTAAATGTTGCATTGTGTACTCGCACTTTGTTTTTATTTATTTTGTTTTGCGTGGGGGGGGGGAACTGAACAACCCTCCGTGGCACAGGAGAGTGCAATTTTTCCTGCCTTGTTGCCTCGTGAAGCTCTTGAAGGAGTTTTCATCGGCCACTAAGGACCATTTGGACTTCTTAAAAAACACAGTGTACTTTTACGAGCTGTTGTTGGGAGTTGAATAAAAACAAATGTGATAACTAATGAAGTTGGTAGATTTTACAAAAGCTTAGTTTGTGCTCAGTGTCTGTATGTCCTCATGTAGACAAATCTCTCTTGCCAATCCACACTCTGCAAGTCCCGTTTCCACATACCAGGTACCCAATTTGCCTAATCAAAAGTTGAACAGAGTAGATTCTGTGCAACTGAAAAGATATTTTAATATATATAACTGTGGCTAATGCTGCTAGCTGCCTAAGTATGGGTAACTCAAGTAGATATGAAAGGCAAAACGGGCTGTAAATAATACATAATGAGATTAAACATCAAGATTGATTTACTTTCATTTAAGTATCATGACATTTTAAACCAGATAACATCCAGTGTTTTGGACATAGCACCTTCATTGACTGTATGTAAGTAATGTTTAACTACATTTATCAATGCTGGCCAGAGAGTTTCGTGAGCAGTCAGCTACAATAAACTATAACTGATGAGTATAAAGGCCAGGTTTGACTATAAATATTCCCTACATTTTCCAGGATAGGTTATTGCAGGCATGGTAATCAAATTTTTATGCTTTGGAAGTAATATCAAATGCTGTCTACTCACTTCTTTTTAAATTTAATAATACTGTCAGCAAATCAAGAGCTGAGTCACCCATAAAAAATGTCAACTTAGCACAATGTGATCTGGCTAATGACATGGTGGCCTAAACCTAAATTCTAGCTACTCACATGCTGAAACATTGCTCTGCTGCTGAAATCCTCCTGATGAGCCACAGTGATTTTTTTCCATCATTGCAGTCAAAACACTATTTATAAGCAATACGTTTAAAACATAACTCATCATTTATAAATTATGGTTCGCCCAATACTAAATAAATAATACATTTCTTATTTGGATCTTGAGTGCAAAGGTAGAGAGAGCAAATGCAAAACACAGGTGATCTCCAGAAAATGGGTTGGGGGAGCGGGGGAAAGGTTTGCAGAAATCTCACCTATGTCTCGCAGTGTGAGATCAGAGAGGTGATCTCAGAACTCATGTGGCCCACAGCTTTGGCCGCCTCAATGATGGCACGGCGGTACATCCCTTTCTTTTTGCGGTTGAAACGCAGTCTGAAGAACTCACGGAAAGGTGAAAGCTTGGCCACAGACAACTGTGAGGTTGTGGGGGAGCCGAACCAAGATACTTTTGCCTCGGGCCAGGGAGCATTCACCTCGCCTTCGTCCCGCCTGCTCCCACTAATGCTGAGGACACGTGCTGGCCACCAGGGGAAGCCATGGATCTTCCCCCATACTACGTCTCCTACAGTAACTGCATGGCCTTCCTCTGTCACACATTTGCTCATGCTGCGTGTATGCAGTCGCACTGTCAATGGCGGGACAGTCTTGCCTTGGCTCTCGCGAGTTGAGGACGACGATGAGACTTCACCAGGCGCCAGGTCAGACAACTCAGGTGAAGTGCCATCTGAGCTGAAGGACTTGGACTCATCTAGGCTGTCAGTGCTACATACAGACAGGCTAGAAGAGTCTGCTTTGCGTTTGCGAAAGTTGATAAGCAGGGTAAGGTCACCATGCCTCTCACCTTCCTCTCCTGAACTGCCCGACCACAGTTCTAGTGGGTTCTTTTCCTCACCAGAATCCTTGGGCAAAACAGGACCAGACGCTCTTGGACTCCTGCGTCTGGGATCCACTAACTCTGCCTCATACACAGACACATGCTCCTCTCCATCACCACGAGACCTTAACCTGATCTTGGGTGATGGAATATCCTGATCTGACAGCTTTGGAAGTTTGAGCTTGGGGATAGACACCGTAAGTCCAGTTCTGATGGTGTCTATTGGGGGTCGCAATTCTTTTTTGGGCTCACGGCTGCTGTCATGTTCCCCATTCTGCATTAGCTGCTTGGGGCAAAAGGGTTTTACTGAACCATGTACTCTAGAAGGGATCTTCATGACTTCACCTTTCCCTTGTGGAGTGCTGTATGAGATCTTTATCACTGGACTGTGTGGAACAACATCACTACCTGTGAATTTCTCTTCCTCTTTCCTGTCTTTTCTGAACCTCTTGCTCTCATAACTGGAAGTATCCTCTCGCCTCTTTGATTCCTTTGTACTGTCAATATCTTCTTTCCTTTGCCCTTTGGGCTGGGCTTCCTTAGTATGTTCCTCTCCATGTGGTGCATTTTCTTTCCTGGATGGCTTGGCCACTGTGGACCCATCTTTGCTGTCCTCATCACTGGTTAGTGTGTTCTTGCACTTTTCACAAAGCACCTGCCTAGGCCGAAGTCTAATCGTGCTCATGGTCATACGCCCAGGTTCCCGAGACCGCCTCTTCTTCCTTTTAATTGGCCTGGGCGGAGGCTGGGGAACCCACTGGCTATATGTGTGTCGCACCCAAATAGGCTGAGGAAAAGGAGCACCCTCAAAGTATGGTGGATAAGTAGCCTGGCCTGGCAGCACTGGGACAGGGATGGGGGTACAAGGGGGCTTTTCAGGCTCTGTGTTCTCATCCTTTGGTCGCTGTGCTGATTGAATAGGAGGTTTGGAACATGGCTCCTCATTCAGGATTTCACATTCCTGTTTGGATATGAAAGGCTCCTCTGACTTTCCTACAACATCTGGCAGGCAGAACAAACCAGTCCTACACAGGGAAAAAGAGAATGCCTATGAGAACACGGAACAGTTTCAGAATGAAAAACAAACACACACAGAGGAAAGAAAATAAGCCAATAAACTGAGTACAGATTAGTCATTAAGGTTAAATACATTACACAAATGTTTTTAAAATATGTAGTCAGGCATGTACATTCACCACTGTAGAGAGAAACACTATTTACTTTTAGTCCTGCTGTGTAAACTAGCACCATTAGGAATAAATACAGGGCTTTAAATTCCTGTTTTGCAACATACAGTGGGATGATTATAAATTTTTTAATCTCCCTGGAACTAAAATTCATGGTAGAGCAACACCATCTGCAGTTTTATCTTGATTTGGTAGCACTAACAGAGCAAATCAAAGCATACAACTATCTAAGTCTTAGAACAAACCTTCAGCCATTAAATAAAGTAAGACTACAATACATGGGGCAAATTAATAGTAAAATATTTGTATAATATTCAAGTTACACCATTTTTAAACACAAGAAAATAAGCAGAAAAAAAGGAGATGGTAAAATAAGTGGGTGAAAAAAAAAGAGCATTCACTAAAGGCTCTATCGCTTTAAGAAAATATTGCGGCTCACCAGTGAGTCAAACCTGGCACTTTATTACACAAGACATACATTAATTCTATGCAGAAAACACCACATGCCACCCAGAACCCAAGCTCATCTCCGATAGCAGAAATTTGTGTTTTGATCAGAGTTCATGTTTCAGCTTGTTTTGAAGGGGGAAATGGACATCGACTTCTCTATGCCAAAGACAAAAGCGACCACCCAGAATGTTTTCAGCCAACATATGGCATGCTATGCAAGTGCATCAGTGCACAAACATGGATAACTCATGTGTATGTGTAATGTACAATTCATTTATATAAATATTAGACCTATCCAAAAATAAAACACAAATAAGTCTAAGAAGCTTTTATTTCAACAGGAGCAGCAGGAGTCTTTGCTTGACCTCAAGCTCTGCCTAAATTTCCACTGGCTCACTGCTGAAATAGCATGAATTAGGACATGATTTTATGCTGGTGTTTAATTGTACCGAAGCTACAGGTGTAGTCACACTAGGCAGTCCGTCTCAGGCCTGGGCACATTTGACTGCTATAGTCTAGTTCATTTGACTAGAGTGATAACGCCATACTATATTAAAAAATAAAAAAACCACAGCCTGATGAAACGAGCATGCTTGGTCCCTGAAAATTAAATGCAGTGTGAGTGCAAGCCAGCTGGGAAGTGCGTATAACTGTACTCTGGCATAGTACAAGGCAACTGCCCTCAAATTTACACTTATTTCCACATTCTAAGAAAGTTCAGATGATGAATAATTCATATGCCAAAGTGGTCTGGACTTGTTTTTCTGGAACTTTGAGGAATGAGCCAGTGCTTCTCTGGCTTGCCTGCCGTCCAGATTTGTCTACTGAAAATGTACAGGTCATCATGAAGAGAAGGATCAGATAACGATGATCATAGACAGTTGAACATTTGAAATCTTGCATCAAGCAAAGGTGGGCAAAAATTTCACTTGGAAAACTGCAGCAAATAGTATACTCAGTCCCTAAATGATTAAAACAAGTAGCTAAAAGGAAAGATGATGTAACAAAGACGTGAACATGCAGGCAATTTGAGTGTGCTGCAGACGAAATTCAAAATTTGTTTATATTTATATTAACACATTTAAATTTTATAAACTGACTTTATTCTATAATAATATTTTTAAAATATATATTTATATTTTTCTGTTAAATAAGGATTCAAGACTATTAGCAACTCACCAGTACTTGTTTTTATTGCATTTTACTAAAAAGTATCAACTTGTCTGAAAAAGGAGTGTGTGTATTTGGTGTTTGGTGCATTTTTTTAAAGCCTTACTTTTTGCCTACGTAAATCCTCTCATTACCCAACTCACCATGCAGTCATTTTATAAAGGACACGAATGAAGCAACAGAATCATGACATTACGGAACATTGCCTTTTGTCATCAGAAGGCTGATCTCGAGTACATGTGCAGTACTGCAGTGCAAAAAAAAATACTCATGCTATGAATAATGCTAGCATGGCATTGATGTATAGGGCAGGAACTCACAATATTTCACCAAACCACCAGTGTGGGGCTATAGCCAAGGCAGATAGCTCCATAGCTTGGCTCTGTCAGAGCCAGCAGACAAAGACGCCAACGTGCCTGCCACAGAACACACTCCCCCCGCCCTCGCTGAACAAAACAATCCCATCAACCACCAGGGATGTAGGCAGAGAGCCAGGAGATTTGGTTGTTTTCACACCCTGTCTGATATTTGATTGTATGGGGATTATTAATTAAACCCTATAAGACAATCTCCCCTCCCGCACAGGCAGACCTTGGAGACATTTGATAAGAAAAAAAAAACAAAACAAAAAACAATCGTATGAGTCTCTAGACATAAACAGCAAAACGTATAATTATTAATGGCCTGTGGCTAAACAAATAGGCAGTGTAATTCTGTATTAGATTTCACCCTATTCAAATAAAACTTCTTGTGCATGAAACCACCCTGGATAGACACTACTGTACTAATCATGCACTGAAAAAAAGCATTATGCGAGGAAAGCTAACCTCCCCTGTCTAAAAAAAAGAATGTAGATGGAAGACTACAAAGATCCCAGTTTTTTCAATTTATAAAAGCAGTATGCTTGAGCACCAGTGACTCAGCACTGTGATTCAATCCATGTGGACACATGATTGTTACTGGAAATGACTATCAATGAAATAATTGAGAAGAAAGAATTTTAAGATTTAAGAGATTAGTGTTTGATAAACTCAACTTAGTAGTGCTAAGGAATGGAAAGAATTTGACAGTAGATCATCATCATCATCTTTTCCTCTTACTCAATTTCAGGGTCGCAGTGGCAACAGGGCGAGCAAAGAAACCCAGACGCCTCTGTCCCCCCACCAGCTCCTCCTTGAGGAACCTAAGGAGTTCCCAGACCAGCCAGGAGATATAATCCCTCCAGCGTGTCCTGCCACAGGGCCTCCTTCCAGTTGGATGTGCCTAGTATACCTCCATTAGGAGGCGTCCAGGAGGCATCCTCATCAGATGCCCGAACCACCTCAACTGACTCCTCTCAGCATGAAGGAGCAGCGACTCTACTCCAAGCTCCTCCATAATCACTAAGCTCTTCACCCGATCATGGAGAGTATGCCCAGTAACCCATCAGAGAAAACTCTTTTCTGCTGCTTGTATCCACGATCTTGTTCTTTCGGTTATTAGCCAGAGCTTGTGACCATAAGTGAGAGTGGGTACATAGACTGACTCGTAAATTAAGAGATTTGCTTTATGGCTCAGCTCTCTCTTCACCATAAAGGTCCGGTAAAGTGACCGCTAGAGGTGGGTGATATTGTCATAAAATAATATAACAATTTTTCAGGGTATTATGGCGATAAAGATATTCTTGGCGATATAAACAAAACACTGAAAAAAACTTTTATTAATTTCAAAAACACACTATTGCGATAAAAACTGTTATATTACTATTATTTATATTAATATATATTTTTTACACAATACCATGGTATTTTGTAAACAAACCACCTCCGTATAGCTTAAGTCACTCCCCTTTTTTGGGAGCAAATTCCTCCACCTCAGAGACACTTTCCACTTCACAGTGTCTAAACCACTCATGTAAAGACTGTAGGCCTTATTATAGGTAACTGTATGATGTCATTATATAAACAAGTCAGAATATCAACATAGATTTTTTTTTATATCGTTTTAAAAATGATGACGACATTATTGCGAAAGATACAATATGGCACAGCCCTAGTGACGACATTATTGCAGACACTGCACATAACCTACGGTAAACCTTACAATACCTTTTCCCATCACGAGTGAACAAGAACCCGAGGTATTTTAACTCCTTTACTTTGGGTACTACTTGACAGTGGATACATTTAGATATAATTCAGAAGCTCTGAAGCAGTTTTTGCTATATTATTTGAGCATTTGTGTGTTGTGGAAGAGTCTATGAGCCTATATGATGGTGAGAGAGAGAGAGAGCGAGAGAGAGGTCAAAACGCTGGTAGAGTTCTGATATAGCACTGCTATAAATACACAGGATTTTCAAGTCTACTGTACCTCAACTGTAACACAGTCTGTGTGACTGCCATTCTCAACACTATAGAAGATACTATTTCACAAAGCCTAGATATCTCTTAGATGTTCAATACAATTTAACAGTGATTTAACTAGCAACACACAACCTTTGTCTTTGGGAAAAACTGCCTATCTAGCAAGTTTAGCCAATCTAATATAAATGGCCAGATAATTGCTCAACCAAGTACACATCATACTGCACTGTCGACAAAATAAGTTATCACAGCATGCATGTTTGTCTTTTTATGGAGCTGGGAGCTTATGATTTACAGCCTAATATACAGGAGGTGACATTATGAGGGCTACATATACAAACATGTATGAGTATGTAAAGATGTGTCTTGTAAAAACACTACTTTCATTAAAAAAAGAAAGAAACAATGATCAACATCACATCACAATACATCACATCATAACATATAGAGCTGTTATTCAAGCATTTATTGCTGAGGACAATTTGAGTTAGCAACAACGAGCTACAACAATGAGAGATTGTCCTTCCCATCAGTGGCATTTTAGTACAAAAAAATAATGATAAAAAATAAATAAAACTCACTTACGCTTATATTATCCATTCTAGATGTAGCACAAAATCCAGTACCTGAATGTAGGTTGAATGTTACATGATTACTGTATTTAAATTGCGATAAAGGATAAATGGCTAATGGAGAGCACCAAATCTTAACTGGCAGGTTTATTTGATAGATATAACGTGTTGACACAAGTACAAAATACAATGAACCGTCGATATACACTAGTATACTGGTGTCTAAAACTGCTTAGGTGTGCTCATCCTAAAATTAAGCGTTTAAAAGCTGAACCCTGCCTTGGCTTTGTATAAATGAAAGGCCTCCTTGTATCTGTCTGGCCTCTGAACAGTTAGCTTAGCTAGCGATACCAGGCCTCCACTGATGCGATGCTAACGGGTTATTTTCTGCTGCATGCAGAGAGCAGAGAAAAAACGGTTTTAATAAAAGTAGCTTACTTTTTGTTGCAGTCGAGCAGAATGCCAGTGTAGTTCTTCTCACGGTAGGTGAGCGTCACCACCAGCGTGTCGTTGACTATCTGCTCGACGGTGACGGGGACGCGGGAGCCGGCCCGCAGCTCCTCCGCTGCGGCCTCCATGCTCCTCCGACTCGACTTGTCCGGCGTGTCCGGCTTCGCGATGCTCGGTCCCGGCCGCCGGAGGCGCTCGCGTCGGCCTCAAGCTCCTGCTCCGTCTCCACGAGAAACACGGAGGCTACACAGGGGCACGCAATGACGCCATCAGCCCCACCGGGGCAATTACAGCACATCCACCAGCAGTGACATCACAAAGAGGAGAGAAGTGGAAAAACGCCGACTCTCCGCTTCTTCTCTTCTCTACTCGGCTGTATTCACATACTGGCAGATTTTCTCTGCACTGGTTCACACCGCGCACTTCTCACCGCCTTCAGCCACTCGGCAACGGCTCTCACTTCACTTCCCGCAGAGATTCACACCAAGGAATTTTACCCACAAAATAGCAACCAATTTGTTTGCATCCAACATATAGAAATTATATCTATTATAAATAGTACATTGTAACAAAGTGTCAATCCATAGAACTCTTATTTGAGAAAATACCCGTTTACTGTAGCACCGCTCGATTTTGTGGCCATTGTACAACAGAAAAGGATTTTTAACTGTAATACTCTATATTCCTGTGAACATTCAGTTTTTTGTCAAGTCTTTTTCAAGTCTTTGAATCCCACTCCACATTATCTTCTGTATGTTCCTAAAGAACATTTTTAAAAAGAAGACATTCAATAGATTTTAGCATGAATTAATGATGTAAATAAAACTGCTACTTGAACAATCTGTTAATCTGTAGCTCTCTGTCTACATCCAGGCACCTGGCAGTGACTAACACATTAACCTAAAAAGCACACAATACAATTTAATCTGGGTTGATATGCTTCTGTTCAGTGTCAAGTGTCAACTGACTTGCAACCATCGTTGTAAACACAGACAAAAATATTTATGTAATACACGAAACATGAATGTCTTCTAAACATTTATTTTCTTACGAGTGTTAAAAACACCTTTATGCACATAAGAAAATGCTATGCTGTTTTTTAGAACAATATATGTAGGCCTTATTCTTAAAATGGCTGCCTCTTAAAGCATGTTTTATTGACTGGATTTGAAAGAAGCCAGGATTATAATGGAAAACGCGCCACACTGTGGTAAAACAGGACATTTTATGAACATTGAATGGTCATAGACAATAGTAGGCAAACAATTTCAAATTCCACATTGAATCTGGAAACAAAATACCACTTTATCAGATTGCTTTGTGTTAGCTGGGCTTATTTATTTATCATAAAATACAAATGTCTCCCCAGTGAAGGCTGTGAATCGATACTCCAGATCTCTCTCCTGTCTCCTTTTTGCAAACTCTAGCTGCAACTGTTTTAAATTACAAACATATAAGGAGAAATATTTCAGATACACATTATCTGACAGAACAAAAGTACATACTACATATTATATTTACTATTTCTTTAATGACAGCAGTAATGCACTTTTTCAGAATTAAAGTAGAAATACGAAAATAATAATTTCTGATGGAGTAGAATGAATTAAGACCATTTTGGACATTCTTTTCTTCAGTCTGATATAGGATTGGCAACAGTTTCTATAAGCCATTACAATGTGAAATATGTGAGCGAATTGCAATTTAACTTTTTTATAAGTCATTTGCAAATACTAAACACTTTTATTTTCAATAGAATCTAAGTACATTTTGCAACTAATTGCCCCTATAGTAACAAAGAACATTTAGAATTTTTCTGATTCCAAAACATCTACTGCAGTTGTCATGGAGGGCAGCAGTACTCTAAAACCAGAATAGAGAACCACTGGCCTTTTACATTCGGTTTGTGATGTGTTTCTTTCTCTCTTTACCTCACTGCATGCATCTGAATCAACCAGACAGCTCATAGAACAGTGTATTTCAGCGTAGGGTCTCACCTTCTCTGTCTCCTGAGCCTCGGCCTCAGGGGGTCCTCTGGGTCTTCTTCGTCTCTCTTGAATCATCTGAACATGATTTCGGATGCGTTGTTCCAGCTCTCGATCACGTGCCACTCTTAGGACATTACAATACAGTAAAGTTGTACACACATTTTACTGACAAATATTTAGATTGCCAGGTTCAATTCTACTTCATGTCCACTAATATAGGGAATGAATGCATTCATTCCTTAAACAGTTTCATTTCCATTCATTTAAATTTCAATTAAGCTCTAAACAAACAAAGTTTAAAGGAACCAATCTGATAAATTAATTAATCAATACAATAATATCTGTAATTCTTATGTCTTACCACTAGTGGTCAGGATAAACCTTTTTTCCTACATCTATCTAATTAAAAAGGCACGTACAGTAGTTGTGAGCAGCATGGCGCAACAGTTAGTAGCCCTGTCACAAGGCTCCAGGGTCTGGTGATTGTGGCTTCAAACCCTGCCTTAGATCACTGTCTGTGAGTGTTGTGTTCTCCCTGTGTCTGCGTGGGTTTACTCCCAGAGTTAAAAACACATGTCGGTAGGTTGAGTGGCTATTCAAAATTGGCCACAGATATGTATGTGTTATTGACTGTGAGTGTCAATGAGGGCGCCTTGTCCAGGGTGTGTACCTGCTTTGCACCCAGTGATTCTTAGTAGCTTCTGGACACATGACCCTAAACAAGATTAAGCAGTTACAGAAAGTGAATGAATGAATTAATTATATAATAATTGCAGACCTGGTATTTTCTGTTTCTTTATGAGCCATAGGTGACATTCTTGACCTCTGTAGGGTATTCAGGGCTTCATTTTGAGACACTGACATGGAATTCTAGACCAACAGTTGGAGACAGAAAAGAATATAATCACTATACTCTTTAATGTACTACAAGACCTAAGCTTAGTATATGACCCACAACTGAAATCATCCATTGAGAAACTGTAACAATTTTTCTGTCTAATTTGGCTGAAAATACTCTGCCAGTTTGATTACAAATAATGTGTGGGTGTTTTAGGCCACATGGTGATTGGCAATGTAAACAACCCCCATGACAGCAGACACTTCAGTATGCACAGACACCTAACAGATATTATGATATAAGCTTACAGAGGTAAAATTGTGTTCATGCAGAAGTCACTGTTGATGCTTAGATATTTGACCAGAACATTACACAAACTCCACTGCAATTGTTCAATTATACTACCGTGGCATAGATGGCAAGCATATAAACAGTATGTGATTTGTCCTTGACATCATTTAGAATAAACAGGCCTGGTAATTATAAAAATAAAACAAAACTGGAAATGGTGGTGGCCTAGAAAACACCCAAAATCTCACTGTACATTGTAGCTCAAGTTTTATTAATGAGACTTAGTGTGGCAAGGGATCGCATGAAAATTTTTGCCTTATTGAGAATTTCATGGAAAAACCAACAAAAAAAAAACATAAGGTATAACTTTTTTCAGTGTGCTCTCAGCCAAATACCTTTCAACAAAGGTCCAGAATCTCTCCCTGAAAATGAACAACACTGTTCCTAATTTCAGAGATTTAAGGAAATAAGTTTATTGCTCTTTTAAATTCATTCCATTCACCACCAGGCAGACAGGGACTTCTTTGGAAGAAAGAGCCATTGATAGCTAGACCTATGTCTGTCTGAGGTCATGAGAGTCTGAGCTTGAAGGACGAGCGCTGTAACATAATTTTTCTCAGAGCCTCACAGTTTGACTGAAAAAAAAAAGTGCACTGCATTTGTTCCCCTCTTTTATTTTATGAAAAGGGGCAAATATGATGCATATTTGGGCAAAGATTGCTGGGTATATTGAAAACATTGATGGAAGGTAACACCATGACATTGAAATTGTGATTATTTATTAATTATTATATAAAGTGACAAATAGTTTTTCAATATACAGTTGATCTTAAATTTGGAGGTGTCATTTCCCATCTGATGTACTTGGATCAAGCCTGCTCTTGTCTAAAATTATATAGATTATAGAGTTATATAGATGAATGTCAAGTTTTTAAACTTTTGGCTAGAAAGCACAATGTGACTTTACCTCTTCTCTTTGCCACTGTCTTGTGTCCTGCTTCTGTTCCAGTATCTTCCTCTCTTGCATGATCCTGGCCTGATTTCTCCACTCCAGCAGCACTTCCTCATCTCTGACATGCACACAGTTCATAGAATTGAGAAGCATGGTATAGCTATTTACACATGTATGTATATTCACATTAAAATAGTATTTATGCTATAATTTGTTTGAGTATTTCAATGCAGTTTTTAAGTTATAAGTCAGTCTAGTATTTCTTTACATAACAAGAAGCAAAATACAGGTGCTAGTCATAAAATTAGAATATCATGAAAAAGTAGATATATTTCAGTAATTCCATTCAAAAAGTGAAACTTGTATATTATACTCATTCATAACACACAGGCTGGTATATTTCAAGTGTTTATTTCTTGTAATTTGATGATTATAACTGACAACTAATGAAAACCTCAAATTCAGTATCTCAGAAAATGAGAATATTGTGAAAAGGTTCAGTATTGAAGACACCTGGTGCCACACTCTAATCAGCTAATTAACTCAAAACACATACAAATGTCTTTTAAATGGTCTCTCAGTCTAGTTCTGTAGGCTACACAATCATGGGGAAGACTGCTGACTTGACAGTTGTCCAAAAGATGACCATTGACACCTTACACAAGCAGGGCAAGACACTAAATGTCATTGCTAAAGAGGCTGGCTGTTCACAGAGCTGTGTCCAAGCACATTAATAGAGAGGTGAAGGGAAGGAAAAGATGTGGTAGAAAAAAAGTGTACAAGCAATAGGGATAACCACACGCTGGAGAGGATTGTGAAACAAAACCCATTCAAAAATGTGGGGGAGACTCACAAAGACTGGACTGCAGCTGGAGTCAGTGCTTCAAGAACCACCACACACAGACGTATGCAAGACATGGGTTTCAGCTGTCGCATTCCTTGTGTCAAGCCACTCTTGTACAAGAGACGGCGTCAGAAGCATCTTGCTTCCAAAAAGTACTGGATTGCTGCTGAGTGGTCCAAAGTTATGTTCTCTGATGAAAGTACATTTTGCATTTCCTGTGGAAAGAGACAGGAGGAGATGAATCCACGTTGCTTGAAGTCCAGTGTAAAGTTTCCACAGTCAGTGATGATTTGGGGTGCCATGTCATCTGCTGGTGTTGATCCACTGTGGTCCAAGGTCAATGCAGCCATCTACCAGGGAGTTTTAGAGCACTTCATGCTTCCTGTTGCTGACCAACTTTTAGGAGATGCAGATTTCATTTTCCAACAGGACTTGGCACCTGCACACAATGCCAAAGCTACCAGTACCTGGTTTAAGGACCATGGTATCCCTGTGCTTAATTGGCCAGCAAACTAGCCTGACCTTAACCCCATAGGAAATCTATGGGGTATTGTGAAAAGGAAGATGCAATATGCCAGACCCAAAATGCAGAGGAGCTGAAGGCCATTATCAGAGCAACCTGGGCGCTCATAACACCTGAGCAGTGACACAGACTGATTGACTGCATGCCACACCGCATTGCTGCAGTGATTCAGGCAAAAGTAGCCCCAACTAAGTATTGCGTGCTGTACATGCTCATACTTTTCATGTTTGTACATTTCAGTTGGCCAGCATTTCTAAAAATCCCCTTTTTTGTATTGGTCTTAAATAATATTCTAGCTTTCTGAGATACTGAATTTGTGGTTTTGTCAGTTATAATAATCAAAATGAAATAACCACTTGAAATATATCTATGTGTCTATGTGTAATGAATGAGCATAATACACATATTTCACTTTTTGAACGAAATTACCGAAATAAATTAACTTTTTCATTATATTCTAATTTGATCACCAGTACCTGTATCATATGCTCCTTCCCTTGCTTGTACCTCTTCACATTTGACATTATACAACCATTCTGTTTGAAGCTGTATCATCAGATTCATCTGTAAGATCAAATCCCTCCCTGCGTCTGTATTATTAGCCAAAAGCTTTGTCTGAATATGCATCAAGGGCTTGAGGTAAATGCCCTAATATACTGCACTCAGCTCTCATTTGTCAGTCATGCCGCTGAGGAAAAGTACTCAGTTCTGCTTAGGTTTTATTGTGTTGTTCTGAATGTTCTTAACAAAGCTAAGAAAACTTCCTTATAGTCCTTATATATCACATAGAAGCTTTCTGTTATAAAGAAGCAAAATCTCCAAACATACTTCCTTCTTTGTTCAAGCAAGGCTTGTTTTTCCTTCGGATTCTTCATGGCTGTTAATCTCCTCTCCTTGGATCTCTTCCTATGCTGAAAATTAGATGAAGGCAACTCTGGGAATAAACCTTGCACCTCTTGTGTCCTATAATATAATCAGTATATAATATTTTGTAACTTCACTTTACTGAATTGAATATTGCTATTCAGTGAATTATTCTCATTCAGTGAATCTGAAGCACAAGTGACAGTTTGGAAAAATGTAAGGTAAATAGAAAATATTAGAATTAAACAACAAACTGGTGGCCACTGACCTCCAGTCAATTCTAATTATGTTAGCATGTTACTAAGATACTTCTTAAATAATTAACCATATATGATTATGTATCATATCTCATAAACATGTTTTAATTTGTTTGATGCAAAACAACCCTAAGCATACACAGCATCGACTGTGTGGAATGTATATACATTTGTTGTTCTGTAAAATGTTAAATATAGCTCATTATAGCCCACAATAGGCCTCCTGTCTGCTGGATTACTTTTCAGTTCATTTCAATTACCTTTTGGTTGACATGGGATGAATTTTAGGAGATCTGTCGCCCCCTGTTGTTCTGAGGCGGTGTGTTGACTGAATTGTAGATGAAATGTAGCCTAAATCTGCCCTCTCCATCTGGATCATTCTCTGCCGGAGCTCTTCGAAGTGCTGAAGCTCGCTGTCATCTACCTCTTCCTCCAGGTCTGTACTGGAACTGAGCACCTCTGCCAACGGTAGCCTGTCCACAGCGGGCATGTCCAAATCTGGAAAAGAGAAGAAATGAAACTTAATATGCAAATGTATGCAGACAAAGAGTGGACACTGGCATGATGTAACCTCTCAGGTCACCAGATAGCTATGCCTGGTCCCAGCCCAACATTTCTGGCCACAGCTAAAGCTTAAGGTGGAAGGCGATGTATTGTAAATTTAAATTTTTTATTACCTCTAGATGTATCAATTGAATTAGAAAGCGGCGTGACATACAGTAATTCACTATGAAAGAGATAGCAGCTTAATGCCTGCCCACTGAGCTTGTCAAGAATCTGCACAGCAGTAAATCAATAATTTTCTATCCAGCTTGAACAGCAATTTCCTTGGATTTCTCTTAGGATTTGGAAACAAACTGTGACCCCAGGTTCTCTCCTCTGTAACATATAATTAGTTTACTGATGTATTCAACACCTGCAAACCTGATTACCATCAGATAACATCATCCTGAAGAGGGGTGGAGGGGGAGTGGCAGGGGTTATCGATCATTTTCATTCAGCTAAAAATATTTCAGGGTTGTGCTGCTCCAAAGCAGAGCCACACGCGCCGTCTCCAAGGGAACAGAAGTCACACCACTGAAGCAGAACCAGGGCAAGGAGCTATTTTTGAGGCAGGCCGTCCTTTTTATGCAAAGCCACAGATGGTAACGGACAACACACACATTTAAACACAAACACGTGCACACACACTTATATACACACACAGGTACGGAGCTATACACCTTCACTTGGCTGGTTCACTGGCAGGGTTCTGTGCACACTCAGGGGCCACTGAGCAATGGCTCTCTGCCGTAGGAACTGCAGGATATGAGCAAGGCCCTGCTGCAGGACATCCTGTGGTGGAAAGGAGACAGGACATCTCCTCAGACTTAGGGCTCTTAGTGTGATCACAGTACCTGCAGGAAAACACAGGAAAAAAACAGACAAAGCTGAATTTTACACAAATGATATTCATCTTACAAGTTTCAAAACTATTCAAAGTGGTTCGCCAATACCTTACTCAGGGAGAAGTCCTGAATCAGGAGGTATGTTCCTGTACAAGGTGAGAATGCCATCTTTCACCCTCACTATTTTTTCTCCCTAATCAATAGTTGTAGACAGTTCCAGCTGATGGCTAGCTAGGACTCCACCAGTCACACAAAATGCCCCAAACCTGGGAAGGTAAACATTTGCTTCTCCTGAGACATACAAAACCAGCCACCGCCCCTTTTTGAACTGCCACAAATGCAACTACATTGGACAGTTTGGCGCCCTGGAGTAGAACAGCAATGATTTACATATGTCCATCAGCCAACAGACAGTTACACCATCCGTTTACTCCCGGCCTCTTACTCAATTGGGACTGACCCAGTGATCAGAGGCATGCTTACCACTGTAATACATGATATTTACTTTTAATTACATGTTTTTATCATTTGGAAACTAAGTACACTAATTGATTGGAGTGTGCCTCCAGAGGTAGGGCTATGATTTAGGAGCAAGGGACGAAATGGGATCACACCCTAAAGCCTTCAGTGGATGCTGCTTTTTTATATTTTCCGTTCTTATAGTGTAATGTTTCAAAATTCTGTAAATTTAATATTCTATGAACTTGACACTTATATATACCTAAAGCCTATTTTTTTTCTTTTTTATATTTCTACAGACCAATAAATTATTTTAAAATTATATCATTATTCAGCCAAGTAGTTGTTTGGGGCGGCAAGAAAGTGAGAGGGCAGCACGGTGGAGCAGCAGGTAGTGTCGCAGTCACACAGCTCCAGGGACCTGGAGGTGGTGGGTTTGATTCCTGCTCCGGGTGACTGTCTGTGAGGAGTTGGTATGTTCTTCCTGTGTCGGCGTGGGTTTCCTCTGGGTGCTCCGATTTCCTCCCACAGTCTAAAAACACACGTTGGTAGGTGGATTGGTGACTTAAATGTGTCCGTAGGGGTGAATGTGTGAGTGTGTGTGTTGCCCTGTGAAGGACTGGCACCCCCTCCAGGGTGTATTCCTGCTTGCGCCCAAGGATTCCAGGTAGGCTCTGGACCCACCGCGACCCTGAATGGGATAAGCAGTTACAGATAATGAATGAATGAAAGTAGTTGTTTGCATTATATGCTGGCCAGCAGGTAGTGTCGCTGTCACACAGCTCCAGGGTCCTGGGGCTGGGGTTGTGGGTTTGCATGGGTTTCCACTGGGTGCTCCGGTTTCCTCCCATGGTTCAGTAACACACGTTGGTAGGTGGATTGGCGACTCAAAAAATGTCCATAGGAGTGAGTGTGTGTCGCCCTGCAAAGGACTGGCGCCCTCTCCAGGGTGTATTCCTGGTAGGCTCCATACCCACCGCGACCCTGAACTAGATATCCGGTTACAGAATATAAACAGTACTGTGCAAAAGTTTTAGGCACCAAAGATTATGAGATTTAAAAAGCTATTTATCTGAGCAAGGGTTTATTTGCTAAAAACAAACAAACAACAAATAACACCCAACATTAGAATAAAACATTATTCCAGTAAGTGTGATATTCTGTGTGTGAATGTGTTGGTTTAAACTTTTTCCAAAACTCTCCTTGTGGCAGTCCGTATTATTTCATTCATTCATTCATTATCTGTAACCTCTTATCCAGTTCAGGGTCACAGTGGGTCCAGAGCCTGCCTGGAATCATTGGGTGCAAGGCAGGAACACAGCCTGGAGGGGGCGCCAGTCCTTCACAGGGCAACGCACACTCACTCACACCTACGGACACTTTTGAGTTGCTAATCCACCTACCAATGTGTGTTTTTGGACTGTGGGAGGAAACCGGAGCACACAGGGAGAACACACCAACTCCTCACAGACAGTCACCCGGAGCGGGAATCAAACCCACAACCTCCAGGTGGGGCTCTGTGACTGCGACGCTACCTGCTGCGCCACCGTGCCACCCTCAAAGATTTAAATATATATATAATTATCTTAGGTGCCTAGGACTTCTGCACAGTACTGTACATGAATTACATGAATATATATAAAAAATTAACCCAGGAGACAAAAGAACAGAGTTTTATACACTATTTATGCGTACATTTTAAAGCAGAATAGTATTATGTGTCCCTAGCACATACCCAGCTCTACTGGAAGTTCCGTAATAGGGTTACCCTCCAACAACAAGGTTTTCAAGCATCTAAAAGAACAAAGTAAAGATGTGATTCATTATGACTAACATGTTAGAAAAAAAAGTGAAATGACATTCAGTGTCTCTCTAATTATTATTAAATTATGTGTGAATGCTACAAAACTGGGAGGATATATCATACCTGTGTTGGCCAATATCAGCAGGAAGACCGGTGAGCTGGTTATTTCTCAGGTCCAGCCAAATTAAATTTGGCAAGCAGCTGAACATATTTTCAGGAAGGCTAGGCATCTTGTTGCCTTCCAGATATAAATTCTGAAAAAGATTTAGTATCATGGCAAAGCAACACATACACAGATATCTGCGGTCTTAATAAAATGTCGGGACTTACTTTAGATCAAAATGGAACAAAGATCAGACAACATTTCTTACCCTGTCTAAATGGCCCTCTACAGAACCTAAGGTTCAGTGCCTGTTCCTTTAAATCCACAATGAGCTTTTGTTTACTCCAAATGCTAGACCCCAGCAGTGAGGAGGACCGGAAACACCAGTGCATTGACTTTTCTGATTCGTTCTCTTTTTTTCTCAGTTAACATTTTCACCATATTTAAATGAGCAGTTCTGTAGCAGAACCAATGGCCTGTGATCCCCTTAGATACCTGTTTTATTAGGTTAAAAAAACATTTGAATATGTTGTTTGTGGGTTAGTTGAAGCTCCATTTCCACAAATTAAAGAATTGTGTGTGTTTTATTTTTGTTTTTGTTTTTGCATTAATTATGTATCTCCATTAAGGTTTCCTGTTCAATGCCAAACATTATCTTGGTACACAGTCACATAGCATTGCTCTTGGTAACAGTAGAATTGCATTCTCTTGAGCATTTAGAACTAACTATCTTTCATTATCACCTGACCTTTAATTCCATCAAATCTTCGCAGAACTGTTACAAGGTCTCATGTAGCTAAAGCTTTTAGACGAGTAGAAGCTGTCAATGCAGCAAAGAAGGGGACGAATTACATGGGGCCATGTTTTCAGAATCAAAGCAGACACCAACAAACCTAGCTGTGGAAACATGAGTATCGAATTAATACGCGTACTCCTGTGACTCTCATTTAATTCAGACATACAGCCTTTTCAAAGCCCTACCTTGAGTTCAGTGCATTTTAAAACGTATTCTGGTATGTCCTTCAGGCTCTGCCTGTTCAGATAAAGGCTGTGGGATGTGACATATTCCCTGGGCAGATGTGAAGTTTCCCCTTGTTGACTCGGAGACTTTGCGCCGGGTGATTTCTCCGCGCTGTCGCCGCAGTCGAGACTCAGGTGGAGGTCAGTCATGTATTCTTCCAGACCTCTCATGGCTGCTTTCACAGTGCTGTCCGTGTCATTAGGACCGTGCAGCGTCGAGGAGCAAACTTAAAGTTTTCAGAATGTATTCCTATCTTTATACAGTGTGCATTTTTTCTAGTTTTATATTCGACATTCGAAGCTGAAATTAAGTCTTGATTTAACTTAATATCTTACAAATCATAACGTTCTCACGCTTCTGGTGCAGAGTTGTGAACGGTTGCCATGGTGAGACTTCAAGGAAACCGAAACAAAAACTATGGCGCGCATCTGCACCCAAAAAGGACTGAGAGGCAAGTTTATTGAGGTTGCTGACGAGAAAAGCGAGCACGAATTGATAAAATATTCACCTTTATCATACGAAGTGACTTTGGAGAAATATATATCCTTCACAAAAAAAAAACTTTTATTCAAATGTGCTATTAGTATAGGCTACGTATTTAAACTAAAACTATACATTCAATGTACTTTTTATGTACTTATCAGTGATATATCAATGGTTGGATTATGCAGGTATACAGTCTATTTATCTCAATCATGTGATAGGGATACAATTATGAAAAGTATACTTATGCCTTTTTGCCTTATACATACATTTTATTTGTGGTGGAATAGCTTAGAGTAAATAGTACATATATTAACAGCCTTCATTTATAATCTATTAAAATTATAAGTGGGATAGAATTATATAATTCAAATATATATATATACTAGCTTACTTTTAGAATAGTTGAACCGTGATAAAAAAATAAAATGCCCCCGCTTTCAACGGTCCACTCGTGAAGTCCACTCGTGAAATTTCCTCATTACTAAATATTCCACAGTCAATTGACAGTGGTATTATAGCAAAGTGGAAATAATTGGGAACGACTGCAACTCAGCCTCAAAGTGGTAGGCCATGAACAATGACAGCAGGGTCAGCGAATGCTGAGGCGCATAGTGCACATATAGTCAATCTCTACAGACCTCTAAAATTCATGTGGGTTTGAGATTAGTTCAAGAGCAGTGCATAGAGAGCTTCATGAAATGGGTTTCCATGGCTGAGCAGCTGCATCCAAGCCTTACATCACCAAGCGCAATGAAAAGTGTCAGATGCAGTTGCGTAAAGCATGCCGCCACTGGACTCTAGAGCAGTATACATTTTGGACTATCAAATTACGCTTGTCCATCTGGCATTCCGATGGATGAGTTTGGGTTTGGTGGTAGCCAGGAGAACGGTAGCGCTACTTGTCTGACTGCATTGTGCCAAGACCTTCTCGTCCAACATCAGTTTCTGACACAAATGCAAATCTGGAAGAATGTGTCTGAAATTCTTTTCACTATCTAGTGAATCTCTATTCACTATTCCCTATATTATTCACTATATAGTTCACTATTATAGGGAACAGAATTTAGGAGGGTAGTGAATGATTTTGGACACTACTTCATATGGGCTTTTTTCCAAACAATGCAGTGGATTATGGGTAATCTGATATCTGTTAATGTACATGGGTTGTACACTGCTCTTTGCAGTGCATTGTGGGATTGTTTGATGGCACTAAAAATGGTCAACTATGCTTTTAGACAATACTACAAAATGGCAGAAACCCAAAATAACACACAGCGTAGGTCTTCTCAGAAGATTTGAAGCTGTAATATCTGCAAAGTGTGAGCTGACATGAAATTAAACCCTATGGATTAAGAACGGGATCACTCAAATTCATATGTGTGCAAAAGCAGAAAAGTGAATAATGTTGGTAATATAGTGTAGTTACATTCCTTAAGTTTACTGTATAAAATTAACTTAGCAAGAGATATAAATAGTATACATTGTATGTACTATTTTATATATGTAATATAGATATATTATGTTTTGCTAGCTATAATTTATTGTTGTTTTCGGTAGTTTGCAGCAGATGAAACCAGAATGAGTAGTATTTGTAAAAGTGTACCAGACTTATTATGATGCAGTCATGCTGTTCTTAGAGTGGACTCGCGGCGGTGCACGAGGAAGATGAAGTAGGTTAAAGTCTCATCACCAGCAGCAGGGGGTGAGAGAGAGAGAGAGAGAGAGAGAGACTACGCGCATCACACGGCGCGAGCTAAGCACGAGCTCTAGAGAGAGAGAGAGAGAGAGAGAGAGAGAGAGAGAGAGAGCGAGCGAGAGAGAGAGAGAGAGAGACGCCCAACGCACCGCCCAGTGCAATTTGTTCCCGTTCAGCCCATCCTCTTTCTTCCCGCAGTCCTTCCCGTGTGTTTTTAACCGCTCGGACAGTAAGTAGTCAAAGCTCGGGAGAGGGCGTGTGATTCTCGACATGCTTGCGCTCGGAGCGTAGCGGCATCAAAGCACAGCGAGTAGCGCACGAGGCGAGGAATGCCATCTGAGCATCAATGTTTCACTGGAGCAAGTGGAAGAAGAGGATGGGCGCCAACAGCTCCTCCAAGAGACCGGTCTTCGACGAGAAAGAGGACGGTGAGTGGAGCCTGAACTCCATCAAACAGACCACACGCAGCTTACTGTACACATGCACCCTGGCTGCTTTACACTGCGCGTGAACTCTTGAAGTTCCTAAGAACAGCGCGTGGCCGTGGGATTCACTTCGTGTTAAATTCAGTTCAGCATAGTTTCCCTAAAGGGAGAGTGTCACCCGTTTGTTTGCAAATCTCAAGTCTGCAGATTTGCCTAGTTAGCTCTTTATGCTGCATTGTTATTGCATTATTGTTGTTTCTCATAAAGCTAATATGTTCCCAGCTCTCCCACTGCAGTGATATTAGTCTGAACTTATTTTCTCATTTCACAAAGCATCCCTTATTAAGATGGAAAAGAGGAAAATAGGTGTGTCCAAATCATATTAAGGTAGCGGTACAAACTAGAGCCTAAAGGATTTGTATGTTCTAGGAACAAGTCATTTAACTTGTGGCCATGATATAACTAAACAATAGGGAGCTTCATGTGTGGCCACCACTTAGTAAGATTATGGAACAATCAAATGCATTCATTCAGTCATTCATTCATGTTCTGCAATTGCTGAACCTCAATGAGCTTACCAAGAAACACGGTGTGCAAGGCAGGACTAGACTCTTGACAGAATGCCAGTTCATCACATGGCATCACACACTCAGTCTAAATAGCCTATTTTAACAGCTAAATGAACTGTAGGTCATATTTTGCCTTAAAATTACAGCTTCAAAATCATTATGATGATTCACTGACCTGCAATAGGGAGAAAAGAGCCTTTATCATTACAAGCCCAGGCGCAGCACTGCAGAAACAGCACTGTGTAACTTCCGGAGGAGGGTAGGTTACCACCCCCCTCCCCTTTAATTTCAGGATAGTGATATAAAAGCAAATTATGCTCTGCAACAGTAGGGGGAGCCCACGAGCTAAAATACCAAATCTTACCCAATGTTTTTTTAAGTTTTGTAGGCCACAACTTAAGAATCCTCTTCCTGTGCCTTACTTTAATTACCATACATCTGTAGCAAGTTATTATTTATTAAGTAAACATATATACAGCAGGGTTGTCATCAGCAGGGCTTCATACAGACATGTGTATGTCATGGTATTACCGCTTAGCCATCTTACTCTTAACTGTCTCATATATAGTCATTAGAACAAACAAAGGTTTGATTCACACTCCTTTTATTAATCATGAGTGGACACATACAGCCTCGCTCTCAGTCTCTGCATACCTGCAAAATTTCTTATGAAGTAAATACATTCTTAGAATTAAATGGCAGTTATTTTGTAAGCATATATAATGGAACTAGAAGCATAGCAGGCAAATGATCTAGCAGCTAATTATTTCATTAAGAGGGATTAGGTAAAGCCACAGAAGCAACAGCACTTTAGGAACATGAAGATTGATGAAGCTGGAAGAGCATATTTGAGCTAGAGGATGGACTCCTTGTGTGTTTAAGCCTAGCTGTCCTGCTGAGCCGTGTCACTTGCAATGTGCAGTATCCATGCATCCAGAGTTAAAATTCATATTTTGTCTCCAAAACCTTGAAAATGAGGTCAGATCGCTTTAGATTTTGGATCATATGACTGCAAGTGGAGAAACATCCAGACAGAAAAATCATGGAGAGAAAAAACTGTAATGACCCATTTAGCTACAGTGTGGACCCTGAGCTTAATACTCTTTCCTGTTATTTAAAAATGTATGTGCCTGTGTACATCAGGAAGGATCATCGTGTACTTACAGTTATGAGTTTTTGAAGCGAGAAACTCTGTCCTCATATAAAAAGAAACATGAAACTGTAGATAGAGTTGAGTGGACTATTTGAGCCAAGACAAATCCTGAAGTCTCAGTGACATTTTGCTCCTTTGTGTACATGTGTTTTGTCAGATTAATGAACTCAGTCTGAATAAGCCTCTTGAAGATCAACATTCTTAAAGTTGGATAAATAAAACTGCTGTTTCTAGCCACTGATTTCTGCACTCCTCACTACCCTAATGAAGCCCGGTCACAGCTACTAATATCAAATACAAAACAATGTTTTTCTTTTTTTACGCCCTCAGAATTACTTTGGTTAATGTCCGTGTTATGACCAAGTCCCATAGAGTGCTGCAAACAGCAAAATGCTAAAACTCTGTACTGGTCCTGAAAGTTGGATAGAAAGACCTGACTTGATGCTCACAGACTAATCCACGAGGTTCTGACTGCAGCAGTATGCAGTGAAAATTGCATAACGGGTGGGTTATAGCCTGCTCTGATGCAAGGCTAAAACTGATTTCACCCCTGCCACATTACGCCCTTCTTTGGCATTCTTTGATGTTGTACAAGCAGAAAAGTGATTACTCTTCATTTTCCATACATGAAAGTAGACAAAACAGAATGCTGTATCGTTTTAGTGGTGGATATATCCCAGCTTTGATGGCTAAAGTGCATGTGTGGGCTTTGGTCATTAGATTAGTGCTGCCTGTGCAGAAAGATAAGTTGCCAGGTTTAATAAGAGCATGTGTTTTTGGCCTTTTGTAGAAGGCATATGTCCGGCATTGTACTATAATAAAACAGTTCTTGGAAACATAGGCCTCCACCACAGGGTGATGTAGTATGGGGCTGTGAAATGGATAATTTCACAGATTGTTTGATTTGGACTGAGAGAACCTTTAGGCCATGGTTTCTAATGCCAGTGAGGTTGTTATCGCTTGTTTACAGATGGAATCTTTCACAGAATCATTATGGACAATTTGCTGAATCATAAACATTTGATGACCTCGCCTTTGCTCTGCAGAAGGACAGCCCATCTGCAGTGGCTTGCTATCTTTTGATGACTGACACTATAAGGTTATGAGGAACATTGGGAGTTTATGTTAGCTTTTTGTTTAGTGCTGCTTTTGTCTTTGCTAAGAGACAGGGGTCCTCAAAACAGTCTTTAGGGCCCGAGGGCTGCTCTGCAGTTTGTGCTAACCTAGCAAGTATTCAGCACGCTTAATGAGTTGGTCTCATGTGGACAGACTTGATCTTGGAGTATGCCCTGAAGAACTTCTTTCAACGTTTCCTTAGTTCATATGGTGGTGGAACACTGTTTGTACCCTGGAACTGTTTTCCCTTGTTTACATTGGCACTTATTAAATGTTCTCTGTACTTGCATCACGCATATATGTGTTCAATTTAAATTTTATGGGGGTCTTATCTGCCACTTTAGCTTTGGCTGAGGATAAGGATGTTTACAGGACTATATAAACCATTACATCATATTTTAAGCTTAGCATTCATAAAGTATTTGAGTGGTTTACAACAAGAACCATTTTATATATAAAATGCCCAGGGAGCAGTTGAGGTTTAGTGCTCAAGGGCACCTCAGTCATTGAGGGAAGAGAACAGTGCTGTTCCTTCACACCCACCAGCCCTAATTTTTCTGCCGGTCATGGGGATGGAACCAGTGACATTCTGCTCCCAAACTCCTCTACCCATAAGGCCATGGCTGCCCCCTGTTACTGTTGCTCTCTAAAGGAACATGTACTTCCATTTTTGTCTGTTACAGGTGCCACCAGACCCTAAATGCTCAGCGCCTTCTTCAGTCAGAATGAATAGGAACACTGTTTCCTGTAGCATTGTCAGGTAGCATTGATCAATTAGGATCTGGTCAAGCCTGTAATGATCAACAAAATTTAGAAATTTCTGTGATGATAACTGTTGAGCCACAAGAGATATTGCACATCTGATTGTGGCAATCAATTTCTGTGACAATTCTGGTCTTTCTGCCATGCTACATGACCACCTCATTGATCCAATATAACAGCTTTAAAGATGGCGGCCATGTTCCGGACATAGCCTAAAAAAGAGGACCCCTCACACATTACACGTTGGGGTATTCAGATATATGATTCTCCCTTTCGTTTCTTAAATAAAAGGGTGTCCTGCGAATCTTGACTCATATATCTAGCCTCTCAGTATGTGGTCATTTGGAGGATAAGATAGTAGAATGGGTTAGGTGAGAACCCACAAGTAGTTGTTTTAAATGTCCTTTAGTCCTACTATCAATTTCATTGCATTCTTTCTCTCTGTCTTTCCACCTTCTGGGTGCAGCTGTCATCTTTTGCGAAGCGTCTTTGCTGAGTCCACATGGCATGGATAGTGTCCCAAATAGAGGTGTGTGAGAAACATCCAGCATATGGCAGCATAAATTTCAGTATTATATAGTCAGCTGAACATTTTTCAGAGAGTGGGCAATTTCTCTTGTAATGACACATTTAGGTTCAGGGTAAGGGAGGGTGAGAGAGAGAGAGAGAGAGAGAGAGAGAGAGAGAGAGAGAGAGAGAATATTTTCCCACAATGTAGGCTATAAGTGACAAGACCTAATATTTCTTAAATAAGACTGTGAATATTAAAGTCATCTCACAGGCTCAATAGCATATTCTCGCTGCTGGGACAAAACCTTGTATCTACATTTAAATTTTTCTCTTGACATATTTATACAAAAATGAATAATTAAAAATAAAAGCTGCTCTTTAAATTTTGTTAATATTTTACAATGAAAAAACAAACAAAATTCAGAAAAACAAACATGCCATTTTTACCTATATAAACGTAGGAACATTTTCTCTAAAGGTGTGATTTTGTTCCAAAATCAACTATATATTATCATTTTGTATATTATCATTTTGACACTCAAGGAAGTGTCAAAAACATTGTACTACATCCTTATGAATTGGTCTCTCTCTCTCTCTCCCCTCCATATTAACTTTAAGACTTAATTAAATTTCTGAATTAGAGTCTTTGTCTCACTTCATCCCCTTGTTAGATCATTTTTCACACACACATTCACAGAAGGGAAGGAGAGTGTGTGTGTGTGTGAGAGAGAGAGTGCTATCTTTCTCAGTGGGTTGTTTAGCCCTCTCCTCTCAAGTCCATGCTGTGCTGCTCTCTTTCTGTCAGCCTCTGTTGAGCACACACTGCTCTCAGACTGAAAAATACATTATGCAAACCAACATCATTCAAATGAAAAATAAACTGTCAAAAAGAGTGAATTCATATTTATTATATATTGTCGCTGTCCAGTTAAAAAATAGTAACTTTACAGGAAAAAACCTTCTTAACTCTCAATGAATGTCAATGTAAAAATATTTTACCCCCAGTAATTTTGGGGTATTTCTATTAGACCATTCATAATGACATTTTTACAGCTTAATGCATTGAATGCAATAAAAATGGGAAAATGTATTTAATTCATAATTCATTCATTCATATTCATTAATTTATTATGTGTAACCTCTTATACAGTTAAGGGTCGTTTTGAGTCCGGAGCCTACCAGGAATCACTGGCTGCAAGGCGGGAACACACCCTGGAAGTGGCCCCAGTCCTTCACAGTGCGGCACGCACTCACACATTCACTTACACCTATAGACAATACACGATAGCCAATCCACCTACAAACGTGTGTTTTGGACCATGGGAGGTCCAAAAATTATTGGAGCGATATGATATGGCACAGCCCTACAATCCACCTACATTTTCGCTTTATACATGACTTGAGCTGCTCAGCACCCTGTGTTTAACACATGCTGATTCTTATCTTGATGAGCCATAGGACACAGATCTGTTATACAGGGAGGCCAGTCAAACTTACACATTCTGTGTTCAAGAAGGTGTACTGTTGTATCATGTGGAGAATTAGGCCTTGTATTGTCTTACTGAGACAACCACAGACATGCTAAGAAAAGTAATCACCTTGATGGCTGATTAGGTCTCTCCTAATATAGGCCTCCACATTGCACAAAAATAAGTTACCCATGCCATGGGCACTGATGCAGACCTTGACAGAGGTTAGTTTTTTCCCCTTTCACTTATAACAATCTGGGTGGTCACATTTTTCTTTGGCACAGGGAATAAGTCAAATATTTTCCTGAAAAACAAGCTAAAATGTAGACTCATCTGACCACAGCACACATTTCTATTGCCGTTCCTATCAATTGAGACAAGCAAGATTACAATGAATTGGCTTCATAAAGTTGACATATTGCTTTCTCCTTGCATAACTGAGTTTTAGGTTGCATTTCATGATGCAGAGGCAGTTAGACAATCAAAAATGGATTTATTAACGTGTTTAAAATTACCTTTTGTATGAACTTTTATTCAGGAACCACCAGGATCTTAACATACTATTTTGTGTGTTATTTGGTTAAGAATTATGTAAAGCATGGGTTTGTCTGAATAATATTAATTTGTGTTAACATATAATCTTTTATATTACATCTTAATAAATCTCTCTCTCAGATGTAATCAACTCACTCTAGGCTATCCTGAAACAAAACGTGAGAGACTCATATGTAAAAAGATTTCATTAGTAATATTGTTTGATAATAATTGCAAAAGAATGATTCAGAAATCTTGGATACTCAGTTAACAGAAATAGTCAAGGATTAATTCTGTTGTTCCTTTGTCTTGTCAAATGTCATAAATTATATGTGATGTCTCCATGGAGCTAGTCTAAAAGAACATCCAATCAAAATTAAGAGATTTACTTTCCTCAATCCCTGATGACCAATCAGGCCTTCAAGGCGGAGTTCCTTAAACCTGGTTTAAAAACCCGTGGCGCAGTTTTTCAGTCAGTTTTTCACTCATGAAGTTTCAGGCAGTCAAGAGAAAAACAGAGAAGAGAAAAACAGGACAGAAAAGCAAGAGAACAGAAATGGGAAAATAGGACCAAGACAAGTTTCCCTTGGAAAACTTGGACTCACATATTGGAAGTTCAGCACAGCATAAATGAAGTGGTAGAGGAGAATCTACTTCAATTAAGTTTAGAGCCATTGCCTCAAGGCAATAGAAAATTGCAGCCAAAGATTTATTTTTATTTCTATTAGAAAATTTAGAAAGCTATAGTTCAATCCAGCAAAGCTCGACGCCACATCCAGAACATGAAAGAGACCTCCGGCCTCTGAACCCTCAAAGCGTTGGGGCAAGAGCTTCAGGATTGTGATGGAGAAGGCCACATGCACCCTCAGAATGATCACCTTCTTGAGGAGGTGCCTCTGAGCAAAGACCCAGGAGAGCCATGCAAGGACGTGGCTCTCCCAAGTAAATAGATCAGCGATGGAAAAGGCTGTGTCTCTGACCAAAAGCCCAATGGCCAATGATCCTCTGACTAAGAGGAATGGTAACTGCTGCAGTGCTACAAGGCCAGTGTCTGCGAGAAGCTTCAGAAAGCCCAGTGTCTTTGAAATCTTCTGTTGACATTGTCTCCACGCCGCTCAAAAGACATGTAAGGTCACTGGTTAAATTCTTTCATAGCTCAGGAGATTGGTGCTAAATGCTTTGCTGGGATAAATTATAGTCCTTTTAGAATTAAGGGTAGTTATCATAGAGAAATTCCCTCATATATTAATCTTCCTCCTCCCTCATGTGTCACTGCAGTCCAATTAATTATGTTAATATATAATCAATATTCATTATTTGATATTACATTTATTAAACCAGTTGTGTGATAAAACCAGTCCTTGGATATTTGTTTGTGTGTGCACCTTTTTTGTATGGAATCATTTATTTCTGGTCAGATTAAATTTCTGAGCCAATGAAATCTTCAGCAGGTCAATAAGTTTGATAATTAATTAATAATAATTCATTCTATTCACTTAAAATGGAATGTTTCAAAAAAGTGTAACCTTAATATTCTGAAAACACTGATTCACTGATTTTCTCTAAGTGCTTTATCCAGTTCAGGGTCATGGTGGGCCAGAATCCTTTAGACACAGGGCAGTAACACATCCTGGATAGGGAGTGAATAGCCAATCCACCTACCACCATATAGGCTGCTTTGGCAAGGAGTCAGACTCACAAATTACTGTACTTCATTCTGAGCCAGTGCATTTGCCCATAGCATGAGAGCTTTAGAAAATGACTACTTTTTGTTCTTAATGAAGCTAGACAACAGCAGTTGTGTCAGGGACCTTATTTTTTAGTTGTAGATGACCACCTTCACTGGACAAATCTCTTAATGGCTCCACGGCGTCTCTGTACTGTAAGAAAGTGTATACTAGAAGCTTTAGTACACTCCATAATATATTTATAGCATGCTACATGAGGTGAATCAAAATCATATGGCCAGAAGTATCAGAAGTGGCCAGAAGTATGGCCAGAATCCATCTATTCTTAAATCAGTGGTATTAATAAAGGTATTAATAATTCACACTAATTTACTAAAATAGAGTTACAGCTTCAGCCACAACAGCCATACTGAGGTCAGGTATGGACATTGGATTATTAGTTGTGGCTCACAAATATTTCTCCAGCTCATCCCAGTGGTACTGGATCATTCTCCACCTTTCTGAAAATTGCACCAGTGCTAGAGGGCTTTAAACACAATCAGCTCTCACTTGGAACTGGGTTTGGTAACTTTTAGCCCATATGTGTAGTCCACTCCCTTCGAGGCAGAGCAAACATAATTGGTTACCAGCAAAAGGGCGGGGATAAATGTGACTAGTTAAAATGGATTGTGCAGAGATTTTCAAATACAGAGCCATAAACCAGTAAGGCTCTGTCTAGACCCTCAGGTTTGCCTGCTGATATTTAAAAAAATCTGAAAGGAGGGCTAAAGTGCACATATGCATACATTTTATGACCATACATATAGTCTAATTGAAGCTGAAAAATAACTTCATATTCATTGCTTCATGTCAATTACTTGCAAACTGCACTGCATGCATTAAATGGGGGAGGGAAATATGTGGCACATGCTGCTGAAGCTTTTTAATGGATACATTTTTCATGCATCACTGAAATGAATTAGTTAGAGTGTTGATTCAAATTCTTTTCAATGAATGCATTCAGCTAGTTGGATTATGGTGTGTGACTACTGCTTCATCACATTCCCTGTGTTTTGAACAACCTTTTTGAAGGGAATTCAGTAGTCAGTATTTCAGTATAAATACTGCCAGTTTACCATGTTTATTAAAACCGGAGTAGGTATTTAAAAAAAAAAAACAGATTTGATTTGTAATATATCCTGAAATACTACAAATAGATAGCAGTCAGTACATTAAATGGTCTGATGACACAAATTATATATATATATATATATATATATATATATATATATATATATATATATGTAATTTTTTTTTTCTATTTAAGTCACATAACTGTAAGACATTTGTCCAATTGTTTCATTCGGACCAAAAAAATGATTGGATGGATTACATGTCTGTTATCACCCTGCCATTGAGGCTCACACCTGAAGAGACACACAGACGGAGAAAAGAAGGACAGAGTGAGAAAGATTTCAAACAAACAAGAGGCTGGATTAAGCCAGGGGACAACCCTGAGTGATTTTCAGTGTAGCTATTGCGTGTTGTGTTTTTCCTTTTTTTTTTTTACCTGTGAATAACACATGAGGTAGGTGGACGATGCTGGATAGTCAGGCATTGTGCTAATCTCTGCGTGTGATTTATCAAGCCACATGCATGTTCATGATTTATTTATATAAACAAATTTTTCTCTACTATATTCTTTGACATTTCTATTCACTAATTTTGCGGTTTTTCACTGGCTGGTACCTACACTACATTAAGTATTGTTCATTGTTATTGTTTTTGGTACTGAACACAACTTATCCATGCATCAGTTCAGACAGATCAGTAGAGGTTTTCATTCCTTGTTGCATCATCCATTTCTCAGTGGATTCTTTATCTTTATCTAGATACTAAAAATTGTTCCGGTTCCAGGTCTTAGATACCATATTTGCCTAATTGAAAAGCCAAAAAGCCACAAATTTTTAAACTGCTGCTAACAGCTTATCACTGGACAGCTCTCCAAACTTAGAGAAGAACACTTATTGCCCAACTCTGTTATCTTAAGTCACACATGCACCCCAGAGCTTTTCTAGACTTTACCCGGAGTTATGTGTGAACTCAAATGTCTGTAACATTTACCCCGGACATTACACAGACTTTAATCCTGCTAGCCCCCTTGAACAGCATCTGAATGCGTCTCCTTCATGTACTTAACATGCACTGTCCCATGCCTAAAGCACACACAACATTTTCAGCTGTGAGAACACATCTGACACAAATCATCTCCTGCTGGTGGCATCATATGTGAATTTGATTTTTTTGTGAGTTTTTCTAGAGTGCATATGTAAAAATGGCTTTAGACAATAGACAGCTGATTTGGCTAGCAATTTGCTGAGTGATGGAGAAGAAGGAGGGCCACGGCTGAGGTATCATTGGAGATCTCTAGATGGCAACAGCAAGCAATAACGGGTCTGCAAGTTAAAAACTTCTATCTATATCTCTCTCTGCTGGCCCAAATTTATTTGTTTTTTTAACATACATTTTTTCTGTTACCCTTTTCTCCATCTGTTTTCTTCTCTGCCTGCTGTTAATCACCTCACTGCATACACATTAATATTTTTCATCAGTACACTTAGCATGATGACAGTCCTCATTTGCCTTCAGTGGCTGATGAGAGAGCTGGTGGAATAAGTGTAATTACCATGGTTTAATTGCCTGCACTTCAGAGACACTGATTGAGGAGCCTTATGATCTGCAGCTGCGATGACTCTGTTGCCTGCTCACACTCTTGTCTGTGCAGACAAACATGTTTATTGGTTATTCAGAGCTGTATGGGGTCATGGTACTGTGGGACTGCTCCTGAACAACTGCATTATTCAGACCAGCATGGACTTTTCACCCCTTGTTTCACACTGGAAATAGCCTGCTGTTTTATGTTCTCATGTCATGCCACGTGACAGGAGAGTCTCCCTTGCCCCCTCTCTTGATTGGTTTCTTGGTGTTGCGAAGAGATCAGAAAGTCATGTTTATCATTTCATGTAACTGTGTTCACATTTTTAGGCAGAAAGGAGATTAGTACTTCAACACTAACTTCCATTCCTCCCTTTCATATACCTTACATATAATATTTCTTAGTAGTTTCTGAATTATTCACAGTAAGTGCCTAATTATAGAGCTTTGGATTGGATGATAAGATAATTTATGTAACACTCGATCCCAGAGGAAATTGCAGATCAAAAGTAATAATGGAACTAGAAAATCGATAAGGAATATAACATCAGCCTTGTCTAGTGACACATTTAACACTAGAAGCCCTGAGAGCTGGTGTTTATAAGAGCGCTGTGACTGAATTTACTCCAAGCACTGTGTTGGTGTTTGTGTGGCATGGAAGTCACAGCGGTCAAACCAGCGGCTCTCTGTGCTTCATATCAGTTGATCCAATAAGTGTGATGCTTCTAGTGTTAAGATGGATGTGAAAATTCAGTTATGAAGCTGGCAAATAAGCTAAATTTTTAGTTTCTACACTGGTACAAACAGCAGCGGCTTCGTTTGCTTATATCTTCACCATTGCCTCCATCTCCTGGGTTTTCTCTCCATCTGAAGTGGAAACATTTACTCCTCTAGCCACATCACTGCAGCATTTAATTTACTAAGTAGTTCTAAGAAACCCAAGTGAATTTGGACTCTCCAATGTCCCTTGCTTAGTGACAAATAAACTCACTGCATTCTGGTTCACATTTAGCTCATGTAGTAAGTGCCAATGATTACTATCAATTGCAAGTGCATTGTGGGAGATTGTAGTGCCTTCAGAAGTACGCTTAAATACTCTATTCTCAAATTGTACTACTTTTTCTTTAATATCTTAATATAAAATGAAAAAAAAAATTAAAAAATAGTTGTCATACTAAACAAAACCTATGCCATGAAGTTTGAAGGTTCTATGTTTTGATATCAATAAACTTGATATCAATAGAGCACAATGCAAGTACTGAAATAATAAGAAAGTAGTTTTTATAGAAAAGTATTTAAACGTATTAGTAATTTGAATTTTTAGTAACTAAATTTAGTATTGGCCACAATGTGTTCATGTCAGTCTGGCCCTTGTTTCTGTTTTATTTAACAAGGTGTAATACCAAAATACCAAAGATATAGCCAAAAATTTGTAAAGACCTTCTCACTCTGTGGTTTTTCTTCCATAACCAAATGTGTTGATAGAGGGTTTTTCCTCTTGACCTCACTCTTAACACTGGCTTTAGCACATTTATAACAGTTAAATATCATAACTCAGCATGATGTTAGATCAGCTCAGAAAGTAAAGGCTTGTCAGGTTGTCGGGTCTTGGGGCTGGACACTCCCCCGGGTAGCCGAGGAAGAATGTAAACACAATGAATAAATAATGCACTGCTGCTGTTGCTACTGCTGGTCAGTGGCTCAGCAGTGGTCTACTAGATATGGGGTACATGGGCTACTGTCACATTGTTTTTAACAGGACTGGACATTGATTACACAGGCCAAATGAAATACAGAATCTGACTATGGTAGCGAGTTAAAGTGTTGATTTCAAACTTGCACATATTTTTTCCCACTCCAATATAGTCAGTCAGTTAATAATTTAAGTAAGTAATGAAAGCCTTATACAAGCATTGAACCCAAGTGATTACATCTGTTAAATTGTTTAATAATAACGACACTCCATGGCTCATTTATCTGTTTTTTTGCAGTAAAGTCTAATACAGTATATCAATACAATAAAATATTAGTCAATATTGAACTTTAGACAGCAGTTCAGAACTGTACTACTCTCTTCACTGTTAGAATTGAGTGATGTTGTAAATTTGTGCCTGTGTATGTGAGATGGGGGAAGGGTTTCTTTTTTGGCAAATGTATATGAACTTCTAGTTTATTTTGCATGGAACATTTCATGGATTTCTTACTCGTACTTACTTAACTTTTTTTCCTCACCTTCTTCTTTGTTCAGATCCAATTTTTTTCTACAGCACAGATGGAGGAAGACATTTGAAATACAGCCTATATATAAACAGAAAAAATGATGATAAAAACAGTCCTGGCAGACGTCGCAGTAATCTACAGTTCAATACATTTTTAGCTTAAAACACTTGTTAGTTTTTGCTTAAATCTACACTATGTACAAAAATTCCATTGCTATCCTTTGTAAAGTGTGATTATTAAAAGACACCTCTGTGCTTTATCTACAGTTAGGGTCTTCACCTACCCACTGTCCAAGATTATTCGGGGTTGGAAGGATGTCGTAAGTTACTCCAAGCAAAAAAAATATTCAAATGTCTGCAAACCACTCCAAAAATGTAGGGACAAACGCATGTTTACTGTTTTATTATATCACTATTCTTATTAGTTAAAAATTTGTTGTTTTGGGAACTGAAGATTCTAACGGTTGCAGTTTTGCAAAAATATAAGCAGTTAAATAAATGTTTATGAGAATCAGCAAATCACAGGAGTTATTTGTGAGGGTGTTAGTATTTCAGAAGTCTTAAAAGCAAATTTAACATTTTATCATTGACTATTATAAATACATCTTTTACATATTCATACTTACATCCTCATTCACCAAATTTTGAAAGTTCTCTTTAGAAAACTTTAACCGACACTTTTGCAATTATCAGATTCATGCACAATCATGCACACTCCTCAGATTTAACAACAATCATGAGATTTATCCACTATCATCAGATTTATCCACAGTCATTGGCTTGAAAATAGATTTATTTATTGTCATCCGATTTATCCACAATCAATAGATGCATCCACTCAGGGAAGAGGTCTGAAGCACAACCAACATTACAGATATTTTTGGTGTTGCATGCAATCACACATTTACCCCAGTGAGGATCCCAAATCCCTAAATCCCCATAAATTCCATAGTGTTTTTTTAACAACTCAACAGTTTGAGGCAATTATGTTTTAACTATTTTCATGTATAATCATTACTGATGCTGGCCTTCCACCAAATGATTTTTCAAGCAAATTCACTATTGCATATAAATTTCTACAGTCATAAAAAAAATCATATGAATCTTGCTGGAGTTGCAGTGTGTTCCTGTCATCTTGATCATTTGGGGTGAGAGGGTCAGGAGAGCTGTTTTAACTCAATCTTTGTCTTGTCTTTATGTTCTGATAAAATCAACTGTGTTTAATATTACCTTTAGTGATCATGCAAATAGTAATGTGGATACTATAAATGACCAATAAACATTTCAAAGTACTGTATTTAATATAAGAAAAAAATTTTGAATTAATTATGTTAATGTGTGTAGAGGCATGGTGGTACAGCAGACAGAGTCACAGTCAGACAGCTCCAGGGACCTGAATGTTGTGGCTTCAAGTCTGGCTCCAGGTGACTGTCTGTGAGGAGTTTGGTGTGTTCTCCCCGTGGCTGTATGGGTTTCCTCCAGGTGCTACGGTTTCCTCACATGGTTCAAAAACACACGTTGGTAGGTGTATTGGTGAATCAAAAAGTGTCCTTAAGTGTGAGTGTGTGTCACCCTGTGAAGGATGGGTGCACCCTCCAGGGTCTGTTCTCCCATTGCACCCAGTGATTACGGGTAGGCTCTGGACCCACCCTAAAATGGATAGAATAAAAAGAGGTATTTAGATATACAGGGCTGCTTGTCAGTGGTTGTATTGAACTGAAGAAGTCCTAAATACCTTCTTTAAATAACAATATTTAAATAAATAAATAATAACAATAATCATAAATAGCAACAATGTGCAACTCCCAGCAATAATACTATTGATACTTTAGCTCAACAGTATTTGCAGTAAGTGTCCATGTCAGAACTTTTAAACCCATAGTACCTGCAAACAACAGGAACGGCTCCTTTTTTCCACAAAAATTCTTCTGGCTCATCATCTTATGCTTCAATGTCTGGTACAACTTCTGTTTCAGAACTTCCCCTGTCCATTTTCAGCATGCTCATCAACTCCACTAACACTTGTGCTCCGTTCCATGTTTGTTTAGCGGCGCAGCAATGAAAAATGTCCCCTGTGAAAATATTTACGACCGCACTGCGTTCTGGACATGGTTAGGCTATTTAAACCGGTGTGGCCGGTATATGAAAAATAAATATCATAACAAAAATGCAAAATGTTTTTTGGTGCAAACTGGTATACCGCCCAGCACTAATGTGAGGTTGATGATTTATACATTTTTATTAATAAGATGTGATCCACCAACATGCACTTCAGGTTCAGCACATTCAAATATAATGTGGCCCTACCGCACAGATTACTGACCAAGCAGCTATATTTGAAGAGTTGGCATAAAGAATGTGGAAGTGGCCATCACTAATAAAATTCATGGTGAAGCGGTGGTTACTAATAACTGGAGGTGGTGTGTTGTGTGAAGTGGTTCTACCTATCACCAACCCTTATATTGTCAGGAAAAAATATACTGTACAGGTAAATTATTGTCACTCATTTTGATTTTCCACTGCCTAGAACATACTCGACTCACAAATGTGTGTTTTTAAAGCCCCTGGGAGATGGGGCTTTGCAATGTCCCCGGCTCCATTTAGTGGAAGAGCTAGTAGAAAAGCAACTAGGGGAAAGCAAGCTGAGGAGTGCTGAGGATTTAAAGTCCAGCTGTGCTCACAAAGTCTTTTCAAAGTTGTCTAGAGTATGGTTAGCATTAGCAGCAGTAACCTCACTGCTCCAGAAGGGAAACTTGGATTATGTAGTGCACTGTTTGATAGTCAACTACAGAGAAAAATAGGATGGCTTAAACCAATGGTTCCAAATGCTTGTCAGCTGATACAGAAAAACCTCCAGTGTGGCTTGATGTTAACAGGCTTTGAATTCAGACACACACACACACACACACACACACACACACACACACACACACACACACAAACACAGGCTCACGGTCCTTTCACACAACTGTTGTGTTTGCTGAGTTTTCTAACAGCTGTCAACAGGGAACATGTAAGACACTGAGAGGGAAGGTTGTGGCTGAGAGAGTGCTATGACTCTAATCTCTGGTGAGGAAAAGAACACACACACACACACACACACAAAAACAGGCACCACTGCCACCATGTCCCACCAACTCAGATGTGAACACACACTTGGTGCGTGCAGCGTCAACTGAGCTGTCAAACATTAATTGACTGAATGGGGGATAGTGAATCTTGTGAAAGTGCTGGGGGTAATGTTATTTAAAGTTCTATTAGACATTCTGAGACAAGTCCTAAAACCATCTGGTGTTTGACATATTTTCTAGCATAGCTCCTTGTGTAATGGCATCTAGATCCTCTTCTTCCCTGTGTACTTGCCTGGAACCCAGTGCAAAAGTCATTGAATAAGGACGTATGAGATGGGTTTGAATGTTTATATTAGTTTATAATATTAGTTTATATTAGCTTATCATGGCCTGAGAATTGATTGGTACAAACTCAGAAAGTCATTGTCATCTTGCTTTATGTTCAGTTTACATGCAGGGGAGGAAATCATTATTGCCTTTATGTTTGCAAAGATTGCATTCATCTTCCTGGCCATCGTTGATATTTCTAGTTGAACATACTACATGTAGCCTTAAAACAACAATATTTTGGTGTCCCCCTCAGGAATTGCTCTTGTGAAATTTATTTATATATATTTTTGAATGCTGATTTGATTGTAAACACTAAAATAAACAGTAAAATGCTTTACTGAAACTGAATACCATTACAATACTCTAATGCAAAACTTAATTTCAATATAAATTACCTAATTCATTCATTCATTTTCTATAACCTCTTATCCAGCTGAGGGTCACAGTAGGTCTAGAGCCTACCTAGAATTTCAGTATAAATATATATTAAATATATAATGGGGAAAACTTTGGGGAAAGCATTTTATACACTTTAAAAGACGATGATCCATGCTTAATTTATTAATTATTTTTTTAATAAAAAAAAAATCTAATTTTGCATGGGAATTAACCAGGAACCCAAAATATATTATACCCAATATCTCCTTCTTTTCCTCACCAACACTTTAACTCATCACACATAATGAGAGTTTTTCTCAGTTAAATATTTATGTCAAACTGCGTTATATTTTTCAACAAAAATCAGTTGCCACATTTCACAATAGTTCTGCCCTTGTCTTATGTGTTAGATGCTTTGTGTCTGTCTCTCTCAGGGTTTATTTCAAAGGTTTTCTTTCCATATGCTCTTATGCAGTGAGGTTCAGAAGTCATGTTTTGCAAATCCAAGTTAAGTCTCAAGTCTTTGAGCTCGAGTCTAAGTCAAGTCTCAAGCCTCTTATGATTTAAAAGCATGAATGCCATCTGGTCCAGCATTCATTTCTTGTGAGTTTAAATCATGTACTGTACTGTTGTTTTTTAGTGCACACTATATAGACGTATTTCACATAAGTAAGTATGAGGAAAGCATTAGAAATAAAATAACAGGGCTGACTAAAAAAAAGGGGTGGCAGGTAGAGTCACAACCACACAGCTTCAAGATCCTGGAGATTGTGGGTTCAAGTCCCACTCTGGGTGACTGTCTGTGAGGAGTTTGGTGTGTCCATGTGGGTTTCCTCTGGGTGCTCTGGTTTTCTTCCCCGGTCCAAAAACATACGCTGGTAGGTGAATTGGCAACTCAAAATAGGCCATAGGTGTGAGTGAAAGTGAGAGTGTGTGTCGCCCTGTGAAGGATTAATATTTTCATATTAATTAATTTATTTTCTTACTTATAATTCAGTTGACATTATTCCAGTGCTTTTATTTCATTTTAGAAATAAAAACAATAGAATTCAACTTTTAAAATTCTACAGTAATGATGTGCCTATTCGGATTTGAAGCGTGGATAGTTTGACCTTCAATTTTCGAAGCATGGATAGCTTGACCCCAGAAAAGGACCAGTACTTTATGAAGAATTTAACCAATATTAGTTAGAACTGCAGTCTTGTGTTATAAAAAGTATACCTTGCATAAAATTAAATAGCACGAACTACCTTCATAGAAATTACACTGCTAAGTGAACCCAAACATCCACTTACCGTTTGGTTCATTTTCCCTTGGAGCGAAGCAGCCTCATTATCCAGTAAAGGTGGTTAAATCGAAAAGCCTATGTGTGATGGAATCTTCTCTTCTGTGCCACCTATACAACACTGCTTTTCCTTTATTTCCCGGATGTTCGAATTTTATAGGTTGAACTTTACAGGTCGAATTTTAATGGTTGAATTTTACGAGTCAAATTTTATTGGCGTATATAAAAGTGAAATTTCCTAAGGCTGAAATGTTTAACCTGAAATTAACCCAAAATGAAATAAAAGCACTGGAATAATGTCAGCTCAATTATATGTATGAAAATGAATGAATTAATATGAAAATTGCAACATAAAAATGTAAGACATGGTAATTCAATAAGCTTAAATTAATTTTTTTTTCATTCAACCGTTATTTTAATTCAAATACTTTTGTCAGTATAATACTTCTATAACTCTATAGTATCAAAACTGACCAGTTGTATGATCACTGTTTTTAATTATAATCATACACAGGATAAGATGTAAATATCCTATGCCAATCCATTAGAGCTTCACATAGGGCCCACCACACTCTTCCTATCTGCAGCTACAAAATTCTGTTGTTTGAATCCTACACCTACCCACTAAGGTTGCTGTGACCATTTATGATCCAATCTACAACCAGCTATTCTTAACAACTATGGTTACTCATTCAGCCCAGCACGAGTACCCAAACCAACCACTGTATCACTAGCTCTTCACAGGGGTCATCAGTTAGGCACATCCCCCAACAATGTTTCGCTGAATTAAGCCCACAACACCTCCAGAAGGCTCAACTGTGAAGTCTGGTGTCCCAGACATACCCCAGAAGAATCCAGATTTACATTCCTACCTTACCCTTTATCATCTACAACTGTAAATCCACACTGACCTCCCTGGTGACTAAGGCTTTACCTAGCTCCACTGGCACCATTAATGCATGCTCAGTGCCACCAGTTCCATGTGAACTTTACGTGCTACATCACTAACAACCACAATAGCACCTCTACAGTGCATTTCCCCAAGTAATCTGTGCTCTCCTTATTCTCAAACACAGACTAGACCTTCCCGCTGTTTCTGATAACTCCTTAAAAGCTGCCCTTAATTTCTGGCCCTTGATGCCAAACTGCACAAGCTGGGATGTGGCAGCCTTGGCTACAAATCCCCTAACACCTACAGGTGCTGGTCATAAAATTAGAATATCATGAAAAAGATGATTTATTTCAGTAATTCCAATCAAAAGCAAACTTGTATATTACACTCATTCATTGCACACAGACTGATATATTTCAAATCTTTTAATTTGATGATTATAACTGACAACAAATGAAAACTCCAAATTCAGTATCTCAGAAAATTAAGGAATTTTAGGAATGCTGGCCAACTGAAAAGTATGAACATGAAAAGTATGAGCATGTAAAGCACTCAATACTTAGTTAGGGCTTCCAGGGTCCTGGTGCTGGGGTTGTGGGTTCAAGCTCCATTCCGGGTGACTGTCTGTGAGGAGTTCTGTGTGTTCCCCAAGTGTCCATGTGAGTTTCCTCCGGGTGCTCCAGTTTCCTCCCACAGTCCAAAAACACACGGTAGGTGGATGGTGACTCAAATGTGTCCTGAACTGGATAAGCGGTTATAGACAATAAGTGAATGAAAAATACATCAATCATCATTTGTTTTCTGTATTTGGTCTTTGTCATATAAAAAAACACCATCTTTTCTTTTGGCTGTTTCAGTGCCTCTGCACAACATGACAAAAATACACATTTATTTGCACTGCATATCATGTCAGCAATATTAGTAGTTGAATATGTAATATAGATGATTGGAATCCATTGTTTCCACTGGATTTCTCTATATTCCCTTAATGTATAATGATTAAAAATATTTTTGAAATATCATTATACAACAACAACAATAAAATGATAATAATAATATATGATATATGATGTAATATATTGGCAGTTGGTGTTAAACATTTATCAAATATAAAATATTTTTTCTGTTATATGTTAGTTGTTTTTTTAAAGATGTTATGTTCTAAAACATTGGAAATAGATAAAAATAATTTGGAAATAAACTTCAGTTACATGTTCCTTTTTTTTTTTTTACTGCAATTTCAAAGGCTTTTTGTGACCTCCTCAAACCATTAAAGACACTAATCAGAGTACAGAGAGAGCAGGGGAAGTTCTGTATAGCTGAGGGTGGACAGTTTCCACTGAGCACAGCAGTAGTGAAACCTGATTATAGAGTGGCTCCCTATGTGAGAGTGCTCGCATGCCCAACAGTTGCTAAAATAACCGGCCACTACTTGGCTGAGCCAGGAAATCGATGCAGCAAGACTGCCAGCTCCAGCCTAGGCCCTGCAGGCTCTTCAAAGGCAAACCCATCTGCCCACCACCCTTCATCGATCCCCCCAACTCCCACAACATCAGCCCATTCTAATGCAATCAGCCACGCAATACATGAAGCATCAAGGGAAGGGAGTGCACTGAGGAATCAGGCATTCTCTCTCTCTCTCTCTCTCTCTCTCTCTCTCTCTACCTCTCTCTCTATACTTCACCTTCACATCAACAGAGTCAAGCTCACTTAATGACCCGTGAGGTCTCTATCTTGTTAGAAGCTTCTTTTGAAAAAAGGAAGATAGATTCTGTTTTTAATGGATGCCCAACCTGGTAGGATCTGGATGAGTTTAGAAGCCAGCAGGATAACCAGAGCTATTGTGTATATATATATATATATATATATATACAAACAAACACACACACACTCACACATACATTATTATACACATATGCAAAAAAGCAAATATATGTACTAGAGGACAACTGATATTACAATCTTGTCACCAGAATTGATTTCAGGAAGTAAAATATTTCAGTGATCACCAGATACCAGTGGTTTTAATGATGCATCGATTTACTGATTTTTGTGGCTGTCAGTCAAGAATAAAGTTTCTTAAGTAACGTAAAAAATAAATCTGGCTAAGTGAAAAAATTTTTATCTGGAAAATTTAAATAACATTACAAAATATACTAATGTTTGGACACATCTGGTTAAACCTTGTTTTCTTATCAATTGTTACAGATTTATTTTCTTAAAATGACATGAAAAAAATTAGTGTTAAAAACATCAGCTTCATTCACTCCGGAATCACTGGGAGCAAGGCAGTTATTCAGACCTTGAACAGGGTGCCAGTGAATCACAGTGCATCACACACTCGCACATTTATGAACACACTCACACCTATTGGCACTTCTGAATAGCTAATCCACATACCATCATGTGTTTTTGGACTGTGAGAGAAAATATGTCTATACAGGGAGGACACACCAAACTCCTTACAGACAGTGACCGGGGACAAGGTTTGAATCCACAACACCAGGACCATCTGCCAATATATTGATTGGTTCCTGTTTATGAAAATACATTTGCTACTGCTCAAAAACCAGTACAGACACCAGACCTCAACTGTAATGATTAGAAGGCAGGGTATCAACCAGTTTGTAGATGTAAGGGCATGAGGTGGATATGATCAATATGAATCAGAGTGGGGAATCTGAAGCTGTTTGGATTTGCTTCCGCTTTGTCTCAGGACAAGACAACGTCCCGCCTTTCAAATGGAAAGATCAAATAATACTGAACCAAAAACAGCTCACTGAGAGTGAAACAAGACCACAAAATAGATTTCTAGCCTAATCGCGGTATGCTGTGTGTAGGACATGATCAATTACCACGCACAGAACTTTTGTATGCATTTTATATCATAATATATTTTTTAATTTTGTAGTTCCAATATCAATATAAAAGCAACAGGAAAACTGCCAAGAACAAACATGAATGATATAAAAAATGATAATATCACTGATAAACATAAACTTTATTAATATTTTTTAACTAAATGTAAAGATGAGTGCAATGAACTGTGCCTTTAATGAACGCAAGTCAGTGACAAATTCTGTAAATAATGTATGTTGAATGTGTTTAAAAATCATATAATTGTTATTGAAGCATTTTATATTGTGGTATATATTGATAATTTATTTTCCAGCCCTACGTAGATGACAGTGTTTTATAATTATTTTAATGTATTTAGACATCATGACATCTCCAAAATATTAACAAGAGAAAGGAACAATACATTGACAAAATGACAGGAATGACCTAATGTAATAATTTTAAATAGAAAAGGTTAATATTTTATTGTCTGTCAGCATTTTATTTGTTTTTTTAGCATTTTTGCATTTTATTGTCTGACAGCAGTGGAAATTTACAAGTGAATAGTAAATATAGAGCCATGAGTTATCCAAACTATTGCTATGGACACTTTTGTTAATTCTGACATTTCAATTCCAAATCATCATTAAAAAGGCAGAGAGAAAACAGTCCCAATGACAGTGTGTGTCCATCCATATACAGACAAAACTGAGACTTTAAAGCTAACCATTAAACTGTGTTAGTCCTTCAGCACACAAAGAGAAAACAATGCAAGTTGCTGCAGTGATGATAGTAATTTGAGTACACTGAGGTGTCAGACGTATAGACATACAGCTGGAAATGGGTGGGAGGATTTTCCTTGGTTTGTCTGCAGAGGAGGTTCTATTTAAAACGGTGTCGTTGACAGTTTCTGTTGGTCATGTCGTAATCAATTCATTTGGTCTAAGATCTATTTGAATCCATTGATTTGTTTTGTCTAAAAGCTGGACTGGAAAAGCTGGCTTCCCCTAAGCATTTAAAAACATATTTTTATGGCTGCTCTGTTTCAGTTCATGTAGCCATGATTGATGTTGACTGCGTAAGAGCACAGCCTCGTGCTTAGATGCTTAGTGCTATACTCCTTCAGGGTGTAGCAGCAAAGATAGCTTTAATCTAATGTTTTAAGATTTATACTGCTGGAAGATGTGGAGAAAAAGCCTATCACTCTCCCTTTATAGTGTGCTTGACCCTGTGAGGATCTGGTGTTAGCAGTGCATTCTGAGTGAACATTCATTCATCCATGAAACTCAAGATGTATGTTTTAATCCAAGCAAAGGAAAGTAGAGCTGTTAAGGGCTCATTGTTCACTGACATTACTAAAATATGTCAAGTGACACTTTGTTTTGGAGTGTGTGCTGTCTATTATAGTTTTTTCCATCAATATCCAAACACTCATCCTTTCGGCCTGCTGATTTATTCCAGCTGTTATACTGGGCAGTAAACACCTTACATTGTGCCAAAAATACAATATCATTGATAAGTTTGGAAGCACTAGCCATAATAACAGTTTATCTAGTTTTATGTACAAAAACAACAATAAAAATGATAAATGACATGATGAATAAGTTACTTTAGAATATATTTTAAGTTATACTTCAGATTTGACATCTACTATGTGAATCTGACTTTTTTAATAACAGTAATACTGATGTTATACAGCTATACAGTTGTATACTGTATATACAGTATATATACATATATACTGAGACATATACAGTATGTCTCAGTCATTTTAGAATCTTTTATAGCTCTATTCATCATTCTTGAGACAATTAAGCTTTCATTATTTTTATCTGAGTTACCCATAAAGCTTTTTAAAACACTATATACACTTCACATGCAACTAAGCTGAACTAAAAAAAAAGCTACACTGAAAGTTATATAAAACAATATTCATTCATTCATTATCTGTAACCGCTTATCCAACTCAGGGTTGCGGTGGGTCCAGAACCCACCTGGAATCATTGGGCGCAAGGTGGGAACACACCCTGGAGGGGGCACCAGTCCTTCACAGGGCAACACAGACACACATTCACTCACACACACGGACACTTTTGAGTTGCCAATCCACCTACCAACATGTGTTTTTGGACTGTGGGAGGAAACCGGAGCACCCGGAGGAAACCCCCGCGGACACGGGGACAACACACCAACTCCTCACAGACAGTCACCCGGAGCGGGAATCGAACCCACAACCTCCAGATGCGCCACCGTGCCGCCCTATAAAACAATATAAAATGCTTAAATGAATATTGTTTGATATAACCAAAACCACCTGCTGCACCACCGTGCTGCTCAGGGACGAATTAATGATTGTTAAAATGGGATTGATTATAACTGGTAAAACATCTTTAAATAGTTTAGTTGGTATCGCATCAAGTGTGGGGAGCATGGTAGCGTGGCGGTTAGTGTGGCTGTCACCCAGCTCCAGGGTCCTGGGGCTGGGTTTATGGGTTCGAGCCCCATTCCAGGTGACTGTCTATGAGGAGTTTGGTGTGTTGTCCATGTGGGTTTCTTCTGGGTGCTATGTTTTTCTCCCACAGTCCAAAAAACACACATTGGTAGGTGGATTGGTGACTCAAACATGTCCATAGCTGTGAATTAAAGTAACCAAGGTGATTCATGAGGTTAAATGTCACTTAGAAGTATGTGTCAACTGTGAAAGAGTCTAACATTTTGCTCTATGAATATGAAATTATGAAACGAAATCATATAAATTATCATAAAACCAAGGGGGTTATCCACACAGTTCATATAGTCAACATTGAAACTGCAGGTATTTAGAGCATGCTGGGAGTATGCTAACAGCAGCATATTTACAGATGGACAAACTACTGTGGCAAAGATAAGCTTATGAACAATTGCTCTTCTCTTCCAATGTTTCTTCTGAAATAAAGCACAATGAACCGTTGCAAACACTGACCTTTAGGCATGGAGAGGCAGACACTCTGACTCAGATGCATAACCACACTGTTTTATAACTAGCTTCATAGAAAACGAACACATTTAAAGGATATCTTGCAAATCAGGAGCAAATCCACAGACATTTATCCCTCTATAAGAGACTACAGAGAGAGTCAAATGGGCCAAAACTCTTAGAAGGAGTATCAAGAATAAACACCTTTATCTTCTGTGCAGCTTCCCCTGCTATTAGCAGAATTGTGCAGGACAAACTACAGTGAACGGTGCTGTATTGTGTGTAAATGTCTTAGGCCCCTATAACTATCATTATTTAAAATAATGTATCGTCTAAATAAATGTGGCGGTGGGAGTGAGTGTGAAGAAAAAAGTTTGTTTCTTAATATTCCCCTTGATTGTATGGATTTGTGAAATCAACAACACGCTTGATTTAGCATAATGAAATATGATAATCTAAAAAAAACTGCACTGCCACAATGAGAGAGGTTAAAGGTTAAACCAATACTAGTAAAAATCACTACTTACTGTAATAATGTTAATTCACTCATTCATCATCTGTAGCCACTTATCCAGTTTTTGGACTGTGGGAGGAAACCGGTGCTCCTAGATGAAACCCATGCGAACACAGGGATAACACACCAAACTCCTCACAGACCATAACCCAGAGCAGGACTTGAACCCACAACCCCAGGACCCTGGAGCTCTGTGATACTACCTGCTGTGCCACAGTGCCAGCCTTGTAATAATGTTATTTGATATTATTTTCATTTGAGCACATAATCTCTTACTGCTCTAATAGTTTCTTATATCTCATTTTGTCAGATGCTGAAAATTTTGTGTAACTCAGTTTTAGACTGCATAATCTGTCTAATGCCTCGCTATATTTCCCCATAATTGGGCAAATAATATACATAGAAAATTAAAAAGTGCAGATTAGAATGCACTTCAATAAAATGTTCATTTCCGCTCAGAAATTTTGTTTTCTTTTGCTTTTTTGTAGAGATATTTAAGGCTTTTTGTTGGGTTCCTCAGTCCGAGTGCTTCCTTATATGGTGGTCATTGGAAATTCATGGGAGGGATTATGGTACTGGCATGTTAATTGTTAAATTTGTGCCCTCCCAGTTTTCAAAAATTTGGTACTCACTAACATATTTACGTTCAACTAAAAAATCTGGTGTTTACACAGCATTCATAAATCTGGCGGAAAGTTTTCGGGAATGTCCATTTCCTCATAAATTATGGGCAGTTTGCTCATGAATTTAATGACGGTTTCATGAATGAGGCCCATTATGTCTATATTATGTCCATGCTCTAGTTGAGAGGGAGTGTGTAGGTTTCCATCGAAATGCAACCATTTGTTTAGCTGCAGTGAGTCCTGATAAAATAATGCACTTTGGACACTTACATGCAGCAAGTCCAGAAAAGTAATTTAATAAGAGAATGGAAAGAGTAGCTGGCATATCCAGAAAAACCAGATTAGACAACCGTCTGGCAATTTTAGTCCAAAGTGCAGCCCAAAACATATGAAGAAATGTACCATAGGCATTCATTTGACAAACTGTACATGATGGTCACTTAAAACTTTAAAACTGAAGGTTTTAAAACTGATGAAGGTCTGCAGCAAGAGAGAAGATGGGATCTAAAGGAAAAGGCAGGGTGCATCAAAATTGCAAGGGGGATGGGATAAGGATGAAGATCCACATCGGGAGAGAGGGTGTGCTGTAAAGCAGCGGTCCCCAACCTTTTTTGCACCACGGACCGGTTTCATCTAAGAAAAATACTTTCACGGACCGGCCTTCATATGCTCAGGACTGGCTTGATAATCGTTAATGATGTAATCTAATAATAAATCATCCGCAGTGGTCTTATGTCAAATGCAAACATCAACAGACAATAAACAACCTTTTGTTCATAAATTAATAATCAACAACATCTCTGTAAACGAAAATATTTATTTTAGAACGAAAATCCTTTCTAATAAGAAATAATTATAATAAAAAAATAAACTCGATTCAAGTCACAATACTGAGTTACGCATGTATGCGTCTGTGCGTCATTCCGCACAGATTTTTGTCACAGATTCCTCAGCCTCCGTGTACGTCGTTGCAGGTCTTCCTGTCTCCGTGGACGTCGTCGCAGGTCTTCCTGTCTCCGTGAGTGCGGCTCCCGCAGCCAATCCTGTTTCCATGAGCGCGGCTCCCTCAGCCGCTCCTATCTCCTTGACTGTGGCTACGGCCGTTTCTGCCCCCGAGACTGTGGCTACAGCCATTTCTACCCCCGAGACTGTGGCTACGGCCGCTCCCGGTCATACCCATAGGACGGCCCCAAGGACTTCGGGGCCGATCCCCAGAACTGTGCCCAGGCTGGTCCCTCAGACATTTCCACGGACATTTGCCAGCCCTGGGCACCCACCTGTTTTTGTTCCAGTATCTGTCCCTGTCCTGATTCCTGTTTCTCTTCTTGTCCCTGTGCCTGTGTCTGTTTTTTTTTCTGTTCCGGTCCCTGTCACCTTGTTCGTCTCTATCCCTGTTAATGTCTTGGTTCCTGTACCCCTGCCAAGCCCAGTCCAGTACCCTGTTAAACCCTCTGTCCAGTCTCATGTCCAGTTCCCTGTTAGTCCTCTCCAGTACCCAGTTAGACCCTTTGTCCAGTCACCTGTCCTGTCACCATTTCCTTCAAATGTCCTACATTCTGTCCAGTCACGTGTATCTGCTCCTGTTTTGTCTCAGTCCCCGTTCAGTGTTCAGCCAAAGGTCCAGTCACGTGTGTTTGCTCCTGCTTTGTCTCCTGTCTTCTCTCGTTCCCCATCTATTCTTTCTAGTTCTTTCCAGTGTCCATTTAAGTCCAGTCCCGTGTCACCTGTTCCATTCCCTGTCTTGTCCTGAATCTTTTGGTTTCATCTTTGTTTTGGTTCTTCTGGCCCCCTCCTGCGCCAGCTCCTGGAGAGTCTAGTTTTTCGCGCTCTGGGAGTTGCGCGTCTTGTGGGGGGCGTCTGTCACACCCTGGCACTTTCTTGTTTATTTTCCCCTTCCATGTGGCTCTGTCTGTTTGTTATTCCTATCTCCGCCCTCGTTTCACTCTAGCTCCACCTTTTGTTCCGCCTCTTTGTCTTTATCTGTGTCAGGTGTTTCTTATTAGTTCGTATATTTAAGTCCTCTTCCCTCACTTCCTGGGATCGGTCATTTTGTTTTCGTTGTCGTTTGTTGTCGATTGTGTATTTGTTATGTTTCGTTCGGTTTCCTAGTTGTTATATCCTTGTTCTTGCCCGTCTCTATTACTCCTTTCATGCCTCATTCGTGTTACCCTCTAGTTCGTTTGTGTTTTGTAGTGTTTGTTTCTCTAGCTTGTTTTCTCGTTTCTCGTTTTGCCTTCGGTCTCTAGCTTGCCCTGTTTCCTGCTCTTTCCTATGTTTATTAGTCATGTTATTTCGTGTTTATCGTCAACTTCGTTTGTTGTGTTATTTACACATTAAACTGTCTGTGTTGTAGCGAGTGTGTCCGCCTTCCGTAAATTCCACTCATCACACCCCCGGGACAATTAGAAAGTCAAGGTAGATTAAGCCTACTTTAAAATCACATTTGTCCTGATCTAAAATGGTTGGAATAATAATTTTTAAAGGTGTTGTTAATTTCTTTAGAGTCAGTAGAAATACTTCCAGGTGGGGTCCTAAAACCTGGTATATCCGCAAATTGTTCACAAGTTCTAATCTTCATAGTCAGCAGCTGGCTATTTTGAGTTTGACCCTGAAAATAATCCCTTTGTCTAATCCTGTGTAACTGAAACTTTGGTTGTTGTTTAAGAATGTTATTGATCTCTTTCTTAACCAGGTCCCTTCACATTGCTAATTGTGCAGAAAAATTATGCTGTAATAATAATTATTCTAGTCTCCCAAAGTCCTCTTCTAGTTCCTGCAACCACAGAGACTACCTTTGCATAAATTTGAACAAACTCTAATAGTAAAACTCAGAATAAAACTTTTAATAGCATCCCTCAGAATTATGTGGTATTATAAACTCTGAGGTATATTGTTGATTATTTAATAAAGAAGTGTTGAACCTCCATCTAGCCACACTTTTAGATATACAGTTAAATGTAGCTGAACAGAACATGCCTTTATGATCAGATAATGCTATAGGTAACAGATCAGGTTTGTTTCAGTAGGCTACACAATCATGGGAAAGACTGCTTACTTGACAGATATCCAGAAGACATTTCATTGACAACCTCCTGCTGTAGTGAAACATATTTATGGAAAGTTGAGTGGAAGGAAACAGAATGGTAGAAAATAGTACAGAAGCAACAGTGATAACAGCAGCTTTGAAAGGATTGTCAAGAAAAGGCCATTCATAAATTTGGGGGAGACTCCAGGAATGGGCTACAACTGTCAGATTCCTTGTGTCTAAGCCACACATGACCCATAGACAACTCCAGAAGTGTCTTAGCTGGGCCAAGGAGAAAAAGGACTGGACTGTTGCTCAGTGGTCCAAAGTCTTGTTTTCAGATAAAAGTAAATTCTGAATTTCATTTGGAAATCAAGGTCCCAAAGTCCAGATGAAGAGTGGAGAGGCTCACAATCCAAGCAGCTTGAGGTCTAGTGTGAACTTTACACATTCAGTGATGATTTGGGGAGCCATGTCATCTGTGGTGTTGGTCCACTGTGTTATATCAAGTCCAAGGTCAGCACAGCCGTCTACCAGGAAATTTTAGAGTACTTTATGCTTCCCTCTGCTGAAAAGCTTTATGGAGATTCAGATTTCATTCTCCAGCAGAACTTGTCCACAGGACTTCTCCACACTGCCAAAAGTGTATATATAATAATATCTGGTTTAATAACCACAGTATCACTGTGCTTGTTTGGCCAGCAAATTCACCTGACCTATTGTCAAGAGAAAAGAGACACCAGACCCAATAATGCAGATGAGATGAAGGCTGCTATCAAAGCAACCTGGGCTTCCATAACACCTCAGCAGTGCCACAGGCTGATCACCTTTTTTATGATATTCCAATTTATTGATATGCACCTGTACATCCAAAGGAGAAGGCAGAGACAACCCCGTCTTACAAAAACTCAATAGGTGAATCCCAACTTCAAATTTCTTTAGGCAATTTACAAACACAGAAGGAAAGTATAAAAAAAATATGGTACATGCATCCAAAAATATAACAAAAACAAATAAAAGCCAGCTGAGAAAAACTAACATAGAACACAACACTAAGACAAACTTAACAGTAAATAAACATTGGACCATATCCATATTTGAAAATGGGGCAGCAAAGTTAGCTGAAAGAGGAAAAAGAGGAAGAATTACAAAGTATAAGTGCTATTATAATTAGTATTAAGCACCAAAACCAACAGTAATGACAGAATGCTATTGCTAGCAAATATACGGCCTCAGTGTTAACTTTCTTGAGCTAAAGAATTTAGTTAATTCACCAGACAGCTTGCTCAGAAACTGAAACATAAAGCAGTTGAACACAGAACTGTAAAACGCAATATGGGATATTCAATAGAACTTTCTATAAGAAGGCACAAGTATGGATGGCCCATGGCTACCGACTGATTAACCTCAACCTCACACAATATCTGTGACCTGATGGTAGAGCTAAATAAATCTTTGGATGAAGTGAAGGAGTGAAAGGGTGCCCCATTCTTAAGATGGGTTGAGCAAATAGAACTCAATCCCTCTGGAGCTAGCCAAGGACATGTTTGCAGTATGGTTGCTGAAATTGGGTGTGAAGCGAATGCTTCGGCCCTCAAGTGTGAGAGGCTCCTTCTTAGCAGTGTGTCTTGCAACGAAGGACGGTTAATATTAATGTACGACTCTCCCCAAACTTGGTCGCTGCGTTATTGTAGTTGGAGCATGCATAATTTCCAACTGAAGGTCACTTAAGTAGAACTATTGTGGCATTGAATAACTGAGAAACTGGATAGCAATGGCGCCTTTATAACATGCTCCAGGTCAATAATCAGAATGTTGCACCTCCTATTCTGATCCTCAAAATCTGCCTTAAACTCAGCCATGTGAAGAGCTTTCTGGCTCTCAAGAACACTGTTCATTTCCACCAAAGTCTAAATCTATTTTACGTTAATCTATTGTGTTAATCTCAATTTATTATGTTAATGCTAAAATCTATTGTGTTAATGCTAAAAATTAATCTGACGGGAAAATCAACAATTGGGTAGGATAGAGCTGGGAGCGAAAACTCTAAGCCACCATCATGTTCAGCTGGTCATTTCTTAAACTGTGAGAGGACTGCGCTAATCACTCTAATCTAGATCCTGATAAATGTTATAAATGTAAAGTGCTAGCTAATTGTCCCAATTTATGACAGCACACAATATATTTGCTGAACATCTGGTCTGTAGCATTTTGTCTGCTGCTAGGAGACAGGTTAATATCTGGATGTCATATCATTGTCATGTAACCAATGTGGGACAATGAAGCGGAAGTAAATGCAACATGTGCTTTTTTAATAAAAGTATATAGGTACAAAACAAGAGAAAGACGGACAAAAAGAAGCCAAAAGGTCAAAAGACTAAGACTGAAACAAGCAGCAGCTGATAAAGAGGAGACAAGTAATATTAGAGCAGAAATCAGATGACAAGACCTGACACATTTTAAGGGAAATTCGCCTGATTTTTCAAATTTCTGTAGAAATCAGTGACTGAGTAAATGTTAATTCAGTAATTTCATGTAAAATGGTTCATTGTAGAGACTCAGATCTCTTTAAAGTGGTGGACCCAGTGTTCTGCTTACCAAAGAAAGTAACACAGACCATATTTAGAGTATCTCTAAATTTCTTTGTAGTGTATTTTTTATATATAGTAATAAATGTCTGTATCCTATGTCCATTATTATTTTGCCAAAGGTTCCATTCTGAAACTGCTAAAGTTAAACGTTCAAGGTTTGGTCTGTTTTTTACTGAATGTAGTAAATTCATTCAAATAAAACACTACTTTTCTCCACTATTATGATCTAACTACATATGAGCAAATTGTGATTGTTTATGCTTAATCATAATTAACATAGAGTGATATGAGAAATGATATGATTAATCATGATTTTTATTAATCATTTGATATCCCTACATTTTTTCTGTTCAATAAAAATAAGTATACAAATTAAAGACAATAAAATATAACAGCAGTAATAATTTTATTAATACAGATATTTATATAAAAACAGTGGACATAAATAATTGCACTAACCTAACAAATAGTGTTGACAAAAAATGCCATATTAGAATCATTTGTATTATATGTATATTATTTTTATGATTAAAAAATATTCTTTTTAATATTGGAGTTATTCATAAATATCTTTTACATTTCTGATCAATCATGGTTCTAAGAGGCATATACTGCATTTCACTGTTGGAAGGAACAATAAACAGAACAATTCTTAAGAGCTATTTGCTAAGATGAGAAGAAACTTGAACAAAAACCCAACAAAAATATTATATGCCTCTGCGTGACTGTCCCTGCCTCTGTGTGCCCAGCTTTGATATTTTTTCTTTTGCTTAATGAAATGATTATCAATAATTTCCATAAGCACTTTATTTCTTTTTTTTACAAAGATTTTAGTTAATTTGATAATACTGGGGTGTTTCAGTTGCCATGTCAATTGACATGGGTGTCTCTCTCTCTCTCTCTCTCTCTCTCTCTCTCTCACACACACACACACACACACACACACTATTAAGAGAGAAACAACACACTTTAGTATATATTCATATTTTGAAATAGTGTTTGTTTAATTATGTTTTTATGAATTTATTTTCAGTATTATATAGAACGTTCCATAATGGCATCCATTCTAAATGCATTAAAAAAATTCTGTAGGACATAATTACATAGGGCAATTAAATTTAAACATTATTTTATATTACAGAATATTACAAAATATATTGTATATATATATATATATATATATATATATATATATATATATATATATATATATATATATATATATATATATATATATATCCTGTATTATAAATAAAGATCTGGCATTTGTAACAAACTAAATTGCTTGAAAAATCAATTATGATTATTGTAATTTTGGATGACCTACCGCTTTAAAAATGCATGCATTAGAAAACCTAGCTGCCCTGTACCAACATGGCAGTTGTGCTGATGCATAAGATTTAACTGCAAGGTAATAGAATTAACAAAATATGGTCTGGTCAAAAGAATTAAATACAAATATCTGACATTTCCTTGGTTTTACATTAATCCTTGCTAAGTAGAAGCTTATTTGAGGTCAGACCACGACTGACACATTGAAAGGGTTTTGTGTGGGGTTTTCTGAAAGGCAGGTAGTGAACCAAACCATTTTGTGGCATATGATGGGGGATGTGTCTATAGTTAGTACTTTGGAAATTCTTACAAATGATTATATTATTTAAAATTATATGATTATGTTTACAATGATAAACTGAGGGAAAACAGGGGACCCCACCCCCACCCCAAGACCACAATTTGGATTCTGAGCTGTGTTTTATATTTGTTCTATGATTTATAGTGAAAAGCATATCTGGCTACCCTTCCTATCTATCCTCTCATTCGTCACACCTCTCTTTGTTGAATAAAAACTTTCAAAACTTATATCAGATGAGAATCACAGGTCAAAGAAAAAGAAGCCGGATGTCTATGAGGTCCTCAGAGACCAAATGCTGTCCATAAACAGTGATGGAGTCACAAACATGCCTTTACTGCTCTCCTGACTGTCCCATAATTCAGCGTTATTCACATCAAAGTTTGTAGATCAGTGTAGATTAAGCTTTTGGCTGGCAACAGGTTTGAATTGGCACACACCTGACATCGCTCTGTCAGAGTTTGTCTAAGCTTCTGACAAAACCTTAAATCCATGTGCACCAACCTACATTTTCACGAGTCACTGCCTTCAGATTATCCAGCATGCACTGGTGCTGTACTGTTTATATGGAGGGCATTTGTGCTCGTGATTGTGATTAATAACGAAGAGCTTATGAAAATTACATCATCCCCTGTATGCATAATTAATAGCAAATGTGACTGCGCCTCCCAGTGAACATTTATTCAGTGACAATCATGACACTTTTTAACTTCCTCAGAAAGAACAGGGAGACACACTGGATGTCCTTTTTACTTTCTCACCTTAAAAAGTTACCTTAATTTAGCTAAATTTATGTTGGGAATAGTACTACAAACAGATAAAATAATAATTGTTGGAGAATCTATTATTCATTTTGATAAAGCACAGGATCCGCTGTGAAAAGCATTCCAATCAATTATATAATCAGTTGGCTTTATTCAAAATATAATGAGACCTACTCACTACCGCAACCACACTCTGGACTTAATTCTGACTTTCAGTTTGAATATGGATAATATAGCTATTCTCCCCATATGAACTTAATTTTAGTAAAAATATATGTTCATTTCTGCCATAGCGTGTCAAGCATCTTATCCTCCACAGGGAGTTGGATTTTAAGTTCTCCGTGCAACTGAATAGGACACTATAACAACACATAGCGAACACCATTTGTTCTACATTAGAAAATATGGCACCACTAACTATAAAAAAATTAAGCAGTAAAATCGGGCTCCTTGGTACAATGATCACACTCATGCCCTGAAACAGCCAATTTAACCACTCTCAGGCAAATCCTTCATGGCCACCAAAACAGCCCCCTGCCAAATGCCTCAAGGGTCAGAAACACATGCTCACACATGCTCGTTTCAACAAAGCAGCTTGGGCAGTTAGGCTCAAAGGCAAAAATCATCTCTAAACTTCAAAAACATAAACAAAAACAACATTGTTTATAAAAAGTATTAGAATTAATAAGTCAAATATTGGTTGTAGCTTAATTGTTGGAATGACTTGAATGAATGTTGAAAAGTTAAAGATATGAAAAGCTGTTATGTGTTATGGTACCTATTGCTTCAGATAGAATTTAGCCTCATCTAAATTGGATATGTCTATTGTGCAGATTTGGGTGAAGTAAATTCTGTGAGCCTTATTTCCTAGAACATTGAATGTTGTAGGTGGGATGCACTATACGGAAGGGAACATTTATCAGTGCTGGCAGGAACATTTTAGATTGTTTTGTTGTTGTGGTTTTCAGAGATATCTTTCTTTAAATGTATTTTGTTTGAAGCATATGCCAGTGATGAGGAATAAACAGGAGATAAGGCCTTCATTAGAAACCTCTCACTGCTGGAGCCATGTGCTCCATTCGGGGTGAGATTACTTTCTGAGGACTCTGACATAAAGCACATGGTGCGGAGAAGAAATCAGAAAATACTAAGCCTGATATTTACAGTCTCTTGCAATCTTGTAAAGTCTATTAAATCCTCATGATGCTCTCGCCAAGCAAAAAATATGCATCAGATTTTACTCCTAAAACATGACAGAAGACACTGGAGTTGTCAAAACAAGAACAAACCCTATTTCTGGTTTGGATTTTTGTTAAAATAAGCATATATCATTTATTAATTCTCTTGGACCATGAAATCATTTCTTGGACCATGTTTTCACTGACCAATTTTGACCGACTGTACTACAAATAAATGTAGAAGATGCCTGCAACCAGGGGCGTCACATGGCATGTGCATCCGGGTCCTGAATGTTTTTTAACAAGCTCAGAATGTGAATCTCTCTCTCTCTCTCTCTCTCTCTCTCTCTCTCTCTCTCTCTCTCTCTCTCTCTCTCGAACCCAGTGCGATACAGAAAGGCAGGGTTTTCACATGTAGCCCACTGTGCCACTGAGGAACACTGCTGAGATTCCTCGCTATCATATTTATAAACTTTTCTAAAATACTTAATATTTATTTTTTATAATAATTAAATATTATTTTTTGTCACAAAATAACCTTTGTCTATTATTACCATTATTTATTTTATTTTATTTTTAAATATGCATTTTTTTAAATTCAAGTAACATTATTCTTTTTGCTGCTGATTATATATGATTACAATATAAATAATTTCAGTCACAAAATTGTACTAAGTTTTTGCAAATTTCCTGCTGTAAAATTCAGATTAAACACATTTGCAACCATTAGATGAGGTTATGGTGGTGGTTTAAACCAACATGGTTCTAACTTCTGTGGTACTAACAAAGTATGATGGTTTTGGGATAAATAAAAAAAATATTCTACTTTATCATTTAATGAATATGGAGAATTATCCAGTATTACAGATCTGTGTGTGGCACAGTTATGTGAACTTTTAACATTATCACTTAATTTTCAAATTAACAACGTAATCGGTCAGGCGTTTTCAGTCAATTGGACGATAATCAAGTGTGAATTCGTGCCCTGTGTCACAACATGTTTGTGAAAGTATATCAAGAAATAGAAGTTATTTCAAGAAAGTAAAGGCCTCACTAAATTCCTCCACCAGAAAAACAATGAACAACTAAAAAGGCTGGGTTGCAAGGAGAAAGCTGCTCTACAAAAAACAACACTTCTGCCTGTCTACAGTTTGCTAAAGGTCATGTGGGCAAGTAAAAAGCTGTTGGAATTCTATATGGTTTGTGGACGGATGACTAAAACTTGACTCCTTGACAACCAGGTCAAAAGAGGGTCCTTGATCAGTAAAGGGAGAATAAATATGAATGTGGCCTTACCCACAGACAGAGAACTCCACAACAGCAATATAATCTCAAAATGTTGGCACAGGAGCAAATAAGACTTACACTGTTGAAGCATTTCACAATAAGAATGTGAATATAGAAGCTATAAAAGGAGCATCCAACAAAGGCTTAGTCTCTAGAAGGAAAGACAGACTCTTTATGTCTTACATCATCTGCCATAAAACTGAAAAAAATCAGGAATCTGGAGGAACTGAATGGCCAGAACCGTACGGGAAGTCCATAAACAAATATGGAATATGCATGACCTACGAACCCTCAGATGGCATTGCAGGATAAGAAATGCAACCTGAAACTATTATGCAGATAAAATTACATACATCAGACCTATTCAGAAAAACTGCAGAGTTCTCTGGGCCCAAGCTAATCTCAGATAGTCAGAAAGACTGTGGAAACATGTGCTGGGTCAGATGAATCCATGTTTCAGCTTGTTTTCAAGAAAAACAGATGTTGAGTTCTCTGTGGCAGAGACACAAGGGACCATCCAGATTTCTGTCACCAATAGGTGACAAAAAGAGAACATCTGTCATGCTTTGGTAGAGCATCATGCATCAGTGCCCACAGCATTAGTGATTTGCATATGTAAAGGTGTACCACTGATGTGTAGGTGTACAGTATACTGGGATTTTAAAGAGACATATGCTGTTACCAAGATGTATTTTCATGGGAAGTCCGTGGTTATTTCAGCAAGACAAGAACATAATCTGCACGTGTCTTTGGCTTTGTCTCACTTGCACAAATCTTTTTCCTGGATTCTTAGAAAATATTATCCATCAGGTTCTTTGGGATTTAACATTGAGAAACATTATTCTAGGTTTGTTTCATTTATTTGTCAATACAGTTTTTCACACAATAGTGGACTTCTCCCTATCCTTACATATGGAAGACTCAGCCTCTCTGGTCTTTTTAAACCCAATGAATGTCACTGACCTTTTTGCCCTGTTCCAACTTGTTTATATTGTGTTGTTGGCATCAAATTTAAAATGTAGATATATTTTTCAAAAATATAATTCCAAGGTTCCATATCTGAAATTAGTTTTTGTACTGTTTTGAATTAAATATAGTAATATGCAGGTCATTGCTTTTTAATTTAGTGTCTCACAACTTTTTTGGAAAAGGGTTATGCATTCACTAAACAATGGCCTGATATTAAAGGATTTACTTACTGAAACAAATACAGAGCTTTTACAAAGCATAATAATGAATGCTTGTCAGGTCTCATCATCTGATTTCTGCCCTACCCCTCTGTGTCTGTGTTTTCCTGTGGTTCTTCATGTACTGTGCTTCCTTTTGTGCTAGCCATGCCCCTTCCTCTCATGTGATTTATCCAGGTATTCTTGTTCTAGCCATGCCCCTTTCCTCTAATGTGATTTACATGGGATGTGGCTTATTTTATTAAGCTTTATTAGACCTGTTCCTGGTCTCAGTGTTTGTCAGTTATTTGTGTTTTGTAATTCTTGGTTTGTTTGTTCTTGGTTATGGTCTTTAGTCTTCAGCTTCATAACTTTGTCAGTCTTGGACTTTGGGAGTTTTCATGGTTCTCTCAATTTGTAACATTCATCCTCAGCTACTGCTCGTTTCAGTCTAGGCATGTCTTTTGTACCTAGTGCTTCTTTGTTTTTGCCCTTCTCCAACTTGGTTTGTGATAAAGTTGTCCTAACTCATATTAGCTTTTATATGTCTAGTCTCTTATTTCTAGTATTTACATTCATTGTATCTCCTTGTTAGATTTCCTTGTCTTCTTGTCTCTATTTAGTTCTTCTCTCTAGTCGTGTGTCCTTTCTCCTCTCCTTAGTAAAGTTTATTTGTTTGTCACATGTTTATTATTACTATCAGTCCTTAGTCCCTTAGTTTATCCATCTAGTTTTATTTCAGCTCCCTAATTTGTTAGACCTAATTAGTTATCTTTTGACTGTTTCACTTGTTTTATTGTTCATCCTTACTTTCATATTGTTACATGACAACGCTACATATGAAATATTTTAAAAACCAACACTAGAAACTGTGTTGATTGGATGGATGATATACAAACTAACTGATTTCAAAAAGTACAATTGTTTGTTATGCAAAAATAGATTTTATTTATAATTTATTATTAGTTATGTCATATTTATTATATTATATTTAATAAATTCAAGAATCGCCATCTTACTTACAGTTCCATAGCGTTCTACATTAATCTACAAAAAAACCTGAAATAATATGAGATGACATGGAGAAAAAACACATTTTTGTAGTAATAATATTTTTTGATTTCAGTAAACAAAACAATACACCTCTGTGACAATGGCTATATGGCTAATGGTGGTCTGACAAAACTAGGCTTGCTTGTTTCTTTGTTTTTGTTTTCCTCTTGATTAACATACAAAACCTGAAGGACCTAGAATGTTTAGTGATTATCTTATTGATTACTAACAAAACAGCAGGTCCGGGAGATTTGGCAGCACTGTGATCTCATGACAAAGTGGCAAGCTACACTGGACAGAGCTGCAGTGTTTACTGGCATAAAGCCAACCTGGGCTGAAGTCAATGGAGTAAGAATAAAGGCATGCTTTCCAGAGGCCTGCTTCTCAGCATAATGTTGTTGTCCAAGAAACCCCTCTCCAAAATAAAAAATATTTTAAAGAAGAAGGCAAAATTGATTGTAAATTTGATTTTATGTCAGTGTAAAGAGATTGTATTACAAATCCTTTTAAATCATTTTTATTGGTTCAATTATCATGACTTGGTAACAAAATGTAACTGCATTGATGTATAAAACTTGTTTTTGAAAAGCAATAATATAGGACTTAATAAAGAAGACAACTGGACTGTTTATCACAGGAAACAAAGAAATGTAAAGATACACTTTACTCAGATATTTAGATGTATGTGTTTATGTGTTTCAATATCCAAAAGAACAGAGAGTATTATTGTTGCTAATTTAGAACACATTTTCCAGGGGAATAAATATAGCATGCCAGGCTTTTGGAAGTTATTTGTATAATTCTGTCACAGTGTGTAGTGTGGGTTGTTAGAACATGTTATGCTTTATCATCAGGAATGTCCTATTTGCTTCAGAAAGTAACAACTCCCTTGTGATCAGGCAATTTTTCTGTGAATACATGTTTTTTTAATGAGTGTTGTTTCTATTTGCTTGCACTAGGCTTCATGTTTTCTTTTTTAAATCTCATGTATGGCCATGTCCCAAAGAGTGTAGAAAAACCTTTTATTTACTCTATTCAACTATTCACTATAAACCACCTGGCACAGGATTGTCGAACCCAGGAACTGCATACTTTAAATGATGGAGCACCATCCAATACCTCTGGGATGTGCTGGTGTTTGTGATCCAAAATTATCCAAAAGTTTGGATGTAATTGATTAGAATACATTGGGGGGAGATTTTTAAATACCATGCCATAAACTGATAATTCTGCTGCCTCTGAAGCAAATTCTAAAGAAGTACATTTGCACACTTGATTTATGATTGCCACTTCTGAGAAAGCTGCAGAATATTATACAATAAAATTTTGCTTTCTCAGAGACAGCAATCATGTGCTCTTCAACTTTGTCTTAGCCTCTGCCTCAAAGGAAGCAGAGTCATTGTCTGTAGCTCCTTCACAGGCAGAAATCATAACTCAAAAGAGCATAATATTACTTCCTCAGGATATGTGTCAGAAGCAGTATTATAAAATTCTGCAGCTTCCTCAGAGGCAGCTAGTAATTTTATCCTATCTATTCAAGCAAAACAAAATACTCAGATTTTTGCAGCTCTTCCAACAAATTAAACAGAAATAAGCCTATAGTAATAAAAAAGACATTTCTGACAGTCAGAGCAGGCAAACACGAGTGTCTAGGCTGATCTTTACCAGTTTATGACAAGGTATTTAAAAAAAATCTACGCCCAGTGCTAACCAATCATATTCATCCCTGCCTTTTGGCTGGTAACCAGCTACATTCCTCGATGGCAGTGTTGCCTCAATATCAATTCAACAATAACAATAACAATAACAAAAAAAGTAGTAATTTTGCACACAGGCACATCAGTACCTGAACTCATGTCATCCAACCTAGTATTAAGACTTCTTAGAGAAGTATTAGTACAGAAGAACATGACTATTTTTTAATAAATAAAATGCAATGAAATATTCAACAAATTCAGCAAATACACTAAAATAAGTTTTCTTACTAATCTGAGTTCAGATAGTAGTAATATATATGATTATTATAGGGGTCTGTATGACAATTCATCATACAAATCATCTTTGATTAAAATTAGCAGTGTAAAATTAGCCAAAATGTGTGTGTGTGTGTGTGTGTGTATATATATATATACACTTTCACCTATGGAGTCCGGCCGGGCTTAGCCCGAAGGGGATACATGGGTCCACTCTCCCATGGGCCCACCACCTGTGGGAGAGGTAGTAATCCGGGTCTGGTGCATTGTGGATCGGGTGGTGGTCGGGGTCGGGGGCCCTGGCATTCTGATCCTCGGTTACTGAAACTGGCTTTTGGAACATGGAACGTAACCTCTCTGGTGGGAAAAGAGCCTGAGCTGGTGCGCGAGGTTGAGAGGTACCGACTAGATATAGTTGGGCTCACCTCGACACACAGTATGGGCTCTGGAACCAATCTCCTCGAGAGGGGCTGGATGCTCTTTCACTCTGGAGTTGCCCAGGGTGAGAGGCGTAAGGCAGGTGTGGGCTTACTCATAGCCCCCCGGCTTAGCGCCTGTACGTTGGGGTTTACCCCAGTGGACGAGAGGGTAATTTCCCTGCGCCTTCGGGTTGGGGAAAGGGCTCTGACTGTTGTTTGTGCTTATGCACCGAACAGCAGTTCAGAGTACCATGCCTTCTTGGGGACCCTAGATGGAGTGCTAGAGAACACTCATTCTGGGGACTCCATTGTTCTGCTGGGGGACTTCAATGCTCACGTGGGTAATGACAGTGAGACCTGGAGGGGCGTGATTGGGAGGAACGGCCCCGCTGATCTGAACCCGAGTGGTGTTCAGTTATTGGATTTCTGTGCTCGTCACAGTTTGTCCATTACGAACACCATGTTCGAACATAAGGGTGTCCACAAGTACACCTGGCATCAGGACACCCTAGGCCGCATTTCGATGATCGATTTTATAGTCGTATCATCTGACCTGCGGCCATATGTTCTGGACACTCGGGTGAAGAGAGGCGCTGAGCTGTCAACTGATCACTACCTTGTGGTGTGTTGGATCAGATGGCGGGGGAGGATGCCGGACAGACCTGGCAGGCCCAAACGTGTGTTGAGGGTTTGCTGGGAACGTTTGGCAGAGGAACCTGTCAGAAAGATCTTCAACTCCCACATCCGGCAGAGCTTCGACTGCATCCCGGGGGAGGCTGGTAACATTGAGTCTGAGTGGGCCATGTTCCGGACCTCCATTGTTGAGGCGGCTGAACGGAGCTGTGGCTGCAAGGTTGTCGGTGCCTGTCGGGGTGGCAATCCCCGCACTCGGTGGTGGACACCCCGGGTGAGGGGGGCTGTCAAGCTGAAGAAAGAGTCCTATCGAGCCTGGTTGGCTCAGGGGACTCCGGAGGCAGCCGACAGATACCGAGGAGCCAAGCGGCTTGCAGCCTCGGCGGTCGCTGAGGCAAAAACTCGGGTGTGGGAGGAGTTCGGTGAGAACATGGAAAACGACTTTCGGTCGGCTCCGAGAAGTTTCTGGCAAACCGTCAGGCGACTCAGGAGGGGAAAGCAGTTTTCCACCAACACTGTATATGGTGGGGGTGGGGAACTGTTGACCTCGACTGGGGACGTCACCAGACGGTGGAAGGAATACTTCGAGGATCTTCTCAATCCCACCGGCACGTCTTCCGCAGAGGAAGCAGAGCTTGGGGACCCCGGGGGGGGCTCGTCTATCACTGGGGCTGAAGTGGCCAAGGTGGTAGGGAAACTCCTTGGCGGTAGGGCCCCGGGGGTGGATGAGGTTCACCCCGGGTTCCTCAAGGCTCTAGATGTTGTGGGGCTGTCCTGGTTGACACGTCTTTGCAACATCGCGTGGACATCGGGGGCAGTGCCTCTGGACTGGCAGACTGGGGTGGTGGTTCCCCTTTTTAAAAAGGGGGATCGGAGGGTGTGTTCCAACTATAGGGGGATCACACTCCTCAGCCTCCCCGGTAAGGTCTATGCGGGGGTACTGGAGAAGAGAGTCCGACCGATAGTTGAACCTCGGATCCAGGAGGAACAATGCGGATTCCGCCCCGGTCGTGGAACACAGGACCAGCTCTTTACCCTCGCTAGGATCCTGGAGGGTGCATGGGAGTTTGCTCAACCAGTCTACATGTGTTTTGTGGATCTGGAGAAGGCATTCGACCGTGTCCCTCGGGGTATTCTGTGGGGGGTGCTCAGGGAGTATGGGGTACTGGGCTCTTTGTTACAAGCTATCCAGTCCCTGTACAAACAGAGCAGGAGTCTGGTTCGTATGGCTGGCAGTAAGTCCGACTGGTTTCCAGTCGGAGTTGGACTCCGTCAGGGCTGCCCGTTGTCACCGGTTCTGTTCACAATTTTTATGGACAGAATTTCTCGGCGTAGCCAAGTGGCGGAGGGTGTCCGGTTTGGTGGTCTCAGGATCCCATGTCTGCTTTTTGCAGATGATGTGGTCTTGTTGGCTTCATCGAGCCGGGAACTCCAGCTCTTGCTGGACCAGTTTGCAGCCGAGTGTGAAGCGGTAGGGATGAGGATCAGTACCTCCAAGTCCGAGTCCATGGTACTCAGTCGGAAAAGGGTGGAGTGCTCTCTCCAGGTTGGAAGTGAGATCTTGCCTCAAGTGGAGGAGTTTAAATACCTCGGGGTCTTGTTCACGAGTGAGGGAAAGATGGAGCGTGAGATTGACAGGCGGATCGGTGCAGCGTCAGCAGTAATGCGGGCTTTGTACCGGTCCGTTGTGGTGAAGAAAGAGCTGAGCAGAAAAGCAAAGCTCTCGATTTACCGGTCAATCTACGTCCCAACCCTCACCTATGGTCACGAGCTTTGGGTAGTGACCGAAAGAACGAGATCGCGGGTACAAGCGGCTGAAATGAGTTTTCTCCGCAGGATGTCTGGACTCTCCCTTAGAGACAGGGTTAGGAGCTTGGACATCCGGGAGAGACTCGGAGTGGAGCCGCTGCTCCTCCACGTCGAGAGGAGCCAGTTGAGATGGTTCGGGCATCTGGTTCGGATGCCTCCTGGACGCCTTCCTGGAGAGGTGTTCCGGGCATGTCCAACGGGGAGGAGGCCCCGGGGCAGACCAAGAACACGCTGGAGAGACTATATGTCTCGACTGGCCTGGGAACGCCTCGGTATACCCCCGGAGGAGCTGGCGTCGGTGGCTGGGGAGAGGGAGGTCTGGGTTTCTTTGCTCCGACTGCTTCCCCCGCGACCCGGACCCGGATAAGCGGTGGATAATGGATGGATGGATGGATATATATATATATATTTGGCTGCAGTTAAAAATAAATAACAAAAAGCACTAATAATTAGCCCCAGCTGCCATCTGCTTAACACATGGTCCTATATTTGGAGACCAACAACCAGTGAGCTAGAGGGGGAAGACCCACAGCTTGAGAGGCAGAGAGAGGAAGTCCAATTAAATTCTATAAGAACCAAATATCCTGTATATTAAATAAATATAGGTGGCATGGGGGCGCTACAGTTAGTATATATATAGATATATAGAGTTTTAAATTTTTTATTTTTTAAATAATTGTTAAATGCTTGTCATTTAACAGTCTACCACTTGCTTTAAGTAATGCAACTGAAACTCTTATACAAGAAGAAATTCATATGCAGAAACTCTGCAAAGATTTCTCTGGGCCCAAAGAATTCTATAAGGATTTTACAAGTAATTATGCACATGCAACTACAGTGTGGCTTTGTGGAAACAGATTGCGTGTGCTTGTCTGGCCTGTCGTCAGTGTTGTATCAGGAGGATGACAATGGCAACCACAGACTCTTGAGGACCAGAAGTCTTGTGTCAAGCAAGAATGGGCAAAAAATCCAGTTTCAGGACTTCAAAAAGTTGTAACCTCGTTTAACAAAAGTTTTTGGACAGTGTTTATTGATATTGTTATTTGTTTTTTTGTTTTTTTTACAGATTTTAAGTATACATTTTTTCCTGCCAGTATATATTAAACAGTATTGTAACTAATTATTTGCATTTTTTTACAAATGTCTTTTTGTAAAGTCTTTTTGTCTGAGTTTTGTAAATACGAGACATTTTTCAGTCAGTAATACAAAATTACACATCTATGCAAGGAAAACATCTGTGATAATTGATGGTATGTTGCACACAGCAGAGAGAGATTAGTCTGAAAAACACATTAAAGGATCTGTATTAAAGGAATTTTCCTTTAATGCAGTAAACCACTTGATCTTAAAGATACTGGAGCAAAGGCTCAAGGAATACACCAGTTGACATTTACTTTTCTTCCTCCAAAAGAGAAAGAAAGCACTGAGAGTGCTGACAGACAAAGAGAAAAGGTCAGATCGATGGGTATTTTCCACGTTTTTTTCCCCCTACTCTTCCCTTGAGTTTTCTGATATAAAGCATTGATTTATTGAGAATGATGGCTGAAAGCAGTGACCTCAGAGATTAAAGAGAGTGGGAAGAGGCAATGGTACATCTGCTTTGTTGTCATCCTTATCATCGGAAATGCAGGCCTTTGGTTCTGGCAAGCGAATAAGTAAGTTAATCATGTCTCAGCCCAACAGACACATGGCGTGACAAACACACAACATATCACATCTTATTATATTAATAATAAGAGCAGTTTTGGTGCTTCGTGAAATTAAAGAGAGGGCAAGAGAGAGAGAGAGAGAGAGAGAGAGAGAGGGATAGAAATTTGCACTTAAGGCAAGTGATTCATTCATTCATTATTACTCAGTGGAAGAGAGGGAATCAGTAGAACTCTTCGAGGCTCCTTAAGTGTTGAGAAGAGGTCAGGTCTGTAAGCAGTAAAGCTGTGGTGGAGTGTGTGCTCTGTCTGATCTGGCCTCATGATTAAACTAATGTTTGCCAAGGCTGAACAAGCTCCTCACCAAAAGTGTTTGAGTCAGCCTCCTGTCCTCAAGAGCCAATGGAGCAAAACACAGCACTTGCAGAAAATCAAATAGTGAAACATTATGGAGGCTCATAAAAGCCTGAGCCTTTAACAGCTGCTCAACTCTTCTTCAAAAGCAACAGCCCTTAACTGGAGTTATTCACAGACATTAAATGTCATGTCTCACATATGACCCTTGAATATAGTAATTACAAATTATACCTTATTAATGACCCTTTCTCTAATGCCCATCTTTTCTTTATGTTTTGCAGTGAATTTTGATCACTTCCAGATTCTTAGAGCCATTGGCAAGGGCAGTTTTGGGAAGGTAAGAATACCACCAATTCACATGCTTACACTGAGAACAACGTAGGGAAATTGATTCATTATTTTCATTAAATCCACATGGTTTTTATTGTTTGGTTTTGAAGCAGGTAGGTAATGCCTTTTAGAATAATGAACATTGGGTAAAATTGTCACGCCTACATCCCAGGACTCCATTTCCCAGAACGCACCAAACAGTCACATGACTATCCACCGGTCTCACTCACCAGAATTCTAATCATGCAAACCTGTTTGTATCCCTATATATACTCCATTCCCCGTATTGTTCACTGCCGAGTATTGCCGTGGTTTGTCCCAGCGTACAAAGCGGTCTCTTGAAACTAGTCTAACGATATCCTGTTGCCTACTCCTTGTATGTTATTTCGGTTTACGTCTCTTGCCTCGTCCTTTTTGGTATTGTTTGCATTCATCGGTATTTGGACTCTGCCTGATTTTTGACTATGCCTATCGCTTCTTCCCTGAGGAACTGTTTGAACCTTGTTTGTTTTTCGACTATTCTTTTGGATAAGCGTTAATAAACTGTTTACTGTGATCCGCAAGTGTCAGCTCTCTGTCTGGTCCTGACAAAAATCTGATTATTGAAAGAGGAAAAAACTAGTCTGTACTGTATAGTTTGTACAGGACTAGCCTTCACTGTTAGAGAAATGTTGGATGAAACATTATATTTTATTAATCTCCAAGAAGTTGTGATGAATTAACCCTTCAGTAATGGTATGATTTTACAGAACTGCAAAATACCACTTGAAAATAATGAATTAAAATATTTAAAACTACTTTACAAGTATGAATTTAGCTGTTTTGCCATTAATGAGAAAGAGAACATGCCACTCAACCCTACATCCACTTCAGGCAACCTGCACAGTGCACAACCATTGGGATTAAAAAAAAAAAAAAAAAAAAGTTAAATAGGCACTGCCCTTTAATTACCCTCCAAGCGACTCATTGTCCCAAACAGATGATTGCCAACCTCTCATTGCTCTCTGTAGCGTTCAGTGGAAGAAGTAAGCTGGATGCCAGCCTCTCGGCTGTGCTATTGAATCAGATACCAGCCTCTCATTAGCATATTGGTTACTCAATTAAGCTGGGTGCCAGCTTCTCATAGCTCCCCAGGCCATTCTGCAGTGATAGTAAACTAGATGCTCTCTTCATTGCCCTATGATTTGAAATGATAACATAATATACAAATTGTTACGTCAAGACACCAGCTAATTTAATAGGGCACCAGAGCAGTATATGTGGTATGGTATAAAGAATAAGACATTATTGCAAAACAAGAAAAAGCATAAACAAAAACTGAATCTAGCAACATAAAAGTAATGTACTCTTCCTATATATTTTAAATAAATAAAAAACACACATGCATGGTAACGAATATAACATCATCATCATCATCATCATCATCTTTTCTACTTAATACATTTCAGGGTCACAGTAATCGAATGTAATAGTGAGGAATATATAGATACATACTGAATAAGATGCTTGCAACATGTACAATGTAATCTAATCATTTTACTAAATATAATATAGGTAATATAGATAATATAGGTAATATGTTCTTTGTGTAGAAAGCTGTGATAATGCATTAGCAACAGCCATGATGGGAGGTGATGGAACATACTAACTTGGAAACATTTATAGTCCCCAGTCCTCAGTGCTTAACAGTTATAGGAGGGAGTGTATGTCTGTGTGCATTTGTGTAGTGGGGGAGGGGATGATGGAAGCTACAGCTTAGTATCTCCACCCTAATGGCTTAGTATCTCCACCCTGATGGTAAGGGGGCAAACAGACCATGACCTGCGGGAGTTGGTCTATATTGATGTTGCTAACCATCTTTTGTAGATGTACCTTACTCTCTGCCCAGGTTTAGGACCACAGTTTAGTGCACTTAAAGGGGACGTCTGCGACTGTGGGGAATTCTATCTCTCCGGTTTGTTTACTCCACGTCTTTTAATGTGTAACAATATGCTTGAATGTGGTTGAAGCTTAACTTGTCTGTAAGGTTTTATTCACTGTTTGAATTACCACAGAAGCTCATATGTAACTCATCAGTTTGCATCAGTAATGCAGTTAGCTGTCTCTTGAATTTTGGAAATATTTCCTCCTTAATGATCCAAAACAGCAAAAGTAAGTATATTTTATTATACACCTATGGAGCAATCACAAGCAATATCCTCATTTCGGTTCATGCTTTTCAACATTCAAAGTTCGCTCCTGTGATCAGAGAGAGAGAGAGAGAGAGAGAGAGAGAGAGAGAGAGAGAGAGAGAGAAAGCCTAGCATACATGACCAAGCTGGTTCTTTTAATATTTTGAACTCATTTACAGACACTGGGGCTTTGTAAACATATCAGACTGGTTTCCAACACGGAAACAGACCAGAGAGCTAGCAAATTGTGCGGAAACATCAGAATTTTATACGTTTTTTGATTACAATCGTGAACTACGTATTTAAGAATGACAACAGTAGTTTTCAGAATCAAAATCTGAAATATTTTCCTGATCACACTTTAATAATTTAAAACAAAAAGGAGAAATTTACTATGTGTACACATTTAAATTCTTACAAATAAAGTGGCAGTGGCTGTGATAATAAATATGGAATATACTGAATATGTATAATATAATCTGAACAGTTCAGATTAATGTACTTATGAATTATTGCACACAAGATGTAAAAAATGTCATTATTATCATTATTATTATTATTATTATTGCACATATGTACAATGTAATGTGGTATTGAGTATTGCACAGATGAACCATAGCGCCACACATTGAGGGAGCAGTTATAGAGTTTGATGGCCACAGGTAGGAATGACCTCCTGTGGTGCCCTGTGGTGCATTTTTGATGGACTGAGTTTTGCACTGAATGTACTCCTGTGTTTCATCACTGTGTCGTAGAGTGGGTGGGAGCCATTGTCCATAATGTCCTGCATCTTAGACAGCATCCTCCTCTCCAACACTGCCATCAGAGAGTCCAGCTCCACACCCACAACATCACCAGCCTTGCGGAACAGTTTGTTGAGTCTGTTGCCATCCATCTGCCACCCTCAGATAGAGCATAGAGGAGAGCACTCGCCACTACAGACTCATAAAAGATCCTGAGCATAGTCCAGCAGATGTTGTAGGAACTCAGGCACCTCAAATTTATAGACGACTTTGGCCCTTCCTGATCCTGCGTCAGTGTTCTTAGTCCAGTCCAATATATTGGCAATGTGCACTCCCAGATATTCGTAGTCCTCCACAGTGTCCCCACTGAGCCCCACTGATGAAAACAGAGGTCACGGGTGCCTTTATAAGAAACTGAGAGGGAAGTTTGGCCTTCGCAGGGTGGCAGGTGTTATAGGACCAATCGTAAGAGGTCTTTTGATATGTTGAGTTCCAGGAATGTAATTAATGTCATTGACATTCTCTAATTCTCAACATTTACATGTCAGAGAGAGAATTCCTTTATTGGTTTGTGTGGTGTTCAGAACCAGATTATTTTCTGTACTGCTTGTATTCAAACTCTCCCATGTCTGTTCTCAAGTGCTGGCAACATTGAAATCACATTTGCATTGTGTTTAAATTGAGAAAAGTTGACTCAATCTTTGAATCTGTGTGTACCAGTCTGAGCACTGCGAAAAGAAAGAATGGCAATGACTTGCCATAGGATGTGAGAACCAAAATTGTAAAACAAATAAAATAAAATAAAATTAAATTAAATAAACAAAGGGACATTAATATCTCTGGAGATGGACTTTTAATTATTAGTTTTTTTTATTATTGTTTATGTGCAAGCTCATTGATCTGTTTAAAGCCCATGTTACTGTAACTGACCTCCCTAAATGCAGACAGAAAAGAACATATTTGGAAGATATAGGCAACGAAGTACCTCAGTCAACTACCAGATAAATTCAAGTTGACCTGCAGACTGTTACCAGTTTTAGAATAAACCACTGTAAAATTTCCTGGCAGATAGTGATATGGTTTTAATTTTAAATACATTAATTATAAACCTCATGAAGACTAAAGTAAGCTAATGGGCTAACTGATGTTTATGGTCTTGTAAACACTGTAGAAATGTAGAAGTCGCTGTAGAAATGTGCTGGTTTAGTCATTTCATTTTTAACTACAAAAAACAAACACATTTTTAAAGAACACATTCTAGCCAAAAATAAAATCACTGTCTTTCCACCTTAAATGGGGCGGGGCTTCGTTCCATGTGAAATTGCACCGTAATTATATTCAAGTACTTTTTTTCCCCGCCTTAAATTGAGAATACATTTCAGAGACTCTTTCTGCCTTAAACATTACTCAATGACTTTAACATTAAATTCCAGCTTAAATAATTCAAGCACATTTCCTTTTGAGCACTAGGAGCTGTTTTAAAAGAAAATGCCTCTTAAAAAGTGACCCCAGTTTCTTCTCTGTAGCAAGCATATTTCTACAAAAACAATAAAATTGTGGTTTATGATTACAGATTACCTGTTAAACAAAACCTAATACAATGATTACTATCTTTATCTCACATTATATTTTTACATCTTTACCAGGTTGGGTTTGAGAGAATTGTAACAGGCTTAATTTATTTTATAATTCTATAGTCCTATTCAGATGAGATCAGTATTATGTGGGGAGCTGGGATAATGTCATTTTTCCAGAAGATGTCAGTAATGTTTATAGTGGATTCACACTGGATAAAAAATCTTGCTGAAAGTAACAGTTGGGAGTGGCTGCTCTGCACTGCCAACACATATGTGTATCATACACATCAGAGCTACTGGAGTTTTTTTTTTTGACTGTCACTACTGTTCTGAGAACAGTCCTCCCACCGAAAATGTCCAGCTCTCGATGACCTTATTAGAATTTCATAACAGATAATGGGCAAGACAACTACCCTAATTCTTCACACAGGTTATATAAGTGATATTATAAATTGTTCACAACTAACGTAATGAGTAGAGCACAAGCATGCATGTAGCTGTTATTGTTCACAAATCCTACCTATAGCTGCCAGAAATTTCTCTCCTCTATATGATCCTTTTGCTCATCTTGTGGATTTAAATGTGATGCTTTGTTCAGCAGCTGAACTTATCTTTGTTTTTGAATGGTATATTTCAATACAATACTTTTCTTAACTTTTCTAAAATATTCTATGTAGAACCATCTATAGCATTTTCTCCATCATTCTGAATTTAAAGATCCATTTAATCATGCAAATTGTTCTTCAAGTGTTTAGGGTCCTATATAGAACCCTTTTCTTTGCTGAAGAACCCTTGTAGAACCATCATTTTTATTGTAGTGAACTGGTTAATTGCCTTTGTTCCTCCACCGTGCTTGTGATAGTAGTTTTAGAAATACAAGCTGATAGGACACAAAGTACAAAATGTTACGTAATCCAGTCACCTTGAAACGGCTGCAATGGAAGCCAGGACAGGGTGATTTGGGACAGAGCCAGTTTTTTTATGTCTTTGTTCCCTTTATGTCAGACTCAGGTACAGAGACAGTTTGATATATCTGTATAGCTTGGATGGAAAATGTCACTGTGCCTAGACTCGTGGGGATTTTCAGTGTCTAATTACCTCAGGGCTCTCTTTATCTGAACAAGGAAGCTGAGCGATGGCCTGCTTAAGTGGGCCTGATGTAATTACATGTGGATTTTCATTAATCTGAATCATAATGGTTAATTAAATTAATGGGGATGTTTTTGCGTTTTGCTTCTTTGCCAAGCTCTTAGTGTATTTGTGAGCTTGTCTTAGCAGATGAGGATTTCTGTTGTACAATAAATACCAAAGTGGATAATGATTGAGTGCGTTGTTGTTGTTGTACTGTATAAATTCAGTGTGTCCCGGTGTTTCTGAGCACAGTGCAGTCTTTTGTCAAATGCTAATGACTTTGCTAATGTGATGCAAACTCTCAAATGGAAATCCTTTTCTCCCCTTTCAAACTAAGGCTGAATCTTAAAGTTTTTCTTAATAGGTTTTTAGGAGGTCTACTGTTGTCTACTCGTGGTTGACAGCACAAAGGTAAAAAAGTCAACATAGCACCACCAAAGGCCATAAAACACCAACTCTTGCTATTTATTTAGTTATAATTGTATAAGACTGTAAAAGACATGTCAGTATCACTATTGCAATTTTGAAAAGGACACTTGTGCTCATGACCCACTGATTCCTATTTTGTGCTGGTGTTCTGTGCTAATATAAGCCGAGCTGTGCTGTTGTGACTAATTTTGTTTTGAACCCCATTGTTATGCAGTTCTGAATGATATTGTTGCTTTTCTGTAACATTTTTAGGCAACATTTCATCTCCTCCTCCTCTCCATTAATTTTGCCTCAGTGATGGGTCTTGAGCCCCACTGTAATGCAGTTAATGTGGCTGATGCTGTTGCTTCGCTGTATTATCAAGCAATATTTCATCTGCTCCTCCTCCTCCTCTTCCTCCTCTCCCTGGTTCTCGCTATGCTCTATTTCTTCACTCTCTCATGCAAAATCTTTTAGGAAATAATAGGCTCATTTTAAATGACGCATCAGCAACCACGATGGAATACATTACCATTTGAATGTATGTTAATTTTTCTCATCAGAGCCTCATCCTCCTTCCTCCAGGCAGCCTGTGTGTACTCTTTTTTTTCATGATAGCAACAAGCCATTTGTGCAAGATGCTCCTGTGTTCCCTCCTCTACTACTCATCTCTCTGGCAGAATTACTAAGATAGAGAAAGAGAGAGAGAGAGAGAGAGAGAGAGAGAGAGAGAGAGAGAGAGAGAGAGAGAGTGAGAGAGAGAGTGTTAGTAGTGATGAAAACCTTGTAATACAATAGTGCTATTAAATGAAACTTCACTTACAAGGCCATGTGTCACATTCAACTGCCCAGTTTGGACATGACTGTTCACATTTTGATTCTCTGGGTGGATATAGGGTGCCCAAATAATGCTGTATGTCCTTGTGGAAAAAGACCCTCTGACCACCAGAACACAGCAGAGAAACTCTTCGTTGTGCTCCTTAATACTTCTGCATTCTGTACTAATAGTCTTTAACTGTGTAGGCTGAAAATATGGCTATAGTTGCAAGTACCCATGTTTGAATTAAAGCTTGACTGATATAATGTTAATATTACCAGGTTACTTAAGTTATACAGGTCACCCCAAACTTGCAGTGGTCTAAGCAATTGCCCTATTATTTGCAAATCTCTAGGTTGATCCCTTGTGATTCCTCAGCAAACTTTGTCCAGGAATGCACAACTGGCCTCACTCTCAGCATGGAGAGGGTGGTCCTCCTACTCTCCTCACAAGCTCAGTATTAGCCAGTTTGGGGTATCTGTTACCTGGCATAATATATCTATGAAGCAGCATTCTGTCCAAGTACACTGAGCTGTCCAGTGGCATTGCGTTAGCAGTATTTAAAAAAAAAAAAGAGATAAAGTCAGCTTCACATATTTCATTTGCTCTCTCTCAGCCAGACAGAATTTATATTAAGTACAACCAGAAATGTGCATTTGCTCAACTCTCACATGTTTAGTTAGTTACACTTATGCTTGCTTTTTACTTCAATTAACAGTTTCTAAGTTTCTGTTTATATGCACTATCATTCAGAATTCTGACTTTTTATTATTAGCAATAGTAGTACATTTTGTAAATCTATGTTAGGTTTTTGATTAGATTAGATTTGTCATGCAACATACAAATAGACAGAGATAAACATGGGAAAGATTTTATTGTAAGCAAGATAAAAAAGGACGTGAGACCAATCGCTGACATTTTTGTGTCACAGGTCAAACCTTGCTGCTGTAGCTGTGGAATCCAAAGGTTTCACATGGAAAGAGCTTTTACTGGATTTCAGGTGTTTGGGAGAGTTAGTATGGCCATACAATGGGGGTCCGGTGTCATTTAGTTGTTTCGGTTTTTCCTGCCTGTTCACTATGTTTCTCCATTTATCTGGTGGAGCAGTGCTGGCCAGCATGTAGAGGCAGTTAATGGATGCATGCTTAAGGCATCCATTGATTTAAGGGGCAGCTCTCTTTGAGAACAAGTCAAGTCAAGAGTCAAGTTTTTTGGCAAAATGCAATTGCGGTGAAGTGTAGCTTTCTTGATTGGCACCCTATTTGGTGTTTGCCAATTTTTTGAGGATGTTGTTGTAGACACTGCCTTCCCTTATTGTCATTTCAACATGGAGGGCCAGGGTCTGGTCAAGGGTGACTCCAAGATGCACAAGATTCACAGCTGATGTTAGGGCTCTCTCAGTGGGATCTCTGGTGCTGTTATGCAGGGATCATCAGAGTATAATACTCTTTTGCATTTAGCATGGATGGGCTGATTGTTGGTGTAGTTTATGTTAGGCTTTTGATTGGATAAGATCCAGTTTTTGTCATTGTGCATAAAATGGGCACAAGCCATGAAGATAGCATCTAACCAGAAGTGCAAGTACAATATTATTTATAAATAATGTACTAAGTGATTATGGCATATTAAAAAATATTACAATATGAACAGTGGTACGTATTGGAGGCATGCAGTATATAAATAATACATATGTATGTTTTTAAATCAGTTGTGCAGAGAAATCAGAAATTACCGAAGTGGTTGTATGTACAATGTGATCATAAGGTATGTAGAGTATGAAATACTATTGTAATTGTGTTTATGTGACAACACTTATCATCAAATATACAGAAGATTTTATATACATAAAGAAAAAGTTAAAAGTATGAGTAGGTGAATTACAAGATCAGAATATAATATATTTAAAGAAGCTTTTCATTAGGCTACCTCCCAAATTGGAAAAGGGTATGATATATTGGTAAGTTTTCACCAGCTGCTTTTTTTCACCACATTTCAAAAAGAACAAATTTAATTATTTACAAGAAAAATCCCTGGAATGTTGCCTTTAAGTGGTATGATGACTGTGGGTTGGACAAAGGCTAGAGAAAAAAAATCCTTTGTTTATTATCCATTAGCATTTTAATCGTAATTTTATCAATTAAATACAAGAGAGAAAAATTTGAACACCTGCCTGCAGCATTGAAACCACAATTGGCTGAAGGATTATGATAGGACAGAGGGACAAAAAATGCTACTTGCAGTTCACCACTCACCACTAAGGAGCACTCACATACATTACTTCATAGAATTATGCTTAATTCAGTGAATTTAAAATAAAACAGCAGAAAATTAATTAAAAGGTGAAGAAGAATACATAAACTATACAATACATTTTACACACTATTTATTGCCATAAACACAGTTGCATAGACTGCAGCCTGGCTTAGAGCACTTAATTGTCCATGATTTCTTTTTAAAAGAGAGCTAAATGGCTTTATCATAGGGAAACTCTGCCAGAGTATATTGCAACAATATTCTGTGATTGATTACAAGTTAAATTACTAATAATTATTTGGTAGGAATAAATCAAATTGATGTGTAAATTAGTGTAGTATACATGACAAATTGTATAGAGGAAACTTTTTTCTTTATTATAATTAACTGCCAAAATACACATAGCAGAAACACTTAAGTGCTTATTTGTAGTTGCCGTGTGGTTATAATGGCCAGAGTTCCACTTTGTGTCATTGGAGCCCAAACTTTGTTGACAGCAGTTATCAACAATTATCAAGTTTTTGAGAGTTACTGATGAACGAGGTCTAGTGTTAGGTTCTGCTAGCTTTAGCTGGTTTAGCTAACTATTTAGTGTTGGCTAGATCAGTGAGCTTCTTAACGTTGGACAATGATTCTGGTAATTAGTCTTTTTTTTGTACTTGCTGTGTGGTTATAATAGCTAGAGTTGTACTTTGTGTCAGTGGATTCCAAGTTATGTTGACTAGTGATATTATCAGGTTTTTGAGACTGGCTGTTGAATGAGGTCTATTGGTAGCGCCTGCTAACTTTAGCCGGATTAGCTAACTATTTAGTGTTGGCCAGATCAGTGAACTTCTTAACGTCAGACATGGATTCTGGTAATAAGTGATTTTTTGTCAATTGCTGTGTGGTTATTAAGACTTGTAATAACATAGTTTCTATTACATTCCCCAGGGTTAACGCTGACAAAGTGTGTTAATGTGTTTATCATTAGAAGCCAGAGTAGGTTTATGTTTACACCGAGAGCTATTTGTGATCAATGTAAATATCCCTCAACTCAGAAGGTGTGTGTTTGTGTGTGAGAGATGTTTGTGCATGTTTGTCTGAAAGAAACAGAGAGAGAGAGAGAGTTTATTGCTTGAAGAGCTGGGAGCCACATGGACTACAAGGACTTTGAAAGCACTAATAATTTATATTGAGTTATATTATAAAATCTAACTATTCAGTAGTGACTAATTGACTATATTCAATAGTGATATCATGCACTCTCCAGGGTGTGTTCAGGCGGATGTGCTCAGTGATTCCAGGCTCTGGACCAACTGTGGCCCTGAAATGGATAAGCAGTTTTAGACAATGAAACAATGAATGAATCGTGGTATCTATGACACTGTTTACATATTCCTTGGCCTATCATTTGTGTTTTGTTTGGGTGAGTATGAGTGGATGCACAGGAAGCAAAGCAGGTTGCCATGTTAGCCTGCGGTGTTAAAAGGGCTCAGCGTGTGAGGTGTTTTTTCAGCCCCCTGCCCCCCTCTCTCCTGCTACTCTTACCTCAGCTTTCCTCAACCACCACACAGCCTTGTGTGTGTGTGAAGTTTTTCTCAGTTGTGGCTCAACTTTGTTCTGTCAGCTATCTCCAGGTCAGAGCCTGTACATTTTTAAAGTGAACAGGCTGTAGGAAGAGGGTGGGGCCAAACATTAGTGTTCCTCGTCCTCCTCATCAGCCGTTTCTTAGAACGCTCAGCATGAGCTCATGATGACTCAGAAGAAATGGTCATGGAATAAATTCATTGAACAGCATGCACTCCTTTTCAACTTGGCAATGAATGATAGAAAGAAGGTGCTTTATGGATTTAAGAGGAGCTGAAACTTTGAAAACTAGAGTTTAGAGGTGGATTATCGTGACAATGATAAATCTTATGAGCAAAGATGCCAAATCATCTGTTTGAATCTTCAGATAGATTAAGTGTTGAACTGCAGGTCTATGATTTTGGTATACAAACCGGATTCCAAAAAAGTTGGGACACTAAACAAATTGTGAATAAAAACTGAATGCAATGATGTGGAGGTGCCAACATCTAATATTTTATTCAGAATAGAACACAAATCACAGATCAAAAGTTTAAACTGAGAAAATGTATCATTTTAAGGGAAAAATATGTTGTTTCAAATTTTCATGGCGTCAACAAATCCCAAAAAAGTTGGGACAAGGCCATTTTTTACCACTGTGTGGCATCCCCCCTTCTTCTTACAACACTCAGACGTCTGGGGACAGAGGAGACCAGTTTCTCAAGTTTAGAAATAGGAATGCTCTCCCATTCATGTCTAATACAGGCCTCTAACTGTTCAATCGTCTTGGGCCTTCTTTGTTGCACCTTCCTCTTTATGATGCGCCAAATGTTCTCTATAGGTGAAATATCTGGACTGCAGGCTGGCTATTTCAGTACCCGGATCCTTCTCCTACGTAGCCATGATGGTGTGATTGCTGCAGAATGTGGTCTGGCATTATCTTCTTGAAAAATGCAGGGTCTTCCCTGAAAGATGACGTCTAGATGGGAGCATATGTTGTTCTAGAACCTGAACATAGTTCTCTGCATTAATGGTTCCGTTCCAGACATGCAAGCTGCCCATGCCACAAGTACTCATGCAACCCCATACCATCAGTGATGCAGGCTTCGGAACGGATCGTTGATAACAGCTTGGGTTATCCTTGTCCTCTCTGGTCTGGATGACATGGCGTCCTAGTGTTCCATAAAGAACTTCAAATCGTGACTCATCTGACCACAGAACAGTCTTCCGTTTTGCCACACTCCATTTTAAAAGACCCCTGGCCCAGTGCAAACATCTGAGCTTGTGGAGCTTGCTTAGAAATGGCTTCCTTTTTGCACTGTAGAGTTTCAGCTGGCAACGGCGGATGACATGGTGGATTATGTTCACTGACAATGCTTTCTGGAAGTATTCCTGAGCCCATTCTGTTATTTCCTTGACAGTGGCATTCCTGTTTGAGGTGCAGTGACGTTTAAGGGCCTGGAGATCACGAGCATCCAGTAGAGTTTTATGGCCTTGACCTTTACGCACAGCAATTGTTCCAGATTCTCTGAATCTTTTGATGATGTTATGCACGGTTGATGGTGATAACTTAAACGTCTTTGCTATTTTACGCTGGGTAACACTATTCTGGGATTGCTGCACTATCTTTCTGTGCAATAGTGGTGGAATTGGTGATCCTCTTACCATCTTGGTTTCAGAGAGACACTGACACTCTGAGAAGCTCTTTTTATACCCAATCATGTTGTCAGTTGACCTAATTAGTGTTAATTGGTCTTCCAGCTGTTCGTTATATGCTCAATTTTCTTTTTCCAGCCACTTATTGCTACTTGTCCCAGCTTTTTTGGGATTTGTTGACACTGTGAAATTTTTAATCAACATATTTTTCCTTTAAAATGTTATATTTTCTCAGATTAAACTTTTGATCTGTCATCTATTTTCTATTACTAATAAAATATTGAGATTTGCCATCTCCACATCATTGCATTCAGTTTTTATTCACAATTTGTTTAGTGTCCCAACTTTTTTGGAATCTGTTTTGTAATACGCTGATCCTTTGCCTTCATATATACACTATCTATCTTTGTGGCTGAGCTCAGGCTCTGGGTGAGTGAGATGATTGGTGTGGCACAACACAGTGTGTGAGATTTAAAATTTTAAAAGTTAAAGTCTGGTTGGACCTGGTGTTATCACAAATACAAAATCAATACATCACACAAAAAGATGTCTGTTATTCATTCATTCATTCATTCATTGTCTGAATCACTGGGCGCAAGGCAGGAACACACCCTGGAGGGGGTGCCAGTTCTTCACAGGGTGACGCACACAAATTGACTCACACACTCACACCTATGGACACTTCTGAGTCGCCAGTCCACCTACCAACATGTGTTTTTTGGACTGTGGGCTGAAACCGGAGCACCCGGAGGAAACCCACATGGACCCTAGGAAAACACACCAAACTCCGCAGGCAGTCACCTGCTGCGCCACCGCCACATATATAAAAGTTTAAATATATCTTGCTGTAACTAACTGAATTAAATGAACATATTCTAATGTGAATCACAAATTTTGTATATGCATAATAGTAGAGGGAGATGTCCAGGATGCATCCTCATCAGATGCCCCAACCACCTCAACTGACTCCTCTCAACACAAAGAAGCAGCAACTCTACTCTGAGCTAATTCCTAGTCACTGATCTCCTCACCCAATCATGGCGAGTATGCCCAGCAACTCATTTCGGCCACTTGTGTCCGCGGTCATTCTTTCGGTCATTACCCAGAGCTCATGACCATAGGTGAGAGTGGGTACGTAGACTGACCAGTAAATTGAGAGCTTTGCTTTATGGCTCAACTCTCTCTTCACCACGATGGTCCTATACACTGACTGCATTACTGCAAATGCTGCATGTAACCAAAGGTCAATCTCACTATCCCTCGTCCCATCACTTGTGAACAAGAACCTGAGATATTTGAACTCCTTCACTTGGGGTAGATTCTCACCCCCTACCTGAATTGAGCATGCCATCTGTTCCCAGGCAATAACCATGGCCTCAGATTTGGAAGTGCTGATCAGCAATACCGACTGCATCACACTCGGCTGCAAACTGCTCAAGTGAACACTGGAGGTCTCAGCGCGAAGAAGCCAGAAGAACAACATAGTCCGCAAAAAGCAGAGATTCCACCTCCTGAGCCCCTCGATGGAAGCCTTCCTGTCCCAGGCTATGCCTAGCCACCCTGTCCATGAACATCAAGAACACGAGTGGAAACAAGGCATAGCCCTGACAGACTCTAATGCCCACACTGAACAAGCTTGACTTACTGCCGAGGATGTGAATACAGCTGAAATTCTCAGAGTACAAGGACTGTACGGCTCGCCGGAGCGACTCTGGCACCCCATACTCTCAAAGCACCTCCCACAGAATTTCTTGGGGAACACGGTCATATGCCTTCTCCAAATCCACAAAGCATGTGTAGAGTGGAGTAGCAAATTCACATGTCCCCTCAATCATCTGTGAAAAAGTAAAGAGTTGGTCCATAGTCCCATGGCCAGGACAAAATCTGCATTGTTCCTCCAAAATCCTATGTCTGACTGTTAGATGGATTCTCCTTTCCAGCACCTTGGCATAGACTTTCCCAGCAAGACTGAGAAGTGTGATGCCATGATAATTGGCAAATTTTCTCCAGTCCCCTTTTTTAAAAATAGGAACCACCACCCCTGTTTGCCAATCCAAAGTCACCATTCCTGTGGTCCATGCAATATAGTAGAGGCGTGTCACCCAAGACTGCCCCACAGTATCAAGTGCCTTTAGTAATTCTTGGCAAATCTCACCCACTACTGGGGCTTTGCCACTGCAAAGCTTTTTCACCACCTCAGTGACTTCAGCCAAGGAATCCAACACCCCAGACACTTTTGGCCCTACCTCCTGCACAGGAGGCATGTCTCTCGGGTTAAGGAGTTTCACGAGGTGCTCCTTCCAACGCCCAACAATACGCTTAGTTAAGTTCCGAGTTTCATCATCCTTACTGAGCACTTCTTGGACAGTGTCCCCCTCCCCCTCCTGAGCTGTTGGAGTGTTTTCCAGAACTGCTTTGAGGCTGCCGGGAAGTCATTCTCCATGGCCTCACCAAACTTCTCCCATGCTCTGGATTTTGCTTCAGCAACTGCCATCCGCAGAATCGGAAGTTCCCTGAGCCAGCCAAGCCTGAAAAGCTTCCTTCTTCTACTTGACAATTTCCCTCACCCGGTGTACACCAATGGGTTCTTGGGTTGCCACCATAACACGCACCAACAAGCTTTTGACCACAGCTATATGCAGCTGCTTCCATGATGGAAGTCCGGAACAGGGTCCATTCAGACCCCTACCTCCTCCGGAACATGTGAGAAGTTCTCTCAGAGGTGAGAGTTGAAATCCATCCGGACAGAGTTATCTGCCAGCATTTCCCAGCATACCCTCACTATACGTTTGTGTTACCAGGTCTGTCTGGCAGCTTTCCCCGCCATCTGATCCAGCTCAGCCCCTCTCTTTACCCGAGTGTCCAAAACATATGGCTTTAGATCAGAAGACACGACCACAAAGTCGATCACTGACTTTGGCCCAGGGTGCTCTGGTACCAAGTACACTTATAAGCAATCTTATGTTCGAACATGGTGTTTGTTATGGACAAACCATGACTAGCACAGAAGTCCAATAACATTACACCACTCAGGTGCAGATCAGGCAGGCCATTCTTCCCAATCACTCCCCTCCAGGTTTCCCAGTCATTGCCAACATGAGCAAGTCTCGCAGCAAAACAATAAAGTGCATGGAATCCTCTCTAGAACTCCACTCACTACCTCCAAGAACGCCGACCCTTTTGTTTAATGGGATAAACTCCAGCTGTACATCCACCAGCTGGGGACTTGTGAGTATCCCCACAGCCGCTCAGCACCTCTCACCCTGTGCAACTCCTGAATAGGAGAGAGACCAACCCCTATCAAGGGGTTCGATTCCACACTGTGTGTAGAGGTGAGCCCAACTATATCTAGCTGGTATCTCTCAACCTCACGCACCAGCTCTGGCTCTTCCTCCCCCAGTGAAGTTACATTCCATGTACCAAGAACCAGTTTCCGCTGACAAGTTCCAGGATGCCAGGGGCCCCCACTCTGTGCCCGATGGGCATTGCACCCACCGCACCCCTTCTCTGGATCTTGTGGGTGGTGAGCCCACATGATCCTCCCATTTTAGGCTGAGCCCGGCCAGGTTACGTGGGCTGCCCAGCCACCATGCGCTTGCCATTGGACACTACCCTCAGGCCTGGCTCCAGGGGTAGGTCCCAGTAACCCTCTCCCGGGCAGGGTACACTTTAATAATTCTAAGATGTTCATAGAGATGCTTCTTTGATCATGTTTGTCTGGATCTTCACTTCAGACTTGTTTGCTATGGGAGACCCTACTTGGAGCTAACAGATCCTGACGATATAACCCTGGAGGTCATGAGACCACATAAGCCCTTCCACTACGACAAGGCCCAGATCCAGGAAGGGATTACATTGATCCCTCATTTTTTACAGGGGATGTGTCCCAAGACCATCCGTGAAAAACAAATTTCCGTGAAGTAGAGGAAAGATATATTTTTTTATGCATTTAATGAGTATTTGGACTTTTAAAACCCTCCCTGTACTGTTAACAACCCACCATTTGCATTAAACAGTCATTCTATAATGTTTTTCAGCTGGAACTACATGTGATATCCTACCAGTTTCTTTAAAAGAGTAATCCCTAAGCTGTGATTTAGCATAAGTAAATTTCACTCGGATGTGGACATGAACAATACATGTACTGTACGTAAGAAATACTTGTAAATTATATATTTTGTCACCTACAGGCCTAGTCTAATACATGTAAATAATAAAAAAAATACATTTAATTTACACACCATAAGAAAATGATATTTTTAAGCGATAAAGCCACCATAAGCCCCCTTGAAAAAACCCACGAAGTAGTGAATCCGTGAAAGATGAACCGCAAAGTAGCAAGGGATTACTGTATATAAAATGTCAGGTATAATTATATCACACTGTTTAAATATGGGGTTGGCCCTGTCATTGTAAGTTTCAATTCCCTGTGATGTCACGCTTTGTCATGTTTTGTGTCTTTCCAGGTCTGTCCAGATCTGTCTTTTCCCTGTGTCTCTTATGGAAATTTTCCACTACTGTACCTACTTGACTTGACTCAGTTAATTTACTTTTCAATTAGAATAATCTGTTATCTGGTCCCGGAAACCATGTAAACCATGAAGAGAGCTGATTGGCCAGAGCAAAATGCAAACCTCAAGCACAAACATGCTGTTTGTAAAATCTAAATTCAACTTTGTTTTTATCCAAGTCACAATGGCAGCTCACACATTCACACTGTCTCTCCCTTGGATTCAGTGTTATTTGTCAGGACTTGTATGTGTGTGTAAGTATTTGCTCTCCCACCCCACATCAATTTATGGTTCTTTTCTGTTTGTTTCTGTCCAGTATTGTGAGGTTAAATTTAGTGTGCATTTTCTGTGCCCAGCTAATTTTCTGGATTATAAAATGTGCTTGCTTTTGTTTCTTTTATTAAAGTATTATTCATCCCTGCCAGCTGTGATAGGTGATGCCTTACCCAACAAAGGTTGGGTGTCCAAGAGTGCACAATTGGCCTTGCATACTCTGGTTGGGTAGGATTGGCCTCCCTCTCCCCATCACTCAGCATGATGCTAGCCAACTCTAGTTGACATTCTTCTCCAAGTGCAGGAAGCTGTCCTGTTGTTGAGTTAGATGCAGTTTGAATATAAATAGTAGTTGGTGTCAAATGTCACAGAGGAAACACCTCTTGCCCTCACCTTCCATTTTTTAGCAATGTGTGTGATTAACTGAGTTAATAAATAGATTTGATGATAAAAAAAAAATTGTACTTTGTTACAATAAGGTTGCATGATTAGTGTTGGTCTCAAATGCCAGTTCTCTTCAAATATATTTTGGGAGTAGGGTTCATAGATTAGTCCAGAGAATGCAATTCCATTACATCTTAGCCAAAGGCTGGAGGGAATGTGTCCCTATTCATATTTTACTCTATACCCCACTTGGGCATGGGTGACCTGAACTCCTTAGCAGCTTCAAAACATCAAATTTATTTAGGCTTTACATACATTTTACATGCTGAGATATGAGATATGTCTCTGACCACAGCCACACAGCCCCGAAGTCACTTGCTGATTTAAGAACTGTTCCAAACAACAGAATAATACATACTTACTGAGTATGTTTCTGATATAAACAGCATTTGGCGTCTGCCAAATGCATAAATGTAAATGTAAATGTAAATATAAAACAGAATAACTGACATTTAGGGGTACAACCATGGCTAAACCTCTTTAATCTATTTTATGTCTTATTTGCTAGTACGGCCCACGCCCATAGAGGCTGAAACGGGGAGGTGAACTCAGAAGTCTTTGGGGGAGAGTTCAGGGTGGCTTATAAATGCGTATGAAGCCGGACCCCCATTTGATAAATGAATATGAGAAAAGGGTGGAGACGGGGTGGAGGTGGGAGCAAAATTTAAACAGGAGGCTCAGTGGGCTTGATAATGGCCAAACACGGCTCAGAATATGGGGATCAGCAGGAATGACCCAGCACGGAGTAGCGAGCTGACGTAGTGAAGCAGTCAAGTCGAGATCCGTCTCCTGAACTAAATGAAGCAAGTTTGTCCGACGCAGAAATGACGTGAATTTGCGGGGTATATACAGGGCTGAAAGGAGGAGTTCGGGCATGGTCCTACACCCAAAATTACGTTATGACATAATTTCAATAAATTAATAGCCTCAACCTTCTGTCTCATTTGCCCCAAACTCCCAACAAACCATCTTTCCAGTCCTATCTCTCAGTTCTGCTTTCAATCATCAAGTGCGGGTTAGGCCTTGTAGCTCAAAACAGAAGTCCCTCAGAATTCTGGGCAAATTTATTCCATCCTCTGTTAAAATGTCTTACACACCAGCATCAAACCATTAATGCTGAAAGCATAGCATGACCTTGAACAATGGAGAGTTTTGAATTTGTATTTGTTTTTGTAAGGATGCTACATCCATTTGATATATCCCTTTCAAACAATAGGCTAACAACTAGTCCTATTTGTATCCCTCCTTCATTTTTGAACCCACACATCCAGATCATAATACATAACATAAAACATAGCTCAGTATATATATATATATTATATACAGCATTACATAATGTAATACAGTCAAACAGCAATTGTACTAAATCCCCAGATATCTTACAGCTTAGAGATGGCAGGTCATTCTCAGAGACCATTCAGAGAAGGGCTGGTCAAGGACAAGTCTAGTATGGCCAAATTATTGCATTTCTGTTTCATAATACTAGGAATTACATAGGCCTATGTAACTAAATTATGTATTGAATCATGGGTGTTGAACGACGTAGAATAGTGAACTGTGGTGTGTGGTGTAGCGCTTTACCAGCAGACAAACAGATATACTCCAGAGTGTTTTTCTTTTTTGCCAGAGCAGTCAGAGCTCAGAGGCCATTGCAGAAGACATCTAATCAAACCTTTAAGAGTTGCAAGCAGTGCATTGTCAATTCACAAGAGATAGTGGCTGAAATTCCCCTGGAGAAATCTGCCACTCTATGGCTATGGGCAATATGTGAATTTACAGCCCTTACATTTGGTGTGCTGATTAGAGAAAACTACTAGACTCTTTGGCCTTTTTTGTTGTTGTTGTTGTTGTTTTAGCATTGTGAATATTGTTGCTTTGGTGTTGGAGTATGTTGGTGTTTGGTATGGAGAGGATACACTTACATGAGTTTAATTAATATTGCATGATGCTTTCTTTTTGTGTATATGGTGGTAATCCATCTTCACATCCACGTCCACATCCAGCTTCACATAGGCTTAGGTTTTATAGTAGAAGAGAATAAAGGGCTAAGAAAAACAAATTTGAATTACACAGTATAAACTATACAAGATGAACATATCTGGACCGCTGTCTAAGCAGAAATGGACCCACAATAGCACCTCATCACTTAATTGTTCAGTTGTAACTGCTAAAATTATATTAAAAAAGAAAATAAAAACCAAATATTGAGTTTTGTTGTCCAGCTCAAAAGAGAACAAAGAAGGTAGGGTGTGCATTAGTGGTTATAGCATGTTATGGCTTTCTGTTTGATGTAAGTTTGAAATTGCTGATCATTTGCTTGACATTTAAAACTTTTTGCATGACATTTAAAACATGGTGGGCCGGTTGTTGAAGAGAGCATAATTGTCCTCACTCTCTATCTGTGTGGCAAGAATGGCCCTCGCACTCTCTCAATTACTAGCCAACATAGGCTTATATTATGTACATGTAGTCTTCATGTTTCTATATGGACAAATTTTGTTATAAGGACACATGGTCTGTTCATGTGTATAATGTGTATAATGTTTCAGATAAGTTTTTTTTTTCATCAGTTTAAATCTTTAGATATACTTTTTTAAACATACATTTTATAGAAAATTGCAGCTGTTTCTTATATTTCATAAAGTCTTGTCCTTCAGGAACATCATTTGCTTCACGCAGTGCAACACATCTCTTTGGAACACAGTTGATCTGGTTGTTGATTGCAGCCTATTGCTGGATATTGTCAGAAACTGGAACACACTGTTGTATAGGCCGATCCAGAGCATTCCAAACATGCTCTCAATGTCTCAATCTGTGGCATTGTGCTGTGTGATAAAACTGCACATTTTAGAGTGGTCTTTTATTGTGGCCAGCCTTATTGGCATACCTGTGCAATAATCATGCTGTCTAATCAGCATCTTGACATGCCACACCTGTGAGGTGGATGGATTAAGTATAAGTGCTCACTAACCCAGATTTAGACAAATGTATGAATAATATTTGAGAGAAGAACCTTTGTTGTACATAGAAAATTCTTAGACCAACAGAAGTGTTGCTATTATATTGTTCAGTATATAATTTTAAGTTGTATATGGGCAGCATGGTGGCGCAGCAGGTAGTGTTGCAGTCATACAGCTCCAGGGACCTGGAGGTTGTGGGTTCTATTCCCACTCCGGGTGACTGTCTGTGAGGAGTTTGGTGTGTTGTCCGTGTGAGTTTTCTCCGGGTGCTCTGGTTTTCCCTCCTACGGTCCAAAAACACATATTGGTAGGTGGATCATGTGTTCCCGTATTCCACTCATATGAGATGAGTGGGGAGGATTGAACACCCAATGACATCTTTGGGTAAATAGTTTTCAACACTGGCTTCACCAAGACCTGGAGGATCCTGTGTCAACTGTTTGGAGGCTCTCCTGTTTTGATTGTAAATGTACCCCAATAGAAATTTGCTCTCTGTGTGAAATGTTCCTTGTTTATTTTCATGTCCAGTTCTTGCAGGATGATCTCTGACATTTCTACAGCTAACACCACAGCACATAGCTTAATTCTGGGTTTTGTGAGTCCTGAAGCTGGTGCCAGTTTGGCCTTGCCCAATACCAATACCACTTCAATATGACCATCTTGGTGAATAACTTTCAAATAAGCTACAGATGTGATGGCTTTACAGAGGCATCAGAGAATACACAGAGCTCAGTGCATGTTGCTTGGAAAAAGATACATGAGTGCATGGCACTTGCAATTCTCTCAGATTTTGCAGAGAATCTTGCCAACTTCTCCAATCCTCATACATTTCCTGGGGCAAGGGGCTGTCCCAATCAAACTCATTGCTAGGAAGGTTCCTGAGAATAAATCTTCCTTCAGTTGTCACAGGTGCAATGAAGTCTAAGGGATCCAAAAGGCTGTTTATTACTGCAAGTACTCCACACTGTAAAAAATGGATTCTGCTCTTGAGGAACTTGGAAAGTGAATGTATCCAGACTTATATTCCAGCTCACTCCCAAACTGTGGTGAATTGAAATGCCCCCGATGAAAGATCTATGTCTTTAAAGCAATTTGCATGATGTAAAATGGGAAAGGCATTTGTTAGATAGAGCAAACTTTTTCTGTGCTCTTTGTAAGACATCAATAGCTTCAGCCTCAGTAGGAAAGGACCTCAAGGACATAGAAATCCCTTTCTATGAACTGCCATGCGCCACTACCATACTGCTTTTCTGCATCTCCAGATGTTTTTCTCAGTCCAAAATTACCACTGCATGTGAGGGCCTGTTGCCAAAATCATCAAAAGCTGATAATTTTTTGCATGAACTCAAGAAAGTGAGAGGGCGACATGGTGGCGCAGCAGGTAGTGTCGCAGTCACACAGCTCCAGGGACCTGGAGGTTGTGGGTTTGATTCCCGCTCCGGGTGATTGTCTGTGAGGAGTTGGTGTGTTCTCCCCGTGTCTGCGTGGGTTTCCTCCGGGTTCTCCGGTTTCCTCCCACAGTCCAAAAACACATGTTGGTAGGTGGATTGGCGACTCAAAAGTGTGGACAAAAAGTATCCTTTGCAAGTGTTTTTTATCTAAGCTGCTCTTTCACTTTAATGTGACTGTCACATGGAAGGAGAAAACTTGGGCAACAATTGTCTAGAACAGGGGTCTTCAGACTATGGCGGCCGACCCCATTCAACCCACTGTTTTCATTTGACCAGCTCCTTTAACTACAGCAGCAAAGCATGTGGTCTGGCCAAGGGCCTAGACTTGGGTAGAGATGGAATGGACATGTCTCTAAACCAATCCAGCGACTACTGAATTGTCCCAAGCAATCATTTTGGATTAAAATCACAATACAACACTTCCGGTTTCTAGTCAATGAATTTTGTACAAACAGATCCCGCCTCCCAAACCCACACCAATAACAGGATTGGCTTTGCCGTTTCATTTTACAGAGAGGCTATGGCTGTAAGGAGAAAGTGCTGTAAACATGTGGCTGCATTAGAAACGAGCCCACATCCCTTCTTGTATTGATTAATACGCGGTGCTGAAGATAGACTTGCACAAGGACAAATTTTGAACAGGAAAGCTCTCTCACACACATTGTTGCTACACCAGACCGAGCCTTGGTTTCCTTCTCCCAGCCATGCTCTGTGGGGTTGGAAAGGTTTTTATACTTTATAACTGTATGGGTGAACCGTGATGAAGAACAGCTAAGTGTTTATCACTCTCATAATCAAGGTCCTTGATTGGTACATCACAGTTTTTTGCCTGGTGTCAGGTAGATGCAAGACAGAGATACAGAGATAGCAGATAGCAGTTATTTTCTTTCACAGATTTCTTTCTGCCCTCCAGAAGCATTTTTCTAAACGCCTTGCATTTTATCAAAGGATGAGGCTTACATGGAATAGGGCAATGTCAGTTTGGATCTACCATTACATTTTCTGTGCTCTATGCGACCCACTCTTTTTTGTGGCTTGAAGAAAAATGAGGACCTGCAATAAAACTTTGGTCATTCCTTGTCTTGGCCTGTTTTCTCACAAACTCAGAGAAAAAAGCCTATGGTGTAGATGGTATCCTGTAGTCTTCTTAATATTTTGACCCTACAGTTGTCCATTTCATCCTCCAGGTGAAACGGATGCTTTTCAAAAATTGGGCCTAACCCTCTGGCTATATCTAGGGAATTTAAACCAGGAAAGTATACATCTGGCACCCCATTCACAGAATCTGTGATGATCTTTGCTGGAAAGCTTTGGAGAATTTTCCAACTGGGCAAACTCTAGTTGTGACCACACCATATTCAGACCTGTAGATGTTTTATGAACACTGGCTGCTTTTATCCTCTGAGCTCGCTGAGCTGACTCTGGTCCTAGCCATTTTATAAGCAGATTTACCTCTTCACATGCTATGAGACCAAGGTCTGCTATGCTGTTCTTAATGGTGGATTTCCAGCTGGGATATTTCTCAGGCTTGTCATTAAATCTTGACAATTCTTGTGTTTCCAGTTGGCTCTGGGTCAGAAACCTTGCAAGCTCGTTGGCTGTGATGGTTGTGTAGCTTATTAGCATAGTAACTAAGTAAATAAGTTTGTGTCACATGACCCTCTTTCCATTGAAAAAACAAAAGTTGGATCCAAAACGGCCGACTTCAAAATGGTCGCCATGGTCAATACCCATCTTGAAAAGTTTCCCCCCTCCCATATACTAATGTGCCACAAACAGGAAGTTAATATCACCAACCATTCCCATTTAATTAAGTTGTATCCATATAAATGGCCCACCCCGTAGATAACATTCTTAGAACATTGTCTTTTTTGATTGTTGCTTCAGCATGCTCTGGTGGTGGGCAGTCAACCTGGTAAAATTATCCTTTGGAATGAATTGGTGTAAACTCCATGAACGACTTTTGCATGCAGCATCATCATGCAAGTTGAGTATATGTAGCTCTCTTGTAGTAGGCTCAGTGTGGGAGTGCAAGATTACAGCTCTTCTAGTGGCACAAAACCCAAATATGACGACTTCTGTCAAATTGAGCAGCAGTAGACTCTATTACTACTGCTTTAGCATTAACCTCAGCTTTCTTCTATAGCTGGAGCACTTTGAGAGTTGCTTCTAACTGAGGTTTCTCTAATTTCAATGTTTTTCTAGGCATATGCTGCTCTAGCTTTTGCAGCTTGTGCTTCTGCTCATGCTTGGGCAGTTACCACACTGGCTCTGGTTGATGCAGATGACCATGCTGATGAACTGGTGGAATATCATTTATCTGTGCTGGAGCCTCTGAGTTTGCAATGCTGTTTATTTGTTAAATTCAGCCTGTTTGCTTACAGAACATGGAAATTCCTTATTGTGTACTGCTTACTCAAAGGTGACTTGTAGACTGGTGGCAATATCACTTCCTAATAATTTTTCTTTAGTCCCTTGCCAGTGAATGTTGCCATTTCACTCTACTGTTCTGTCCTAATGTTAACCCTCTTTTGTGTATTATGCCTTCACAGCCAGCTAAACTCTTCCTTATATCTTTCCTCCAAGGAACAAGCCAGATTGTGTTTTATGGACTGGTTTAATATGAAAAAACGTGAAACTACAAAAGAAACCAAAAGGTTTTAAATTACTTTAGTGCAAAACATACAGAGAAATATCAATTTAAACGAAATCTATGTGCAAATGCCCACAGTATGGTCCATATGAACATACACCTGAAATTCTGCATTGCTGCAGAAGATACAAAATTTACACACCAAATTATACAGTGTTTTAAATATTGCAGTACTCACTGGCATTGCCACTCAAAGATGTAAGAAATGAAGAATGGCTATTGATAGAATGCTGCAAAGGACCATCTTCATGCAGCCAGCAAATGTCTTTTCTCTATTACTTTCTGTTTCCTGCTTACAGCAATAAAACAGTCCACCGGGTGGTGCCAAACATTTATTGCAGATCCTGTACACTGACCGTGAGCAGGAGACAGAGCTCCTAGAGATGGAGCAGCGGGAGACACAGCTTGCTCATCGTGGCTTCTCTGCTCCCAGAGATGAAGCATTGCAAGACGCAGCTGCCTCAATGTAGCTCCTCTGCTTCCAGAGATGGAGCAGCACCTTCAGTCTGCATGGCAGCTCACACAGATCAAAATGTGCCGTGAATGAGCAAAAAGTGCTGCCAAAGACACGTTTGCTGTTGAATTTATTCATTTTTCTGAATTCCTGAACTAAGATCACATAATTACTTGAGGCATTCAGCTTTATTCGAACAGTAAAAACATGTCTTATGAATGTATGACATGGGGCCGAAGGCGCGATTGGACCTGGAAATGGTGAAACGTCACCATTTCTCAACTTTTAATGCCTGATTACTTGTTTTTCTGGTGCTATTTGCATTCCTTGGCAACTTTAGGTATAAAAAAATTAGGGAAGCAGTGCGTTACATGTACTTAATGATCTGATAACTGCATAAAATCAGCTGTTGTGAGTAATCTGATCAGCGTGTTTACATGCACTTCTGAAATCCAAAAATGGGGAAACAATGAGTATAAAAGAGTCTGGCAATAAACCGATTTCTTCTTTGCAACAACCAGTAATACCACAGAAAGACGTGACAATATCCCACTTCTCTTTTGTAAACATAGGCCAATTTTACCTGCAAATATGGATCTTATTTTCATATAATACCTAATATTACACAGTGCTGCTCTTCTCAGGTTTTTCTGTACACTACTGAGATGATGACAAGCTTTTTTTTTAAATGAACATCTGTTCTTAGATGCAACATGCGTCCCTTTGTTATAGACAGAGGCCGAGCTTCTGGACAGGTGTAAGGATTGGCAGAGTGAATGCTACTTAATTAATTCTCAGAACAGATACAGAACAACAGGAGAAGTTCAGAATAGTGTGTCTGAGATTTTCTGCACTCTGCCCAGTTACATTTCTGTGTGTGGTAAGACAGAGAAATCCTAAACAAATGGTGAGTATACATGTAATGAGGAATCAAATTACTGAGTTAAAATCCATCTCTCTTGTATGGATTTCTTAATCTGAAATCTAGACCTTACTCCGTTCTCAGATATGATTATGTTGTTTACATTGCTATGTGAATAATCAGATAACTGAAAAAATCTGACAAAATACAGAATAAATTATTAAGTGCATGTAAACACACTTATTAATAGTAGCAACTAATTAAGGTTGTTTGGCTATCAAATTTCCAAAACACCTTTGCTCTGCACTACAGCATATCTAGAGTCCTGTGTTGGACTAGAGTGCCATGTTTTTGCATTAATAGTGTACTAATAGATCATGTGTGAGTGCTGGCTTCTTGATACTGTGCCTCACTGCTTTGCAAATGGCATTTGAGAACTGTCACCAGAGGTATAGAGCTGGCCGTGGAGAGTGAAAAACAAATTAAATAAAAGGAAATTATTTCTCTTTGCTACTGACAACCATATTGGTTTATGAAAACTTACTTGGATTTCTTTCTGCTTAGCCTATGTGCGTGTGTGTGTGTATTTGTGTGTGTGTGTGTGTGAGAGAGAGAGTGAGTGTGTCACATCCCAGAAAAATTGGTCTCACGTTCTCTGTTATTACTAATCTCGAGGCACTGATATTGTATATATGAATGTGTCCCAATTTGTGCAGCTGAATCGCTTCAGACAGGTTAGGTCATATTTCTAGGTATACTGTTTTGTTTTCTGTGTCTTATGGCTTATTGACACTGATACCCCACTCAGCAAAGCTCCCTGACCCAGAAAAATCCTTCGCTTTCCTACTCCACTAGATTGAACGTTTTCCTTCACTGTCCCACGAGAAACAACTTGTGACAACAATGGATTGTGCTGCTAAGTATAGTGGAACTGATGGGGATAGGTAGGGCTTAAAACAGCCATCAGCCCTCTCCCAGCTCATTCACGACCATTACAGCTTTATTTTGAACCGTAATATGAAAGTACTGCCTCCAAAAATGCCACATGTAGGGTAATAAGTATTTTCTGTTCATGCATAATATTGCATTTAAGGCCCATACAACAGAGGCTCACACAGTGTAAGGCCACAGAAACTAATGGATAAATTCAGTTACCATTGTAATGTTCATTTTCATTTAATCACATATTAATATAAGGATAATACACAGCTCTACAGTTCAGAATGCCCTGGGTAGTAGCATTTATTTGAAATAGAAGTAATTTTCAAAATAGTGTGGATCTGCTCCTCCCACTACTAAAATATGAGAAAATTTATTCAGCATGATGGAGATTTAGTTGTTATGTCGAGCTCTAATTTTTTAAATTAAATATTAATTTTCTATTCTTTTGCCATATTTCTACCTTAGGAGACATTTTCATTTGTTGTTTACTTAAACTTTCTCTGTCTCTGTGTTCCTTTATTTCATTCCCACACTTTTTATTCTGTTATATACTATTCCATCCTATTCACTTTTTCTCTCATTCTCCACTTCCTCCATTCTTTCATTTTACCTTTCTTTTCATTCTCTTTTATCTATTCCTCTTGTCTTTTTCTACCTTCCCACATCTCATTTTCTTTTTTTCTTCCCTTCTCTATTATCTTCATTTGCTCACTTTCCATTCTCTTTTCCTCTGTTCCTCTCATTCTCTCACACATTAATCTGTCTCTCTCTATCTTTCTCTCTCTCATACTGTCCTTCTGTTTGCCATGAAGTTCTATATTCACCCAGTTCTTTTCTATACTCAGTTCTGTTCTCACTGTCACACACATTATTCTCTCTGTCTCTATCTTTCTCTCTCTCATATTGTCCTTCTGTTTGTCATGAAGTTATATACCCACCCATATTTTAGGATAGTCCATCTATCCTTTGACTTTAAATCCAGTCATCTTTCATACCTTATTGCCACCATATTTTTTTCAATTCAAGGCTTATTTGAAGACTCTGTATATGTTCAAAAACTGTGAAGGTATGCATAAAACATGGCCGCCAAAGGTGAGAGTGAGTGAGAGGAGGATAGAAAGTGAGAACAAAAGCAAGGGGAAGACACAGTGCAGTGTTATTGATGGAATGAATGTGTCAAATTGAGCTAGGTAATGCATTGCACCTGTCAGAACAGATAAAGAATATTTATCTCCCTCACTTGTCACCTTTTCTCAGAGCACTCTGACAGGTTTGGATATGTGCAGCACACTCTCTCACAAATGAGCTCTGATTTTTTAGATAAAAGCACTGGAGGTGTGCATATATTGAGAGACACTTAAGCATGTTAGGAAGGCACCAAATAATTTTAGCTCAAACTTTACTTGTGTAAACTAAAAAATATCTTTTATTACAATAAATTGACTTTTTCAGTGAGTCATCAGTCAATGATAAGTTAACAAATAGCAAAATTTTGCTGCACATTGTGATATTATAAAATATTCCTCTGGTTTTAAGAAAGTATATCTCTGGTGGACATCCATGTTTCTCTGTTCTTATGGAAATAAATAATCTGTAAATATGTATGTGTTTCATACAGGCCTGAACCCATGTGGGCTGCTCCTGTTTCATCCTGATCAGGGTTGTGATGGGTCTAGGGCCTACAGGAATGTTTTTCTTAGCTTAGCTTTTCTCTGCTGCAGGAGAATTTGGACCCATTCCTTAGGGATTTCTTGCTAAGGTACACACAGGAAGTATAGCACAACTACTGATGAAGTGTTGCTTAAAGCAACACTAGGTAAGAGTTTGCATATTTACTTCTGAGTTCCCACCTGCAGTTGCTCTGTTCTTCCTGTTACAGGTCAGTGGAGCATCACAATGATTTTGAAGCTGTAAATTAATTTAGGATAAATTTACTGCCTAATTTTGCTTTAACTATCAATCATGCCACTATCAACCATTCTGCAGTTAGACACCGTTCTGTGTAGGCAGCAAATGCAGTGAATATAAAACAATTATATACCCATGTTAAAATGGCAGGTTTTTATATGATTAAAAAAATTAGTATAAAGATTAAATCATTTCTGAAATAACATCTTTTAATATAACAGTTAATCTTCATAATTCCCTTCAAATTAAATACTGAAACCTTTTAGGGCAAAAGTAAAATTAAAACATATACAATATTGTGTATATATGTATATACAAACCGGATTCCAAAAAAGATGGGACACTAAACAAATTATGAATAAAAAACTGAATGCAATGATGTGGAGATCAATATTTTATTCGTAATAGAACATAGATGACAGATCAAAAGTTTAATCTGAGTAAATGTAACATTTTAAAGGAAAAATATGTTGATTCAAAATTTCACAGTGTCAACAAATCCCCAAAAAGTTGGGACAAGTAGCATCATCATCAACCGTGCATAACATCAAAAGATTCAGAGAATCTGGAACAATTGCTGTGCGTAAAGGTCAAGGCCGTAAAACTCTACTGGATGCTCGTGATCTCCTGGCCCTTAAACGTCACTGCACCTCAAACAGGAATGCCACTGTCAAGGAAATAACAGAATGGGCTCAGGAATACTTCCAGAAAGCATTGTCAGTGAACACAATCCACCATGCCATCCGCCGTTGCCAGCTGAAACTCCACAGTGCAAAGAGGAAGCTATTTCTAAGCAAGCTCCACAAGCTCAGACGTTTGCACTGGGCCAGGGGTCTTTTAAAATGGAGTGTGGCAAAATGGAAGACTGTTCTATGGTCAGATGAGTCACGATTTGAAGTTCTTTATGGAACACTGGGACGCCATGTCATCCGGACCAGAGAGGACAAGGATAACCCGAGTTGTTATCAATGCTCCGTTCAGAAGCCTGCATCACTGATGGTATGGGGTTGCATGAGTGCTTGTGGCATGGGCAGCTTGCATGTCTGGAAAGGCACCATTAATGCAGAGAACTATGTTCAGGTTCTAGAACAACATATGCTCCCATCTAGACGTCATCTCTTTCAGGGAAGACCCTGCATTTTTCAAGAAGATAATGCCAGACCACATTCTGCAGCAATCACACCATCATGGCTATGTAGGAGAAGGATCCGGGTACTGAAATAGCCAGCCTGCAGTCCAGATCTTTCACCTATAGAGAACATTTGGCGCATCATAAAAAGGAAGGTGCGATAAAGAAGGCCCAAGACGATTGAACAGTTAGAGGCCTGTATTAGACATGAATGGGAGACCATTCCTATTTTTTTTATTTTTGAGAAACTGCTCTCCTCTGTCCCCAGACAGAGCAACATCTGAGTGTTGTAAGAAGGGGGGATGCCACACAGTGGTAAAATTGGCCTTGTTCCAACTTTTTTGGGATTTGTTGACGCCATGAAATTTTGAAACAACATATTTTTCCCTTAAAATGATACATTCTCTCAGTTTAAACTTTTGATCTGTGATTTGTGTTCTATTCTGAATAAAATATTAGATGTTGGCACCTCCACATCACTGCATTCAGTTTTTATTCACAATTTGTTTAGTGTCCCAACTTTTTTGGAATCCAGTTTGTATAAAGTGGATGCAGTAATTGTCTTTTTGGCTAGTCTTATCAGCATGGTACATCTTGACATGGCAATCTTTGCCCACAGTTCCATACAAAAAAATGGACTAATATTTAACCTTTCTCTCTTACTTTCACTCTTACTAAAGGTATAGTATAAAACAGCCCCAAAACATGCTGCCACCAACATGCTACGATCAGGGTATGATCTTTTGTTGGGTGTTGGATTTTTGTCAAAGATTCCTTTTGGAATTATCGCCAAAAATTTCCTCATTTGTTTCATTAGACCATAACACATTTTCTCACGTATGGTTTGGATATTTAAGAAATAGCTTTTGTCATTCCACCCTACCCCACAGCCCAGACATGTGATGAATACGGGACATTGTTGAGTACTTGCCAGAAATTCCTGCAGCTCCTTTAATATTGCTGTAGGCCTCTTGACAGCTTCTGGGACCAGTTTTCTTTTTTTATGTTTTAATCAAAATTGGAGGGACGTCCAGTTCTTCCTGTTATGCCACAATATTTCAACTTGATGCCATCTTTCCTATGTTCCATGGCATATCTAATGCCTTGAAAGATGTTTGTACCTATCTCCTGACAATACTTTTTGTAGTGTCTGGGTCATAGGTTTAGTGCCTCTGCTGTGATTTCTTTGTGCCAGTAATATAAAAGACCCACACACAAACACTTTCTCATCAGTAAATTTAAAAAGAAAACAAAGGAAACTGTTTTCCTTAATTGCTGGTCTTTGCTGCTCTCTGTCATGTGGGGACTTGAGTGGGCGAAGAGGCAGAAGCATTTACTGAGGTGAGAACATGATTTTTAAAAGATACACAAAACAACAGATGACATATATGCATACAGAATGACTAGACCAAATCACTCACAACCCCATAAATATTTTTCTAGATTCGCCCCGATGCCATAGAAGAACCAATTTTGTTTCTGTAAAGAACCATATTTGTTATAACATATCCGTGAGTGTGAAGAACCTTTTAAAGATTTAAAAATCCATCACTCAGTCTTAAAGGAGCAGTCTGTAAGATATTTACTGTACTTAGTCATAAAATGTCCAGGGTGTGTAACACTGCTGCCTCTCATAGCAATGCTAAAGCAGTATATTTTCTTTGAGAAGTGCCCAGTCCGGAGCAGAGTTCCTGTGATTCCACCCTGTGTCCAATCATTTTACAGTCCAAACCCACTGCGTTGCCAGGTCAACAAACATAGTCTTGCAGCCATGAAATGACCAAGTGAACAGAGTTAATGTTATATGTTACCAGACCCAAAAAGCCCCACTGCCCTTCTAAAGTACACTGAGAGGAAATATTGGCTTTGAAACAATGGAGGCAGTTTATAAACAGCAACACTACAGAACAGAGCCAGAGCTGGCTAATTTTCTCCTGAACAGGTAACAGCAAACCATTTCTGCAAAAATATAGAAATACAGATATCTATGTAGAGATTAAAAGGAGTAAACACCATAGGTGTGTTTTATACAAAGAAAGTGAGTCACAGTGACGTTTGACAAGTGTCAGGTGTGTTTTATATTTATATAAGGAGCTCTTTTTCAAAGGAAGGTGTAAGACACTTATACCCCTTTCACCTATACATGGTAATCCAGAAATGTTCTGGTGTTTACTCTGAGGAACTGTATGTGTGAACACGACATTCGTCCCGGACCTTACCCGGACTTTATCCACCTCTAGCTCTTAAAGTCAAGTTTGATAATGAAGTCCATCATAATAACCTTAATGCCAATGCTATACTTTGGCGTACAATATACAGCAGGCTAAATTGTCTGTAGCTATGAATAACATTGTTTGGAAATTAACAGAACAACAAACTGCCAACTGTCTGTTTCATAGGTCCACACCTATGTCACGAGCAAATCTACGCCCTTGGTTTATGGAACCAAAAGTGGTTCTTTTATAGCAAAGAACCCTTTGCAGCACTTTGATTTTTAAATTCTATGGTAAAAGCTTGTAGTCTATCCGTTACTCTGCACTTTTTTACACTATTCTTGATTAGCTGTTGGACTGGAAATTGGTTACATGTGGGAAGTCATGATATTAAATTCACATTTTTCATGACCAGATGAGTAGACATTAGAGCAGGGTTTCAGTTTGCTGCAGGTTCTCATTCATTGATTGATCGATAGGCCTGAGCTGACAGCTCTGCTGCCACACAGCTCCTCTTAAGGGAAGATAAGCAGGTGTGTGTGCAGCTGGTGGTTTCAGATTACACTTAATGTACTGTCAGCATTGCCCTAAAGTTTCACACATCCACAAACACAAGATATTGCATCATCTGTAATTCCTCTGCAGCAGCGTTGTGCTGTAAACGATAATTTAATTTCTTGCTTATTATTTTGATGGAGGTATACACTGAGTAATTTTCCAATCATAATATTTTAGCTTCTACTAGAATAAATAGATAAAATGGCCAAACATTTGTTTCTCATGTAGTGTGTCCACCTTTGCTGTAACAGTCTCTTTCACTCTCAGGAGGCTTCAGAATACGTTATACGTTTGAATATTTCTGTTAGTATTACATGTTATTCAGTCAAGAGGACATTAGTGAAATAATAAAATAATGATTTTGGACTTTTTGAGTATGCAATTGCACTGCACAACAGCTCAGTTCAAATAGGCTTTATAGCCCTTTCTCCAACACCTGGCTTTGAGTACAGTGAGCTTAAAATGATTAGCAGCAGTGTCAGAGCAACCCATGATGTTTCATGGTTTTCATGATGTTTCATGGAGTGTGCATAAATGGACATCTGTTGCTAACAATTGCTAAAATGGTTGTTATAAACATGGCTAACAATTTTCTCAGGAGACTCCATTCATTTCATTGCGTACAGTTATAATGTCGTGCAAATGAGTGTTGCGTCTGTCAATAATGTGAATGTCCAAAGAACAACATGCATCTCCAAAAGAAAGAAGAACCTTTTAACTTTCTATGGAAGTATATAAAATGGAATTAAAATAGTTAATTCCAAGTCATTTTGTCACATTCCTGTTTGTCTATTCATCATGAAATATTTCCCACAATGTAAAGGACAGTTGCTGTGTTCAAACAAAATGAGGATACAGGTCTTTTAGAGCTCTCACTCTGTCTCACCTGCTTGAAGAGAGTAGTAGTGGTGTGATGGTCAGCCATGATGTTCCTCATTCTCTTCCTCCATATAAATGAATAAAGATCTTTGAGGGTCAACAGCTGATGATTTTCTCTGCATATCGCACCGTTCACTGCACTTGCACTTGGTGTGTGAAAATGTTGGAGTCTGTAATGGCAGTGTAGAACTGGACCAGCAGTGCTTGAGGCTGAGTGAGCCCAATTTTTTTGAGATGCCTGAGGACATACAAGCCCTGCTGGGCCTCCTTCATAACTGCAGTTCTGTGTTTGTCCCATCTGAGGTTTGCTGAATGGTGTGGTCCAGGAATCTGTAGGACTCTGCTGAGTGTGTAGCTGTGTGTCTTCAGTGGAGGCAGTAGGTTTGTTTTCTTTCTAAAGTCAATGACGTCTTGACAGTTTTTTAGTTGTGTCCACTGCAGTTCTACAGGAATAACATTGTGTTTTTGACGTATTACCTTTCATTCTTACTTAATCTGTATTTCGCTTGGCTAGTTTTATTAAGTCTTCCCTTCCACACCTGCGGTTTATTGGCTGCTTCTTATTGGTCCTGCTCTTAGAAAGTCATTATTAGCTGTCCAGCAGTGCATGTGCCGTGGCATTGTCTTTTGTACCCAATCAGTAGAACAGCAGGACAGAATTCTCTTTTGAAATGGCTGACCTTTTAGCGTCCTGTTTAATCTGTGACTGGGGCTGAAAAGCAGGTGTTCATAATGAATGTGCAACAGTGAAACACAGCCAGCAGGAGACTAATACATTGGACTGTGCCCCATTCATTTTGCATTTTGGAGATAACCATTTTGAATTAATTACTCTCTCTTTGGTATCCATTATCTGCCCAGAGAGAGAGAGAGAGAGACGTGGCTCCATGTTAATCTGTCTGCCTGTCAGATGAACAACAGGGACGAAAACTTTTAGCAGACTAATAGGAATCTAACATTTTCACACTGTATAAATGAGCCTAACTAAGCATATCTGCCCTTTTATTAGGCCACCCATATGCTTAGCCACACACTCTACTGAGAACAAATTAAGGTGTGAGCAAGGTTTTGATGCTGTTTATTCCGGTGATCACTTTGGGGGAAAAAAAGGGTAAGAATGGTTCTGGACAGATTTCCAGTTGAAGAAAGTCAGGTAACATTTAGAAATTTACAGTGCTCCTAGAAATTGTGTGAACCTTTAGGTTGTTGTATACATTTCCTTATAATATGATACAAATATTATTAACTCATCTGAATTTAATACATTGTTTTTATGTCTTTTGTTGCAATAACAGCCTTCACTTTCCTAGTATGCACTTGATGGCTCATGAAACACCACTTCAGCTCATTTCAAAGATATTGAATTGAGTACCATTAATACCGAGCACTCATAGCAACTGCTCAGTGCTAGGAGTCTTTATAACAATCTAGCCCACATTTGACATAGGGCATGGTGATCTTAAGAACATGTTCAGCTGCTCCAGGATGTGTAATTACACTCTTTAAAGATAATACCAGTTGTAAGAAGTCACAGTAACAGTTTAGTAACCCATACTCTCTTATTTATATATGTCTATGGATGAATGAAGAGTAAACATGGGTGTGTAAACCATTCCCTACATTTACAATCAGCACCTTTGTATTTATTAGCTGTACTCTTTAGAAATTTGTACTTACAAATTAATAAACTGTACTCTTAGTTTAGCAAACAGTACTATCACTGTTAAACCAAGATAATGTAAAAGAGTGTTTTTTACACATGTATGTCACTGCGAGCAGTTAGATCTTTTAAAGATTTAGTAAGTGGGAAGTTATTCAAATAGTATCTTTTAGATTATGTTTACTACAAATAGAGCAACAATAAACCAGAATGTTGTGTTTGAGAGGATAACAAGTAGGATCTCTCTAAGCTCCGTAAACAATCCTGCTCATGTTAATGTTGCTCAAATCCAATGATCCACAAAATTAAACAAAAATACAGCTTTCACCACATGGTGGTGGAAGTATCATTTTTAGGGCTGTTTTCCTGCCACTTGACCATGATTGCTCATCATCATTAATGACACTCTTTTAGCAGATTCTACAGCAGAATATAACAGCATCTGGCTCAAGAATGGAAACTCTTCCACAGTGTCATGTAGCAAGACAAGATTTTCAAAAAGATTATTGAAAGATTTCCATGATTATATATTTTGTTTTATTATTATTTATCTATTTTATGTCTTAGTTGAAGATTTGATCAGACTTTAGGTTGTGCTGAAATTCACAGAATTCTGAAGTGTTAGCAAAATGTCTAGCACCACTTTAGGTCAGGTACAGTCATATAAAATGGTTCAGCTATATACAGATCCTAAGATCAGAGTAAAACTGACAGTATTTTACATTGTTCTTTAGACACGGAGCCTGTAGGTGGTTATTTGTGTTCAGGGAGGTGAAAATTTGGAGACCTTCTGTTTGTTTGATTTGTCTTGGGTTTGTCTTTGAGAGACTGCTAAATCACTGCTGGGCCAGGTATCATGAATCATTTTAATTTATTCTGTAGTCTGCATTTCATTGCTATGGCATGGTAGATTAATGGAACTGTAGCACTACTGCATGGTATATTAAACCACTACATGCTTATGAAGAGCCAACATAAATGGATGATAATAATGAAAAATGATTATGCCTTATTACTGGCACTGCATGCTCATGAAAGAAACAGTGTTTTTACACAGTGGGTCATTTCCATCCTATGTTAAGCTTCGGGAATTTCTGAAGCTGTAAACCAGCAGTTTTATGGCGATCATAGCCAAAGTGGGCTGACTGGAAACATGAATCATTTAAAAACCCCTCTCCTCCCATTGCTGAAAACATTTTAAACTAGCATGAATTTCTATGCTGATCTAAAGGCAACGTCAGTGATTCTGAGGAACTGGTGTTTCCTCTTATTTGTTTATGGTCAGAAGCAGTGAGTCTTTTAAGGTGAAACAGTATGTTTGAGGGAAAAAAAGAACTGTGTCCACAAACAGTCCAAAAACCAATGTGTGTTTTTAGACTGTGGGAGGAAACCGGAACACCGGGAGAACACACCAAACTCAGTCACCTGGAGCAGGTCCCTGGAGCTTTGTGACTGCGACACCTGCTGCACAACTGTGCCACCCTCACCTTCTGTAATTTGAAATAGCAAAAATATTACCCACCTATGGAGCAGGAATAAAGCAATATTAACTTTTTTATGATTTTCAACACTTGGATGTTCAATGCTCTTTGCCGTCTAAGTAACTCCAAATACTGTATCTCTGTCATGAGCAGAGAGAGAGAAAACCTAGCATACCAGACAGAGACACTTTGTTTTTTTAAACATTTACTTACACTAGGACTTCATAAACATATTAGGTTGGTTTCCAGCACAAAGGCAGACTGGAAAGATGAATCCTCTGAATTTTATAAAAATAGTTTTTTGATTAAAATACTTGAACATCACCTTAAAGCTGGTTTATGATGTTCTTGGGCTGGTTTAACTGGTCACCAAGAAAGGTTATGCTTATTGACTGGCATTCCAGCTTCCAAAATACAACATATTAACGCTCATATCTCCAAAATGGAAACTTTACAGAGACCATTAGTAAAATAAATTAACAGGATTTCAGTGGCCCATTTATCCCACAATGCAGATTACATCCCCTGCCTTTAAAATATGTAGACATTAAAATAAAAAAGAGTTGTTCAGAAAGCCATGTATGTCTACGACCTGCAACATGCAACCTACAATCAGCATGAACCTGTTGTGCACAGGTCATTAATGTAAGTAGGTGGAGTTGAGCCAGCCATTATCACAGACTGCACTAGCCTCCAGAGATCCAAGTCCAGAACTGATGAATGCTATGTTAAAAATTCTTATCCCAGAGAAGTTGTTGTACTCAGAGCTGCTGTATGAGGCACAGCATCGATATGGAGCAGGTTTCTAAGCACTCTGCTCTGGTCAGGAAAGTGGTTCTCATCAGCAGCGAAGGGAAATGGACAGCTGATTGATCCCTTGCCTGCTGGATTTTCAGCCTTCTAGTTTTGCAGATTTAAAGCCTCTGAATTGAGACCTATAGAACATGGACCCTTCTAACATCTCTTGTGATCAACTTTTATTCTTTAGTCACTGCCAGTATCCCCCTAGTGTCTAAGTGTCCCCCAAATGTGGTACCAGCTTGCAGGCTGAAGGCTAGCACATGTCCTTTCAAATATCAATGGACACCTGAACACGCTTTGAAGAAAATATTCATTTTAAGTAATAGACACTTGCAGCGGCTAACATTGCCCTGAGTGACAGCCAGGCATTGAGATTGAAGTCTCCCTAAGTTCAAGCCAATGCTTAAGCAGTTGTACCTTTTGGAAGCCTCAAATATTTAGTTTTGTTATATCATGTTTTTATGATTGACATAGCCATGTTCTTGTGTCAGCCATATAGTGTTATGGGCTTAGTTTTTTAGCCTTAACTCTCTGGATCAGTGTGATGGTAAGAGGTAGAAAAAAAAAGTTAAATCTGGTCAGAGTGAGATAAGAGGAGTTATATGAAGTACATGAAAGAGGAAAAAGCAAAGAGTAATTGGAAGAGTTAAAGTGGAAGAGAAGAGGCTGAGTGGTGGAGCTGAAGAACAACATGAGATCCAGAGACTTAGAGGAAGGTGTAATGATGGAGTGGAGATGTGTGTGTGGATATGAGAGAGAGAGAGAGAGAGAGAGAGAATAGAGAAAGCAAGGCTAAGTAAGGGTCTAAAGAAAGTAAGGGGGAGAAAACACATGGCTTGTTCGAGCTGTGGCTCTGCTTGTCTGCAGCAAGATGAGAAGAGGAAGGAGGCAATTAGCTGGTGTGTTTTTGTGGTAGTAATAGATTTCCTGCTGTCACTCCTGCTCTAATGCAGTGAAGAGGCCATCTGCCTGGACTTAATGAGGGGACCTGGGCAATCACCACCAATCCAGTCAACTCCCACTCTCCCTCTCTCTATCTCTCTCCTGTACCTGTTTAGCTCTTTTTCTTATAACTGACACAAAAAATTTGAAGGATCCTCCTTGTGAGTTTATACCCCATGGAACAGTTTATGCTGTTCATAAAGAATAGTTTTACAGCTCTCATTAAATTTTACAAAAACCCATTTCAGTTGGACTTTTCCAGAAAATAAATCTCACCAGCATAATTACAGGGACTCTGGTTTTGTCACTATTATCTCATTAAAATCTTCTCCTGGAGAGTATCCTCATTATGCAGAGTAAAATGAATCAATATATGACACTCAAGATTTCTGTAATGCTGTACTGCTGTTAGTATTGCTTAATAAAAAAAAGACAGTGTTTGATACACTCTGTATCTGAGGAAGTATCATGGCCAGTTCCAGCCACTGGCTAGGTTTCCCCCAACCACAAAGAGGGTGAAGGCTAGCCTTCATGTCCTTGGGACATGTAAATCCAACCACTACCTCTTTTCTAAACTATGCTTAGAGGAGAAAACAAACTGCACATTTCTATTCTTTTTGTTAACAAACATCTGTGTCGGCAAGTATCACTAAATGATGGATTAGAGAGGACAAGCCAAGAGTCCCTGTGTGACTGAAGTGTTTCTATGTTGTCATATAAATGTCAAATATAGAGTCTGAGGTAAATTTTAACATTTTGCGTGTGTAAATGTCCCTCTTGTGAGCATAAATGAGAAACTTGCGAGTACAGAGAGAAATTTTGTGCGCACTGATCATGATCTTGCTCTCAAACTGTCTTTTTTTCCATTCTCAAAGTTATCCTTGCATGCAAAGCTCTTTTCCCTCAGGGTCTGTCTTCATTCAAGAGGATTTTCTGAGTTCTGGCTTAACGAGTGGGTTTTAACATTTTGGGGGCCGTTTCTCATTCTCAGTGAATGCTATTGTCCAATGTCTTCTGGTTCTGTGACTGCCTACCACAGACTGTGTTTGGCCCACCTACTAGGAGAAGCCTTTACGGATCTCAGAGCTGCTATTTTCCCCACAGGACAGCACCAGAGCCATAGACACACAGGTTCAGATCTCTCTGAATCATATGCCAAAGGTTGATCCCCAATCGCAGATGCTCAAAGGAACGATTTGTTATTTACTTTGTATTCTGTCTGCTCTCACTGTGTAGAGACACTGAGGCACGGCCTTGGAAACATATCCCGAAAATGGTTTTGGACATTGAGTTTCACATATGCACTCACAAGAAGGATATTTACACACAAAAATAACTTGCAAGTTTATATTTTTCACCTGGTGTTTTTGCATCCTCTTCTTTTGACATTGATGCGACACCATAGTGATAACTGGGAATCAAACTCGTAATGATGACCAACAACCAGATACATTTTTTAAGCTATGTCTCATTATACATTAAATATATAAACTACAATTTGAAATTGGCCTCATTGTGACTTATTCTTAAAACGTGGCATGTGCTAATTGCCAGGTTTCAGAGCAAGTGTTTGTGTATGCAAACTGCTGGCTTCAGAATGAACAACTATGATTCTAAACAAGTAATCACATTTATTTATTTTCTCACATTTCTCTCAATTATCAGCACAGGATAATTGTGAAGGATCCCCTGCATGAGATAATCCCTCATGGGACAGTTCTTAACTCTAATAAAGGCTTAGTTTTTTGAGACACATTAAAACCTATTACTTTCAAGTGTTTGACTATAAATTCTTTAATGTGAGTTTGTTCAAGTCATGTCAAATTTATTTGTGTCATGTGTTTCACAACATGATGGTATCGCAGAGCAACTTTATAGAAATCCAGAATTAAAACAAAAACAAAAATTATAACCCCATGTGGGTAAGCCAAATGATACAGTAGCAAGGAAAACTCCCTTGAAGTTGGAGCAAGAAACCTTGGGAGGGACCAAGGCTCATAACTGGGACATATCCTATCTTAGAAAATTCTAATGAAAGGAGCCTTCATTTATAACTATCTATAACTATCTATGCATAAGTAGGAGCTGCCTTGTACACTGAGTAGTGAAGGCTGTTAGGTCTGTGCTGAATTAGTCCTAGGGGTGAGCAATATGGCCCTTAAAATAATATCATGATATTTCAGGGTATTTTCACGCTAACGATATCCTTGGCAATATGATGAAACAAACAAAAATACTTTAATTAATTTAAAGAAAACATTATGCAACAGAAATATAAATATAATAATATTAATTAAATAAATTATATGTAATATAGGGGGAGGCAAGGTGGCGCAGCGCCGCAGTCACACAGCTCCAGGGACCTGGAGGTTGTGGGTTCTAGTCCCGCTCAAGTCTGTGAGGAGTTTGGTGTGTTCTCCCAGTGTCAGTGTGGTTTCCTCTCATGGTCCAAAAACACATGTTAGGAGGTGGAATGATGACTCAAAATTGTCCATAGGTGTGAGTGAATGTGTGAGTGTATGTCACCCTGCGAAAGATTGCCCCCCCCTCCAGAGTGTGTTCCTGCCTTGCACCCAGTGATTCTGGATAGGCTTTCGACCCACCGCAACCCTGAACTGGACATATATATATATATATATATATATATATATATATATATATATATATATATATATATATATATATATAATGGTTTTGTTTATTGAAATTTTTTATGTTACTACAAATGTAATTTTAATCATTCAGAGCCACTTTCCACAATACTTCACAAGTTGTACTAAGTTTGCTGTGGCTGTCTATGATCCAATCAGCAAACAGCTACAGTTAACAACTAAGGTTACTCACTGAGCCCAGCCCATGAGTACCAAAATCACCCACTGCATCACTAGCTTTTCACAGAGGTCATCAGGTAGGCACTTCCCCTCGTCAGTTTTTCACTGAATTAAACCCACAACTAGGGTTACAAGGGGTGGAAAATGTCAGATAAATTTCCAGTAAATTACCAGTAACTTTCCATGGGAACTTTTGGGAATTTATGGGAATTTATTGGAATTAATAGGACATATTGGACATCATTTAAAGGAACTATGTCATATACTTTCATCGATGTAAGGGCATAACAATACAAATAATAACTATGACATATTGTTAGTTGCAAGCAGAACTTAAAATACTTAATAAATACTTAATTATTTTATTGAACAATCGAAAATTCAATCAAAAAACAAACAAAAGAAAGCTACCCAAAGATTAGATTTATTTGTCAAATCAAATAAAGGTATTTTCCCACAAAATTTTCAAGCCTTGCCTCTGCATGCTCTGCATTTTTGTTTTAATAGTTTCAGGCTTCTTCCTGAAACTCGGTATCCTCCATGTCCAAATAAATAAATTAGTATTCATTCTTGGTTACAGAAACCATTGAGGCAAAAATATAGGTAGCTAGCCTGTGATAGCCTTGGTAAGCTAATCGCTTGCTAACCTGCTAGCCTTGGTAAACGATTCACTTATATGTAATTGTTTATTAAGCTGTTCTAAATTACCAGATAGCAAGCAACTGTGATATTACATCTTGATTTAATAGGTGCTTAAAGGTTTCAATGCTATTACTGTCAATAAATATATGAACTTAAATATGTGCTTTCAGTAGTGGTGAGTGTCAGGTTTCTAGATATCATCTGGACATATGCTGTACATGTGATGGAGGAATGAACAGTGTAGGGGGTGTGGTCTCAATAGCCCTTCAATGTGTAATGTGCCATGTGCCTGGGATTGAAGAACAGCTTTGCTATTCAACTGTTTTGGTGTCATATCTAATTATTTTAACCAAGATTATACTTCAGTATATTTTTTACAAACTATATTTAAGTTTCTCACCTTTAGCTTTGAATATTACCATTTTATTCCTGTTAATTCCCATAGTAAATTTCCCAACTTTGAAAATTCCCAGAATTTTGCAACTCTACCTACGATGCCTCTGGAAGGCTCAACAGTGAAGTCCCCAACAGTGAAGCCCCTTCGAGCTAGCTTTACAGTCCGACCTTACCCTTAACCATCAACAACTGTAAATCCACACTGGCCTCCCTGGTGGCTAAGGCCATACCTAGGCCCACTAGCACTGTTATTGTATGCTCAGTGCCACACGTTCCATGTGATCTTTAAATGCTATATCACCAACAACCACAACAGCACCTCTGCAGTGTATTTCCTCAACTAGTCTGTGTTCTCCTTATCCACAGCCACTGACTAGACCTTTCAGCTATTTTAACTAACTCTTTCACAACTGCCCCTAGTTTCCAGCCCCTGATGCCAAACTGTACAAGCAGGGATGTGGATACTTCAGCTGCCACGTCTGCGTACTGCAGATTTTTCCTTTCAAATGCTTCATCCTCCACAAAGTACACGTAGTGGAAACACTGATATACAGGTGCATCTCAGTAAGTTAGAATATTATCTAAAACTTTAAATTGCTTTATATCAGCAATTCAGTTCAAAAAGTGAAACTCATATAGATGCATTTTAAACAGAGTGATCTATTTCAAGTGTTTATTTATTTTAATGTTGATTATGGCTTACAGCCAATGAAAAGTCATTATCTCAGAAAATTAGAATAATCAACACAAAACACCTGCAAAGGTTTCCTAAGCCTTTATAATGGATAGTTTAATGAATGAAAAAGTGTAGTAGATAAAAGGTGCACAAGCAACAGGGATAACCACAGACTTGAAAGGATTGTCAAAAAAAGGTCATTCAAAAATTTGGAGGAGATTCACATGGAGTGGACTGCTGCTGGAATCAGTGCTTCAAGAGCCACCACACAGAGACATATCCAGGACATGGGATACAATGGTCACATTCTTTGTGTCAAGCCACTCAACCCAGAGATAAAGGCAGAAGCGTCTTACCTGGACCACGGAGAAAAATGAGAAAAAGTTTTGTTTTCAGATGAAAGTAAATTTTGCATATCATTTGGAAATCAAGGTCCCAGGCTCTGGAGGAACAGTGGAGAGGAACACAATTCAAGCTGCTTGAGATCTAGTGTGAAGTTTCCACAATCAGTGATGAACTGGGGAGCCATGTTATCTGCTGGTGTTGGTCCAGTGTGTTATATCAAGTCCTAAGTCAGCACAGCCGTCTACCAGGGAATTTTAGAGCACTTCATTGTTCCCTCTGCTGACGAGCTATGTGGAGAGGCGGATTTCATTTTCCAGCAGGACTTGGCACGTGTCCACACTGCCAAAAGTGCCAAGACCAGGTTTAATTACCACAGTATCACTGTGCTTGACTGGCCAGCAAACTCGCCTGACCTGAACCTGAGAGAGAATCTCTGGAAGATGCGAGACACCAGACCCAACACTTTAGATGATCTGAAGGCCGATATCAAAGCAACTTAGTCTTCCATAAGACCTCAACAGTGCCACAGTCCCGATCAAGTATTGAGTGTATATACAGTACATACTTTTCAGTAGGCTGATATTTCTGTATTAAAATAAATTTTTAAGTTGGTCTTATATAATAATCAAATTTTCTGAGATAATGACTTTTGGGTTTTCATTGGCTGTAAGCCATAATCATCAACATTAAAAGAAATAAATGTTTGTAATAGATCACTATCTTTGTAATGAATCTATGTAATATATGAGTTTCTCTTTTTGAATTGAATTACCAAAATAAATTTACATTTTGATGATATTCTAATTTATTGAGATGCACCTGTATGTATTAAACCTTTAAAAGTTTACAAATCCATCACTCATTCTTAAGATTTATTATGGAACCAAAAGTTGTTCTTCTATGGCATCGCTCAAAGACCAATGATCAAAGAACCACACTATGACCACTCACTTTCCACACTCTCACACACACACACACACACACACACACACACACACACACACTTCCCAGTGCAGCAGACTCAAACTGAGACCAAACTTTTTAAACAAGACTGAAAGATTAAACAACTTGCTCATAACCATTCAAAGTACTTTTCACATACCGCTTATTTTCTAATTTAGGTGTAATTGGCCATAGCAAGACTCTCATAGCAACCACTGTTATCTAATTCAGATGAGCAGGAAGATCTGTTATTAAAAGCTCTACAAGCTGACCTGCCATTACAGGGGTGAGCATTACACTTAAACTTCCCTGGACTTCCTTTTTCTTTGGTCTAAGGCTTTTTCTGCATTGTTGTTCCAGGTGGCCCACTCTGTAATTATAGATACAACATTGGGTCCTTTGGTTGTCTTGGAATATTTCTTGGAAGTTTTCTGACATGCTGTTATACTGTCAAATCATCTAGCCTGCTAAAACCCCAGGTAGGCTTCAATTGAGAAAATTTAGAATAGCCCAAGCACATAGCAGACTCTTCTGTCATAAATATCCCAACATTTTTAGGAGTTTTAACTTTTATTTCTAGGCAATCTATCTGCTTCTGTGGCTTATACTTTTTGTCCTGCATCTCTGTTGTAATTATTTTTGTGACAAATGCACGAAAATCAACATAATTAATACTATAATTTTTGTTCTTAGAAGAAACATGTTCTTCTGTTTTACCAGTAAAATATGTGGAGACTAATTTCTCATGTTTTAGCAGCACATTTTGTCTTTCTCAAGCTCATCAATTTTAGTTGGAAGAATATTGATGGACTGTGGTATTTATTTGCTTGTTCTTTTAACATTCGCACATTTTTTCCAAGAAGTCAATGTGCTCACACTGTTCTGTTCTGTTTAAAAATTTCAACACCTCATCAAAACCCTTTTAATGCACAGTTGTGAAGGTCATAAATCATTGCAGTTGACTTCATGTTTTTACTTAATTCTTCCTCAAATTGATTTTCCTTTTTTTTTGGAAATATGATGACACTGGTGCGCAATAATACCTGTAACCACTTATCCAGTTCAGGGTTGCGGTGGGTCTGGAGCCTATTTGGAATCTCTGGGCGCAAGGTGGAAACCCACCCTGGAGGGGGTGCCAGTCCTTCACAGGGCAACATACACACACCTACGGACACTTTTGAGATGCCAATCCACCTACCAACCTGTGATTTGGACCATGGGAGGAAACCGGGGAACCCCGTGTAAACCCACATGGACACGGAGAACACCAAACTCCTCACAGACAGTCACCTGGAGCAGGATTTCAAACCACAATCTCCATGTCCCTGGAGCTGTGTGACTGTGACACTACCTGCTACGCCACTGTGCCACCCCCACACCCATATTACACTTATTTATTTTAATGTATAACAAAATACAAAAACAAAACAAATGCCTGATGCGAAATATATTCCATGTGACTGTGCTGTACCAGGTCCTTAAGCAACATTTTTTTGTCTATTTGTATGGGATTAAAAGGTAAAAATAGGGTTGCGGGACTTTAATTGAGGGGACAAATCACAAACCTAAAATAACCTCAACTCATAAAACCAAATTAAGACAAAAAAAAAAAGCTGAATGGTTGTCTGCTTCACCAGAATTTCTTCTGTGATTTGAAAACACCATCATATTAGAATAGAGATAATCAAGTTTCACACTTGCTTAAAATTTGATAAAATCCATAGCTGTTTCTGACCAGGGTATCTCTACCGTCACTGTAACATCTGTAGCATCCTAAAACACACATTAGTAATGGTAGGTCAATAGTGTCCATAGGTGTGAGTGAATGTGTGGGTGTGTGTTGCATTGTCATGGACTGGTGCCCAGTGTAATCCCGGGTGTGTTCCCACCTTGTGCCCAATGATTCTTCCACTCATGATCTGGATAAGTGATTACATACAATGAATGAATGTTTCTGTCTATTCTTCCATTATCAGTCTGAAAGGATTTATATCTGTCAAGAAGCTGAAAAAGGCTATGTTTACACTATTTTTCTGTTTGTGTAACTACACCATGGTTAGCTTGAGGATTGGACAAGATATAGTGAGAATTGTAGATGATGTAGTATGAATTAATTGCTCCATGAATCTCATGGAGACAGAGTAAAATTTAATTGCCTTGCACGGTGGGCATAGCGAGCTTTAAGTGCTGTTCATGGATCCTTTTAAACCAAGTATTGCACTGATTTAGTTGGAGTGATAAAAAAATATTGAATTTAACATTTCTATGGTGTTTTTGCCATGTATATGTCAGTTGAATACTTATATATTTGTAATGAAATGTGAATAGCAATGTTTTACAACTTAACATTAGAAAAAGATATTGTGAATTCACATATTAGTATATTAACATAATAGATGTCACATTACATGCCATTTTTGGAAACAGGTCATTACCAACAAGTCTAAACTCCTCTAAAGGATGTCTACTGAGAAGGATATACATTTTGGATTTAAATGAATGGCTATCTCCTCATTTCTCAAATATCTCCACAAAATGCTTGTTGACAAATACTTTGTTGATGATGGTGGTCCAGCCAAAGTAGGCTTATAGTCTTGTTTAATCTGATAAACACCATTTAAGGCATAAAAAAAATCATGACTGTGTTCATTTTTATAATAATATAAGGTAAGACTGTAGATAGCCGTGCCTTTTGTTGCAAATTTGTGACTTAGGTTATGTGAAGGCTGTAATCGATATATAAACATTTTCACCAGAGTATTGCAGAGCATAGACATGTTTTGTACACACAGCCATATAGTATGCCTTTGCTTTACTCTGCTGAATCTCAGGTTAGAAGACAGCTCTCTGTAGCTTGGCAGAGATTGATGCAGACGTGTTCACACAAAGTTGAATGTGTGAGATGTAATAGCATGGATCATTTTTACAGTCAAACTGTAGCTTGTTCTAAGCCCATCACAGTGTCTTTTCTCTTCTGTGAGCTTAACTGATCTACTACACAAAAGAAATTCTCTCTCAGACAGAGGTACTGTTTCATCTGCCAGATTAGAGACCATGTGTGTGTGTGTGTGTGTGTGTGTGTGCGTGCGTGCATACAGGCAAATGTCATTCATTTTGAAAAATCAAGTCTAAGGCTTTGGGCTGCAAATACGTAACTGTCCAGAACCTACTGATGATGGACACTCAAAGAGAAGGAAATGTAATAGCTAAAGGGAGGTAAGAAAGAAGAAAACAAAAGACCAGATGAACAGGTTTCTCTGAGGAAAGTGACAGTTTACCAAACAAGAAATGTATTTGCTCTTTTCCACCAAAAGAACTCCATTTAGGATTCTTGGAACCTTTGTACAATCCAGTGAACTAGCACAAATTTCCCATCAGTTGTGATGGGAACCAAGGATACGTCATCAGCGGGGGGCATTTTGGGGTTGCTGGGCTCCAGAGATGCTGTGGCTGAATTCAATGCTAGAGTTATGGTTTATTCGTGGTTTACAGTGGGTTTAGATTGTACTGATATACATGCATGTAAAAGTTTCCCATCCATGTATTTAATGTGTTGTATATGAGAGATGAGCTTGTGAACAGAGGAGAAAAGTAGACTATGTGCATTTTTTGTGCTGAACACACAAAAACACAGAAAAACAAAAATGAAGCACTTTCCTGTTTTTTTTTTTCGATTTATTTATACATCATGCAGGAAATGGACTGCGTGATAACACTTTTTGGTACTGTGCTCTTTCTGAAGCTTCTTTAGCTTCATCCACAGATGATTTAATGGTTCATGATGAAGGACATACTATATGTTAGTTCCATTTGGGTACAAACTAATTGGGGAACAAATTTATGCTGGTTACTGTTCTAATGGAGGTTTGTGAACAGGAGCTCAGCTGGTTCCACATTGGTGGAAAAAGGCTATATGTATGGAATGGAAAGGTTTCTCTTGGAGGTTGTGGGACACTTCACCAGATAATTCATACAAGTTATGTTTGTGGATTTTCAAGCATTATGTTCACCTTAATTAAACTAATCCTATTTCCTGAATTTTTGTTAAATGCAATTGATGCAAATATCTGTGATTGGTTAATTGTTTTTAACTTTTATATAAGGAAAGGAAGCTGACCAACCAATTTAAATAAATAAATATAAAATTGATGTGTGTAACACATAGTGGTGGGCAATATGGCAGGAGCACAATCTCAATTTTATCCATTTTGTTTCCATTTTCCACCTGAAATTACATACCCAAAGCTTGAAAATGAATTGTCATGGCTGGGCAGGGAAGACAAAACAAAAGCAAAACCAACAGAGAAAAATAGGAAGGAAAAACACTAACCAGACCAGGGAGCACTGCAAACAAACAAGGAACACCTGGAAACGCTAAATGAACACATGGTGGGGAAAACAAAAACAGGACAGGAAAGCACGAGACAGGGCAAGGTGTCATGAATAAACTAGAGGCAATTTTATTAAGTAATGTTACTGAAAAGCCTTCATAATTTATAAAGATATTGAAATGAATCTTAAGTGGTCAAAATATGAACTTTTCTAAATTTAATTTGGATTCTTCTTTGAAATCTTCCTTTGGAATGCACCTCACCAAATGGCTTTTTACCCTCAGCAAACAGGAAAAACGTTCTGACTCACATAGATTTATTCTGATATTTAGTCTTGTTTCTAACCCAGTACTCTTGCCCTTTAAGGCAAAACGTGTTGAAAGGAGGGAGATTTTCCAGATTGCCACCTCCCTCACTCCCCCTCCTGTGATTAAATGGTCTCAGTAGGGAAACGGCGGACAGTGAAAGGGATCTAAGCTTTTTTGATTGTTGTTTATTTTGATTGCTGTTGCCATATAAAATTGTCTGCGTTGTCTCTCGAGGTGTCTGTCTCTGTTCGGTGTCGAAGCATCGCTGCTTCCCGCCTTCTTGGTTGAGCATCGCCCCTGATTGTTCTAAAGATTTGATTGACAAGTTGTTAAAGCTGAGAGCCCAAGCTACATGGCCATAGCGGAGATCCATGATTAAATTATTATTTTTTATTTTATTTGTTGTATTTTTTAACTGTTGTACTCTTTACAAAAAAACATGATGATTACTAACTAGTGGATTTATGGTAAGACTCGAAATTTGGTCTTGTTTTGAAGGGGACAACCTGTGTAAGCGCTGGTATTCTGTGTGCGTGTGTGAATCACTTGTGTGCTCTTCAGGCTTCATGGAGCCAGTTTTGTTAGGAATAGGTCTCATGTATGGAATAATTAATTATTTTGGTTTTAATTCAGTAGTCATACATCTTTAGAGTACTGACTAAATTATCGGCTACACATTCGACTGATGTGTAATATGTACACTGCATGAACGAACGCCCTGTGATGTTGTATCGAGGACATATTCTCATCTTTCACAATCTGATATTGTCATATCGCACGCCCCTAGTAACACATTCCAAAAAAAAAAAAGTGAGAGAAAGGCATGTTTACATCGGTGTTACATAACATTACATAATTGTTTGGAACTGAGGCTACTAACTGCTGCAGTTTAACAAGTGGATTTTTTGCCAATTCTTGGTTGATACAAGACATCAGCTGCTCAACGGTCTGTGGTTGCCATTGTTTGATTCTCTCCTTCAGGATGAGCCATAAAAGAGATCTGGAATTCAGACAGACCAGTCAGGCACACACATATCTATTGTGTCTATATCTATTGTTTTAGTAGGTACGGAATGACACATGGCATTGCCTTGTTGAAATAACAATAAACTACCAGGGAAAGGACATCTTTCTAAAATGACAATATATACTTAAACATCAATGGTAGCTTCACATATATGCAAGTCACCAACACAGTTGTCACTAACTAAAAAAATGATACAATTGCAATGTGTCTAGAAACAGAGATAATATGGCAGTCTGGCAATTGTTCCTGCTGTTTTGACACCGAATAGGCAGTCATGTCAAAAAAAACCTCCTTTTTTTATACACTGTGTCAAAATTTCATGGTAAATGGACAGATTGAAATTATCCTAAATTGCTAGGTAAAAACAACTGCCATTAACTCCCATTAATAATTAACGATGATTGTCAGTCTCTGCAAAATGTACAATTTGAGAGATAAAATGTTTTGCCCTGACAATTTAGAAGTGATAATGCTTTTCATCAAAAACCAGAATGCATTTTTCTTAAAACGTCTAGCAAACTAAACCTGAGGTTATTTATAAAACCTAATTAATTAAGTTAAATTAATTTAATCTGGCTCCTCTTGGCCAGCAATATACAAATGATTTCTTATAGATTTCTTCTCAAATTTTAATATACAAGACTGTACAAATGTTTTAGGCACCAGAGATTTTGAGATTTAAAAAGCTATTTATCTGAGCAGTAAGTGTTTATTTGCTAAAAACAAACAAACAAGCAAACAACAAATAATACCTGACATTAAATACAATAATAAATACAAATAACGTTGTTCCAGTAAGTATGATATTGTGTGTGAATGTGTTGGTTTATCTTTTTCCAAATCCCTCAATGTGGCAGTCCGTATTATTTGAGGTTATCAAATGCCTAGTTTTACTGGTTAATATATAATGATTTTAAATAATGTGTGCTGTTGATTTAAAGGCACAATATGTAATACCAACGCCAAGCATTACTGTAATACAGTTTCAAAACTGCTTCTCCCTCCTCCCCTGAAGTGAAGCTTGAACAGGTTGCCACTTTGAGGAAAACTAAACGTACAAGCAAGAGACGACTTTAAGGACTTGGACATAATAGCTAAAAAGAATGTGCCATAATCAACATATTCCTTTCCACCATAAATGTTGTTTAGGAGCCAGATCTATGGAAGCAAATCTGTCTCATCAGACCTTGAAATATTACCACCTTTGAATTTGTAGCACTGATTTTTTGCACTGAAATTATGCATCTGAATTTTGTTGCTTTTGAATTTAAGTCTTCAGATTTCCACCTCTGAATATTTTGCTTCACAGTTATGCAGCTGAATATAATTGCTCTTGAAATAAACTTGTGAATTTTCAAGAACACGTTTTCACTGTTATTCAAGGTTAATAAATTCAGATAAAAAAAATCAAGCTTTAAAAAATTCAAACAATATATTTTGAAGTTGCTCAAATGTGACAGACGAAATTCAGATACCAAAATATGAGTGAAAAAATTCAGAGTACAATCTGAATGCAATCAAGAAGGATCTGAACAAAACATTGCTCTTCAAACTCACTCACACCTACAAATTTATAGAAAAAAAATCTTATTTCTTATTTGTTTTATATTATTTATTTATTTGTTTATTTTTTTGTATTTACTGTGATTATAAGTAAAACACAAGGACCACACTTACTGAAAATGCATTAGTTTTATATACAGATGCTGGTCATAAAATTAGAATATCATGAAAAAGTTTATTTATTTATTTATTTATTTATTTCAGTAATTTCATTCAAAACTTGTATATTATACATATACATTACACACAGACTGATATATTTCAAGTGTTATTTTCTTTTAATTTGATGATAGATAGATAGATAGATAGATAGATAGATAGATAGATAGATAGATAGATAGATAGATAGATAGATAGATAGATAGATAGATAGATACTTTATTGATTCCCAGGGGAAATTCAAGGTCTCAGTAGATAGATAGATACTTTATTGATCCTCAGGGGAAATTCAAGGTCTCAGTAGCTTACAGACATCACATACAATAATCACTAACAACAATGGACTAATACAAAAAAAACTATAAGACAAAAACCCTAAAACAAATATCAAAATCAACATAGTACTTCAATATACTATGTAGGCTGAGTCATGTATCAATATCAAAAAATCAAATACCAAGAAGTTAACATAGTATGCTTAAGAATGATCAAACATAGCCTGGCAAGAATCTGTGATACTGTGAGCAGCTGAGGATGATCTCTTGAGTGCAGTATATAGTTTAAAAGTTGAAAAAGTGTGGATAGTGCAAAGGGTATGGAATGTGCAATATCAGTACAGTGCAGTATCAGAATTAGAAATAAATATAGTAAAATAAATAGTGCAAGGCAGTTCGGTGCAATGTTCCTGTATTAAGTATAAAACTACTATTGCAGCTGTCAGTTTAATGTACACATGAGGTAGATGAGTTGGTTGACTTGTCCAGTGGTTGACTTGCCTATTGTCCAGTTAGGTACACATGTACAAGTATGGAGGAGGTGGTGGTGGTGGTGGACGGGCAGACAGACTACGCAGAGAAGTCCATCTCTCCTCTCCCCTTGAGTGAAGCGTTGAACAGCTCAATAGCCCTAGGGACAAATAACTTCCTCAGTCTGTCAGTTGAGCCTGGCAGTGAGCGAAGTCTCCAGCTGATCAAGCTCTTCTGCTTAGTTATGGTACTGTGGAGTGGATGGCACTCATTGTCCAAGATGCTGATCAGTTTGTTCAGGGTCCTCTTGTTTGATATGGAAGTGATGCACTCCAGTTCAGCCCCCACTACAGAGCCAGCTTTCTTAACCAGCCTGTCTAGTCACCCAGCATCCCTCTTCTTTATGCTTCCTCCCCAGCATACCACAGCATAAAAGAGGACACTGGCAACAACAGTCTGGTAAAACATCCTGAGGATCTTACTGCAGGCATTGAAGGACCCCAACCTCATCAGGAAGTACAGCCTGCTCTGCCCTTTCTTGTAGAGTGCTTCAGTGTTGGCTGACCAGGCCAGTTTATTGTCTAGGTGTAAGCCCAGATACTTATAGGTGTCCACCACCTCCACGTTGACCCCATCAATTGTGACTGGTAGCAGGACAGGCTTTGACCTACGGAAGTCCACCACCATCTCCTTGGTCTTTGAAGTGTTCAGTTGGAGGTGGTTCAGTTTGCACCATTGCACAAAGACCTCCACCAGGCTCCTGTACTCCTCCTCCTGCTCGTTCCTGATACACCCCACAATCGCAGTATCATCAGAGAACTTCGTCATGTGGCACAACTCAGTGTTGTAGCAGAAGTCAGATGTGTACAGGGTGAACAGGACTGGTGAGAGCACAGTTCCATGTGGAGCTCCTGTGCTGCAGATCACAGTGTCGGAGAGACAGTTCTTCAGTCTCATGTACTGTGGCCGCTCTACCTGATAATCTGTAATCCAGGTTACCAGGTGAGCATCCACACCCATCTGTTGGAGCTTGCCTCCCAGTCTGAGAGGTTGGATGGTGTTGAAAGCGCTTGAGAAATCAAAGAACATGATTCTCACAGCACTGTTCCCCTTTTCCAGGTGTGAATGTGTCCTGTGTAGGAGATAAGTGATGGCATCCTCCACGCCCACTTTCTCCTGGTATACAAACTGTAGTGGGTTCAGTGCATGGCGTACCTGGGGTCTCAGTATGCATAAGACCAGTCTCTCCATTGTCTTCATCACATGTGATGTTAGAGCCACAGGCCTGTAGTCGTTAAGTTCACTTGGGTGTGGCCTCTTGGGGACAGGGGTGAGACATGATGTCTTCCACAGTGTTGGAACTCGTCCAAGACGGAGACTCAGGTTGAAGATGTGCTTCAGTGGCTCTCCCAGTTCAGCAGCACAGGACTTGAGCAGCCTTGACGATGGGGGGAAGGGGGTAGGGGCGGGGGAGGTGATTGTCTCGGGGGTAGTTGGATGGCTGGAGACGGATGGCTGTTGACTGCAGCCGTTGACACCATGTGAGGGAGGACTGTGATAGTCTGTGATGGGGATCGCCCAGAGTGTGTTGGTTGGTCAGGCAAGCACACAAGAGCAGTGTCTGAGTCAGTAAGGAGTGGCTGGCATACCACTGTCATCGGAGCTGGATCAGGATCAGGGCAGTCAAACCTGCAGTAGAACTGGTTCAGCTCATTCGTCATGTCCAGATCCCCCCCACAGAACTTCTGCTCTTTTTGAGGCCAGTGATGGTTTTCATACCATCCCAAACCTCCCTCATGTTGTTCTCCTGCAGCTTCTGTTCCACCTTCCTTCTGTAGTCCTCCTTAGCCTCTTTCATCTTAACTTTGAGTTCCCCTTGTACGCGCCTCAGTTCTGCCATGTCTCCCTCTCTAAACGCCATTTTCTTCCTATTGAGAAGGGTCTTGACATTGCTGTTGTTGGTAGTGTACAGCAGTGTACAGTTCTCATGGGAACAAAAATGTCCATACAGAAGTTCAGGTAGTCAGTAGTGCAATGTGTGACCTCCTCTAAGTCCTCACCACTCTGCAACACGCTCCAGTCGGTGGATCCAAAGCAGTCTCAGAGCCTCACCTGCTTCAGGTGTCCATTTCCTGAAGGTGCGTGTGGTGGCTGGTAGCCGCTGTACTTTGGGCTTGTACACTGGCTGTAGATGAATGAGGTTGTGGTCTGACTTCCCCAGCAGGGGGAGGGGCGTGGCACTGTATGCATCCCTCAAATTTGCGTACATGAGGTCTATTGTTCTGTTTTTTCTAGTAGAGCAGTTGACAAACTGGTAGAAATTCATGAGAGTGGAGTCTAATGTTATGTGATTGAAGTCGCCCAAGATCGCAAAAAAGGCATCAGTGTGTTGAGTTTGCAGCCTAGCGATTATTGAGTGAATGACGTCACATGCTCTGTCCGGAAGAGCACGCGGCGGAACACAAACACACACCACAATGGCGTGCGAGAATTCTCTCGGCATGTAGTACAGTCGGAGACTGACCGCCAATAACTTATTCTTAACACATTCTTACAGCATACAGTCTCCTTCATTGTAACATGTCCGGGATTGCACCATCTGTTGTTAATGTACATCACCAGTCCACCTCCCTTCTTCTTGCCAGAAAGTTTACAGTCTCTGTCCAAGCGAGCCACAGTGAAGCCGGGCAGCTCAATGTTAGCAGTGGGGATTTGGCTAGTTAGCCATGTCTCCGTAAAGCATAGCAGGCTACACTCTCTGTATAACTTCTGGTTTCTTACCAAGGCAGCCAGTTCATCAGTCTTGTTAGCCAGAGAGTTCACGTTTCCCATCACCATCAAAGGAACTGCGGGCTTGTATCTCCACTTCTTCTCCCGCCACCTTGTCTTCACTTTAATCCCCGCATGGCATCCTCTAAAGCGCCATAGCTCCTCCGGGATGTTGATGTTAACTCTGCCAGCGTTCTTCCATAGTGCGACCAGCTGATTCCTTGTGTACACAAGTTTGCTGTTGCTGGGTCGTTGCGATCGGTCCATATCCATAGGATAGAATAAAACACTCCTCAAGCCCAGTAAACAAGGAATGTCCCTGGACATTCAAAATATGTCTAAAAGTAGTCTGTCCATCAAGGACATATTTTAAACGTCAATGGACGTCCAAAATCCATCTTAATAAGTTAGTTAAGTGGTGACCAATCGATAACATCAGTGGACGTCCAAAATGCGTTTTATACAAGTAATTTATTTCGGGACCAATTAATAACATCAATGGACGTCCAAAATATGTCTAATAGTCGTCTTTTCAATGTCTGCGTTTGGACGTCTTTTCAACTTTCATTTTCAACCTTAAGAGAACGTTGATTAGACGGCAGTCATTACGTTATTTCAACGTTGAATCAATGGCTAAATGTTTACTGGGAGGTGTGTAACTAAAAAGTTGCAAGATAAAAAAGTAAAAGACTAAATACAAATAAAAAACACAAACAGAGACGGAGACGGAGCTACGTCGAGATGCTGCCACTGTCGTCGGCACCATTTTGCAATATGGCATGGAGTTGATCAGTCTGCGACACTGCTCAGGTGTTATGAGAACCCAGGTTGCTCTCATAGTGGCCTTCAGCTCTTCTGCATTGTTGTGTCTGGCGTATTGCATCTTCCTCTTCACAATACCCCATAGATGTTCTCTGGGGTTAATCTCAGGCGAGTTTGCTGGCCAATTAAGAACAGGGATACCATGGTCCTTAAACCAGGTACTGGTAGCTTTGGCACTGTGTGCAGGTGCCAAATCCTCTTGGAAAATTAAATCTCCATCTCCAGGAAATGCAAAATTAACTTTCATCAGAGAATATAACTTTAGACCACTCAGCAGCTGTCCAGTCCTTTTTGTCTTTAGCCCAGGCGAGACACTTTTGACACTGTCTCTTGTTCAAGAGTGGCTTGACACAAGGAATGCGACAGCTGACACCCACGTCTTGCATACGTTTGTGAGTGGTGGTTCTTGAAGCACTGACTCCAGCTGCAGTCCAGTCTTTGTGAATCTCCCCCACATTTTTAAATGTGTTTTGTTTCGCAATCCTTTTCAGGGTGTGGTTATCCCTATTGCTTGTACAGTTTTTTGTACCACATCTTTTCCTTCCCTTCACCTCTCTATTAATGTGCTTGGACACAGCTCTGTGAACAGCCAGCCTCTTTACCAATGACATTTTGTGTCTTGCCCTGCTGGTGTAAGGTGTCAATGGTCGTCTTTTGGACAACTGTCAAGTCAGCAGTCTTCCCCGTGATTTTGTAGCCTACAGAACTAGACTGAGAGACCGTTTAAAAGTTTTGAGTTAATTAGCTGATTAGAGTGTGCCACCAGGTGAATATTGAACTTTTTCACAATATTCAAATGATCTGAGATACTGAATTTGGGGTTTTCATTAGTTGTCAGTTATAATTATCAAATTAAAAGAAATAAACACTTAAAATATGTCAGTCTGTGTGTAATGAATGATTATAAAATACAAGTTTCACTTTTTGAATGGAAATAAATCATCTTTTTCATGATATTCTAATTTTATGACCAGCACATGTATATAATTATCTTAGGTGCCTAAGACTTCTGCACAGTACTGTATGTCTGCTGTATTTCACAAATACTATCCTCCTCTTAATGTATAACCCCTGGCAAAAATTATGAAATCACCAGTCTCTGAGGATGTTCCTTCAGTTGTTTAATTTTGTAGAAAAAAAGGAGATCACAAATATGACAAAAAATTAAAGGCATTTCAAATGGCAACTTTCTGGCTTTAAGAAACGCTAAAATAAATCAAGAAAAATAATTGTGGTAGCCAGTAACAGTTTTCCAGAATTTATTCCCTGTGCTTGTTCTAAAAATCTAATGGTTATTGGCCACCACATTTATTTTTCTTGATTTCTTTTAGTGTTTCTTAAAGCCAGAATGTTGCCAATTGAAATTCCTTTAGTTTTTTGTCATATCTCTTATCTGATTTTTTCTACAAAATTAAACAACTGAAGGAACATTCTCAGAGACTGGTGATTCCATATTTTTTGCCAGGGGTTGTAGAATCGGGAGACCTAAATTTAGTAAAACTTACATAAGTTTATATACGTAATATTTCTCCTTCTCTTTGACTCTGTGCAATCGTATTCTTGAACTGGCAGTTATTCCGAGCCTTACTTGAGACTTGCCATAAATAAAATGTCAACTGATTTCAAGGCTTACCCTAAGTAAAACCTGTGCTCATTCCAAGCCTCACAGTGAGTAAAAGTGCTTATTACAAGCCTTAAAATTAGTAAAAACACTGTTAATTATGAGTACTGCTCCTTCTCCGCTGCTCACACTAGACTAACACTAAATAAAACCAACACTCATTTAACTGCACATGCTAGCTTCAGAGCTTAAAGTAATTTTGAGGTTTGCACAGAGTGAATTATCTTCGAGCTCCTCTATGGTAGGTTTGTACATGTATGGCTGTATAATCCTGATTCTCTCTGTGGGTGCCATTATGTTGTATATTTAAAAATGGCTGTTATCACAATTACAGTGTTGTAAACTTCAGAAAACCCTAAGGAACTATGAAATTTCAACCACAATTCAAAGCAAAAAGCTTCCCTGTCTCAAGGCTATGTTTGTTGCCATGGTAATGTAACTTTTTTTTTTTTTTTGCCAGTGATAGAGGGTCACGCACATTTATTAAAATATTAAAACCACACACATACCTTTTTCAGAGAGGCCTGTTACGTGCAGTATTTGATGAGTGTTTTATAATATTTCTTCTTTGTGTTTTCTATTTATCCTTTGCTAAATGCACTATGCAAAATATTCTATATATAAAAATATGTTCCTAGGGGCTTTAATGTGTCATACCGAAAAGCAAGCATTCCAGACGTTTAATTGTCAAAAATGGAGGGAAGGCAAAGCAACATTTATGATTAACATATTGTACCACTTTTGACACAAGTTAACAGACATCCTAGCAGTTTAATAAAACGTCTGTCACATGCTTTGGTCAAAATACGACTAGGAAAAAAACAAAACAAAAGCACACTTACCCTGTCTAAACAGCCCTGTTCAGAATGACTGGGTTCAGCCACTGTTGAGAATGAGTCTCTGTTTACTTTCAAGCATAAGGGTCCAGGAGTGAGGTGCAAGGAGAAGAATAGCTGGTTTTTGTATGCTTTTTAACAACAACAATTACGTTGTAGGTCACTGAAAATAGAAGTTTTTAAAAATGCTCTCTAACGTGGAGATTTTTGAAAATGCCATTGACAATGTTCTTGTGTTAATGAGGAAAACTGATATTTTCGGAAGCGTTGAAGTCACACAGCATGGCAGCTCTTCACTCCCTAAAGAGTGAAATACTCTTCACTATATATATGTCCCTATATATAACTACAATGTAAATATGCAGATAGCACATTTTATTTTTAGATTCAGTGATTTTATGACTTGCGTAATGTACTACATAGGGAGTATGGAGTGATCTCTGTGTTTTTTTCATGCGTCTCAGGTGTTTTGACATCAATATTAAAGAGGTACTATGGCCCCCTTTTGGACTGGCAGAATACTGCAGCAATTTTAATAATCTGGTTGTTTTCATAATTGGAGGGAGGAAAATCTGTTTTTAAAAATGCTCTCAATCATGTTTATATTCTAAAATTATATAAATAAAACAATATTTATAGTTCAAGTGTTACAAACATTTAAAATGAGATTTTGTCATTTAGTTTAAAGATTGACACTTTTTGACACTGTCATTTTATTTTTAAAATAACCTAAATATTAAGTCATAATACACTCTACGTTCACAATTGCTAACACCATCTTTAAAGGAACAATATTTAATAATTGGATTTTTTATGTCCTGAGCTCCCCCTACCTACTGCTGAGTATAATTCACATTTACAGTACTGTCGTGAAATCAAGTCTCACACACCCGGTCCTCTCTCTCTCACTCACATACACATGACCGGCTCTCGGGGCTTCTGATAACACACACTCTCCCTGTCTCTCTCTCAAACAAACACACATAGTCACCTCTCTTCCTCTCTTCTCTCTCTCTTTCACTCTCTCTCTCTCTCACTCACACACACACACAGCTTCTGAGCGGAGGGATTCAAATTGGTCACAAAACGTTCTCGGCCATCAGCTGACGAATATAATACACCATAGTGTTGAGCCTGGGGAATGTGTGTAATAAAAATAAAATTATGTTTCCTACGTGGTAAAACCTATATCGCTCATAATATACACAGGACCATATCACAGCCATAAAGTGTAACTTTGGTGGTACTATATAAGTTTCAACCACACAGCAATAGGCAGATAAGCACTTATTACCAGAATAGATGTCCAACGCTTAAAAGTGAGCTAGAATGGCTAAAGTTAGCAGGCTCTACCACTGGCCCTACTTTATCAATAACTCTCAAAACCCTGATTATAACTGTCCCCAACAAAGCTTTGTTTCCACTGACACAAAGTGTAACTCTAGTCATTTCAACCACACAGCAACAACAAAAAACTTATTACCAGAGTCTATGTCTAACCCTGAAAAAGTGAGCTAATCCAGCTAAAGTTAGCACTTTAGTCAACAAAACTTATCACAAATTAACACTGCAACACATGAAAAAGTTACAATGCAAGTTAATTACTGCTCCAACTTGTGTTATCATTTCTGTTTCAGCTCACTCTGGGTAAAGCCAGTCTAGTATTAACTCTTATATATCCGCTTCCTCTCTCTCACTTTTACCCCCTTTGCTCTGCCATAATGTCCATACCAATAATTTTATATTATTTTTATAATTTATAGTCTAGGGTGAGGGCTGACCATCTGAAGAAAGGAAGTGTTTGCAGTAAAGGGAAATGTTGATTGGTGTTTTTGCTGGAAGATATGTGGAGATGGTGTGCCGAAAATGGAATATTAATAAATATTGTATCTCACTTACTGCTAGGTGCTTAAAGACGGAAAATGAATGGTTTCATAACTGTGATTTTTGCCAATCACATATTTTTGCCATATTTAAATGATTTAAACAATCAATATGAAACAGTAGTATTGATCCCCAGGGAACTGAATAGCATACAAATAAAAAACTAAAGGCATTATTAAAGAAGTGAATTGAAGTTGAAACACAAGAGTACACCTTAAATAGGAAAATAATTTTCCATATAAGGGGGCTGGAATAGAACAGAATAGGAAAATTTAATAAAACTACATATAAATAGTATAGAGACAGCATTTTATGAGATGCTTTTATGTCTTGAATAAGGAATGAATGTGTGTGTGACAGAGTTGCTTTTTATTAGGTGATAAGCTTAAATGCATTTTCTTTAATAATTTCTTTTATTAATAATATTGTTCTTTAATAATATTGAAATTTACAATCTCATCTCTCATCTGTCATATTCATATTATATTGTTCATTAAAACACACGATCATTTCAACACAGAGCTGGGTGATATGGCCAAGAATATTAGCATGATAAGGTTTTCCTTATAATCGCTCCCAAGTGCTGAACTGTAAACATATTGCACTTAACCCATTAGAAGGTTTAGAACAGTGTTGTAACAGTGGTAAAGCTAAAATGTTTTCTGATTCACCCTTTAATTCATTGTCTGTAAGTACTTATCCAGTTCAGGTTCGCAGTGGGTTCAGAGCCCACCCGGAATCACTAGGTGCAAGGTAAGAACAGTTCCGCACTTGGGAGTGTTTATTTAAAGAGTTTAAACAGTTATTTAGTGAACGGATGTAGATATGAGAAACAAAGACATGGAAACACACATCTACACACAAGACCAGGCAAGGGAGCACTGAAACAAAGGGGCTATAAATACACAAGACAAACGAGGAACACCTGAGGGGCAGGACCACAGAGGAGACAAAGGTTGAGACACTCACGAGAGGGCGGAGCTAAGGCGGCGACAAGGACTAAAACAAACAAAGAACCTAACTGAGCACATGGTAGACAAAGGGGAAAAAAAACTGAACAGGAAAGCATGAGACAGGGTAAGGGCATGACACTGTGCTAACCCAGAATTGAAATTAAGGTTTATTGAGCTCTATTCCACAAAGCTTATCATCAGTATTGAGCAAAAAATAAATAAATTTATATTGTTTTATTGCCCAGCACTTTTTCAACATCATTAAGGCACAACATTGCCTTGATACAATCTTGCATAAAATATTAGAAAACTACCAAAAAATGTTACCAGAAATATATGTTTAAACATTCACTCAGATCTATAATCGCTTATCCAGTTCAGGGTCGCGGTGGGTACAGAATCATTGGGCATAAGGCAGGAACACACACTGGAGGGGGAACCAGTCCTTCACAGGGTGACACACACACAGGACAGGACTTAACTCCTTAGATCACGAATAAATGTGTTGGTTGTCATAGAGTACAGAAACTTTTTTTCATTTTTCATTTTAGTTATACAGCAAAATAATTATATTTGAGAATGTAGTGCTTTAGTCTTCTTAAGGTTTCTCACTCTCTCTCCCTCTCTTTCTCTCTCTGTACATGTGTTTTTCTTCCCAGGTGTGTATCGTGCAGAAGCGGGACACCGAGAAGATGTACGCAATGAAGTACATGAACAAACAGCAGTGCATAGAGCGAGATGAGGTCCGAAACGTCTTTAGAGAGCTAGAGATCCTACAGGACATTGAACATGTTTTTTTAGTCAACCTCTGGTGACTATCCTGTGTTTTTTCACTTCTTCCTTCTTGTGTTTTGCCTGCTGCATGCTGCTTAATACAATCACTGTTAGTGTATGGAACAGGGCTAATGCATTAATGATAATAAGTGTCTTCTTGTCTTTTCTTTAATTCTGTCTCTCTCTTGATGTTTCTCACTTTCCCTTTTCATCATTCTATATTATCTCTCAAAATGGTATTACTCTCCCTTCCTCGCTATTATTTCTGTCCAGGTTTATAAGCTGTATTCATCATTTAACTCCTGTAATCTGAGAACATATCTCAGATAAGCATTAGCAAAAATGATATGTACTAAGGATCTTACAGGGTCTTTAGTTTAATAATCCAGTACATTTGTATTAGTATGATTATCCCAAGTAATCCTTGATTCGGATTGTGATTTGCGTCACTTGAAGCAATTTGAGGAGCTGGGATTAGAAGCTGTGTGTGTGTGTGAAGCAGTGGTCACATGTGCAATCCTCTCTTCTGTTTTACTTCCAGGTCGTCTCACATTGTTGCCATAGAAACAGAGATCCACACTCCACATGTCCTTTCATATATCTTCATCTCTCTCACACACACGCCCATGCAAGCAGACACGCACACACACACTAACACACGCACACACACACACACAAGCACGCAATGACTGAGTTCATTATTCTACCATCCGCTCCAGACGGTGCACAACAAATGTGATTAGTGAAGTGACTTGCTCCTTAGTGTACACTGCTGCAAAACAACTTAAGATTAATGTGTGCTTATCTTGCTGAGAAGTTATGCATCTGCACAACTCAAACACACACAGTAAATCATGTGGAACTGCTGCTGGAAGTCCTGTATATATACTTGTATGTTTTTGTTGTATTCATGAACAACTCCCAGCAAAATATATACTATCATTTCAATTTATCACAGTCTGAAACCACCTGATAAGCAAGCTTAAATAAATTCACTATAATAATGTGTTAAAAATTACATTATAGGCCCAGGAAAGCTCAGAGAAGTCCTGCTCCTTCTTCTTATGTTCATAGGCAAGTTCCATATTTTGTTCTGGACCACACAGTGCCACACAGGTCTACGGAGAGCATGGAGTGCCCATGCCTGCCGCTATGAACATCAGTGCAGCAGTGCCTGCCTTTGTTGATGTCAATATACCACTCTCTGCCTTTGTGAACTTCACGGCAGCATCGCTTCCTTTACCTGTGCTTCTGCCCTTCCTGTGCCAACACCCCATGCATTTGCTCCGCCTGTGCCAGCACTCTGTGCACCTGGCCCTGTCACAGCAGTTCAGCCCTTTTCTGACCCTGCCTCTGTAGTTCAGGCTGCTTCTGCCCAATCTCAACATCCAGTCTCCTCTTATCTGTTCTCATGGTTACAATGCAAAGTTTGCTCACAATAGAATCCAGTTAGGTATTGTAAAATTCCATCAGTATACATCAGTAAAATTAAAGTACAATTTGTAAATTAGGCTGTAAATATATGTAATATGTTTCTTTAGAGATGGAACTATTTTTACAGGTACCTCATTTTATGAACTTGGATAAATTACCATAAGCTAGATAAAACTTCATAAGATCAGCTCCAACAGCTCAGCCTAAGATCAGCTTGAGCGCATTACAAATATAAAAATGTGTATGACATCCTTAGAAACTGACATACTGCACACATGGTGATCAATCAAACCTTCGCTGTTATGGTTCCACTCCAAGAAACAGCAACAGCATCAAGACAGCAACAGCTGGTCTTTCTTGTGTTCAATGTTGGATGTGTTTTATTACAAAAGACTACTTTGGCAGTAGTGAGCTAATTACTGAAATTTAAACGGGAGTATTTCTTACTAGTGTTTAGCTTAAATACGAAAATATTTTGTTGACAACTGTAAACTAAAGCAGACAAATGCAGCCTATTCTACTGTGTCTGAAAAGCCAGTAGAAAATTAGAAAACAAATAAGAATCTTGCAAATAAGAAAACGCACTGTAAATATGAAGGTGCTGCAAAGACCCAAGAATGAAAGAAATTTACTTCAATAACATAATGTGCTACAAATATGAAAATGGCAACAGAAGTGTTGTTCTGCAGGACACAAAATTGTGGTTGAACGCTAATCTACCAGTCACTCAATATACTATTATTTACACTTTGGAACATATTGAGGGATGTTAGGTAAACATTAATGCAGGTAAACATTAAATGCAACATTTACAATTGAACACAAAAACAAAATTTTTAAAAAGTTTATATAAAATCCAGAAGATATTCACCATATTCACCATATGCTAGCTCCCTAGTCGGTCAGACGTTGTAGGCTTCCATTTACTCTGGTCAGGGCAGAAAAATGGCAGAGACCCCCAAATGCTGAAAATCATGAGAAGAGATGAGCATAGTGCTTTATTCCTGCTCAATAGGTGGGTAATATTGAGTTATGCTTGCTGTTTCAGATTATGTAGGTAGGAACCCACTCCAACTACATGCTTCAGGACTAAACAGTGAAAAAATGTACAGACAACAGTAGTTTTTCACTTCAAACATACAATTCCACCATAACGTTTGAGCAATAACAAACTAGAGAGACCTGTAGCTCCCCCCAATTGTAGGCATTCCCCTTAAAAGAGATTTTCAAAAGGACTTTAACAGTATAAAAATTTAAAAATTCAAGTTTAAACTTGTTTTACCAAATGACCAAATTTCTCTTGAAAAAAAAAATTACATCTATCTGATATTCTATGTTTTTTGTAGGGGCATATTTGTTCATCAGTGTTAGGAATTTTATTTTATTTTTTTAATATTCTTTGGCCAACTCAACATTTTTGCAATCAGTATGTTTCAATAAAAGATCAGCTATCATTAATAATTGAACATATAGCAGAGGGAGACCTGTTACGGTTTTCTTTGTCACTTTGGAGCATTTCTCAGATCAAAATAGAATTTCGTAAAATTACTTGTTCAAACTCCACATCATGGGCGACACGGTGGTACAGCAGGTAGTGTTGCAGTCACAGAGCTCCAGGTGTTGACTCAGAAGTGTCTGTAGGTGTGAGTGAGTGAATGTATGAGTGTGTCACCCTTTGAAGGACCGCAACCCTGAATGTGACAAGTGGTTACAGACAATAAATGAATGAATGAAACTCCACATGATCTATTTACTTGTGCACCTCATAAAAGCAATTTCTCGTTCGTTTTGGACAAAGAGCACATACTTTGGTTTATCATGCAGAGGATTTTGTACAGCTGTCTGCTGTCTGTTGAAGAGTTCAACCCTGCAAAACATCCAAGCACTAGTGGCTTCTCCATTGCTGTGGAGCATTTCTTGAATCATCATTTATATTTGCAAAACATTATGTGCATTTCTCAAAAAAATTCATACAAACTGCATCAGATGGTGGATTACTGGCAAATGCCTGTAATTGCTGAAAATCTTTAGTTTATGTCCCAGAATGAAGTATTTATGTCAGAACTGTGTCCTCAGAATGACTAGACTTACGTCATTGATTATGAACATTCATTCATTCATTCATCCATCCATCCATCCATTATCTGTAACCGCTTATCCAATTTTTAGGGTCGCGGGGGGTCCAGAGCCTACCTGGAATCATTGGGTGCAAGGCGGGAATACACCCTGGAGGGGGCGCCAGTCCTTCACAGGGCAACACAGACACACACACACACACACACACACACACACATTCACACCTACGGGCACTTTTGAGTCGCCAATCCACCTGCAGCGTGTGTTTTTGGACTGTGGGAGGAAACCGGAGCACCCGGAGGAAACCCACGCAGACACGGGGAGAACACATCAACTCCTCACAGACAGTCACCTGGAGCGGGAATGAACCCACAACTTCCAGGCACCTGGAGCTGTGTGACTGCGACACTACCTGCTGTGCCACCGTGCCGCCCTGATTATGAACAAGACATTCAAAATATTTAGCCACATTGGCAGTATATTAGTAGCTCTGTAAGTGTTTTCTGAATGTTATGATGACAGAGAAAATGCACTAGGCTGTACTTTTACTGTGAAGTGCATATAAAGAGCATAAAATCAGACATTACTATATGTGGGAGACTGAATGAAAGAGACTGGACAAGATTCATATTCATGCTTTTTACTGTTTGTACTGTAGGTCAATGAGAGACTGCGATTATGATACAAGAAAGAAATTTAGCACAAAGGAAAAAACAATCAGAAAAATCAGATATATAAACATCCCCTTAGACAGAGATGGAGTTTGGTGTGTTATCCCCGTGTCTGTGTGGGTTTCCCCCGGGTGCTCCCTTTTCCTCCCATGGTTCAAAAACACATTTTGGCAGGTGGACTGGTGACTCAAAAGTGTTTGTAGGGGAGAGTAAGTGTGTGAGTGTATGTCGCCCTGCAAAGGACTGGCGCCCCCTCCAGGGTGTGTTCAATATTATTAAGGAGGCTTCTCTGAATGATCTTTCCAATGGCATCTGTGCTTACTGGAAAATACAGATAAACCACTGAGAGTTGCAATGTTCAGAATGTATTCTGCAGCTTATAATGGTACCCTACAAATCAGCATGCACACATACAAACACCTGACAGCAGTGATTGCTATAAAACTTGTATGAATTTTGCAGCATGCGCATGCCCAATTACTCTTCAATACACCAGAGTGTAGCAGCTGTGTGGAATTTCCCATCTGTCTGCATGTGTTGTTTGAGGAGCACTCATTTCAATCATTTTCCCTCTCTCCACCAGCATGGGCTCACTGTTGTGTCCGTCAGAGGGACAAATAAACAAGCATCTACCTGTACCTCCACACACTGACAAGACATGAACAACGATGAGTGGAAGTATTAGTCGCACAATTGACCATCATGTAACTGCCTCCTTTCCACATACAGCTGTTGAAGTTGTCGGAAACACACAGACTTATGGCAGAACTAGAAGCGCTAGCGTTAGCACAAATCAGGTAAAGTTTCTAGTAATGGAACAGAGAAGAAGACGGAAGAGCCTTTTACACCTGAACATGTGCCAGGCTGTTCGTTCTTAGGTTCCAGCCAGACCATGAGAGAGAGAGTGAGAGAGTGTGTTTGTGTGTGTGTGTGTGTAGTTGGGGGGGCAAAAATAAAGAAAGTGCAGAGTTTAGACCTTTTTTTAGGTCGTATCTATCATGACAACCTCATTGTGTATCTGCAGTGCTGTTGTTGTGCAGTAGTCTGGGCACAGTGCTGTATTGTCACATGGTTGTAAGAAGTGTTATTAATCATCAGGTTCTAATGTAATCTAGCCACTTGTGAAGACAGCATCACATGAAGGGTTCTTCATTGTTTTTTAATTCAGCAACTGAATCTCGCAATTTTAAGGCAGCTTTGTTGAAATATAATACCATGTGAAAATGGCCAGCCTCACATTCACTCACACTTTCACATTAGGCAGGATATTAAATATAATCACCAAGGGGCACCAATAAACAGTCAGATTTTTCTCTCTATGTCTCATAAGTGCTTCAAATCAATGGCAAAGTGCATGTGAGTATCTGATTACTCTTACAGTCATTATGCTGCCAGCTGGGCCTAAACATTACATTCTGATATCTAATATACTTTGTTATTTTTTTCTTATTCATATGTTATAACAGTAAAAAATATATTTACATTCATTCATTAATTGTCTGTAACCACAGAAACACAGCCTGGATGGGGAGGCTGTACATCACAGGGAATCACACACACTCACAGCTGTAATATAATAGCTGGAACACACCAAACTCCTCAGACAGTCACCTGAGCACAAACCCACAAACCTGAAACTATTTGACATCGACACTACGTCTCGTGCCACTGTGCTACCCTCATTGTGCTATTTGAATTCAATTTTTTTAAACATAGACCAACTGTCAATTGACCAATTTGTATCAATATTAAACTAAGAAAAAAATAAAGTCCCATCCCTAATGTGTGTGATTGTAAGCAGTGGGTGTACTTAGAGTCTTCAAATACCCCCCCCCCATTCCTCTATCTAGCAGTACATGTACAGGGAAGCTGTTCAAGCTCTTCTAAGAAGGACAGTGGACAGGGTAGGAAATCCTGTGGGATCAGTAATATAAAAATATAGTTGGCTCAGGATCTGTGGAAATGGAATTTTCTGCAGTCCCTGACAGTATGAAATAGATTTACAGCAGTTTCACTGAAGTGTTCCTCTCTGTTCAATCCAAGAAGGCAGCTTAAGAGACTATCATCAGACCTTGATTGAAATCAACAGGAGAAATGAAAGCGAGAAAGAGAGGTGTGTGTGTGGGAGGGTGTGGATGTAACATTCATTTAAATGTATGTCTGTAGTGTAGTGAACCTGGAGTTTTTCCTATAAAGGACACACATATAATTACATAATTATATATAATAATGTAATTATATAATTAATTGCAGCCATATTATTCACAGAAAATTACACAGATGAATATTGCATTTCAATATATACTGTGTGCACCCTTTAAAAATCCATGTCATTTTCAGTTTTTAAAAAGCAGTTTTTAAAAGTTGGCTGCATTTTCTGCTTCTCTTGATCCAATCTCAAACACATTCAGTTGAGTTGAGGTATTGTTCCAGGATCAGTCTACGGTTCTTTTTAGTTTGATTTATAGTTGTCCTTTTTTGTGTGTGTCTTATTTTTCTTAACAAATTCTTGTTAGCTGTACATACTTTCAGGCCCATATTATTGAATTGTGTCCTACAGTGAAATAATGGGTAAAACTTAGAATTTGGATCTAAAGCATGTGTGGAACTCTTCTCATCTTTCACAAAGATGAAATTGTTGTTTGCTAGCATAGACTACGCCCAGAGATGTGATGGGGAGTGGGTGAATTCAGTTGGTTTTGAGCTGGAGATCTGGGTGGCTTGAATGTGTGTGCGTAATGCCGTGCCCCCCAAATATTAGAAAATTGCAATGGATCATGAGCTGTATGGAGGTCATGGGCATGGGTATGGATGTATCTATGGTGGGCGGCCATGAACTTGGACAGTGTGTTTGGGAATTCCTAGGTGGGAGGCTGTGGGGGCATTGCTGCAGAGGAGCTGTGGAGGGAGCCGAAGAAAGCGAGAAAGAATGTGGAGATGTTTGGTGGAGATGACTGGGAAATTAAAGTGTAGTGTGGAGAGGCAACATTCTAAGATGTAGGAAGTGAGAGGCTGGTGCTATGGGAGAAGGATGGGTTCATTTCTTTTAGTTCCTCAGAGGAGCAGGTTGACTTGGTGGTGATGAAAAGAAGGATGTGGAGAACAGGCTTGTGGACAGGACAGGCTTGTGGAAAAAATTGATGGCTGACAGGTAGGCTTTTGAGATGGAGGTTTAGAGATGCATTTGTTGGCAAAGGTGAGGATCAATGCAGTGGTTTGGTGGTTGAAATATGGAAAGGGGATGTTATTGGTGGAGACATCTGAAGGCTTGCTGGCTGGTCCAGTATGTCAGGAGGGTGTTGGGTGCTATGGCCTGGAACATGAGGTCATGTGAGATGACTAGAATATGGTGGAGCTGGGATGAAATGGGAAGATGTCTTCTGAATATGGAGGCATCAGTGTGGGATGAGGGTCCGAAAGTGGTGCTAATGCTTTGAATCTCGATTGCCAGATAAGACGGCGTAGAAAGAGTATGAGTGTGGGTGATGTGAATGTCCTTTATTAATTATGTTAACAGCCTCAGAGTTATTTGAATGGATGATGATTCATGCCCCCCAAAAAATGTCAGCGACCAAGAAGGGGTATAGATCATGTGACGCGATTGAGTCGCTGAAATTTATTCAGAGGGAGGAGAGTTCTGGGGATGAGATGTGAACCAGCAACCGCCGTAGTCATGAAAATCAGTAAAAGACGCAGCTTCTATAAAAGATGGAGAAGTCCTATGGATTAGGGAGTGCATTGTGGCAGAAGGACGACATGCCATTCCTGTGTGAAGCTGGAAACTCAGCTCTGGAAACTTACAAGTAGGGTCTATGTGAATGTGATGTTGTTCAACAAGGGGATGAAGTGAGAGTGAATGGGTATAAACAGTGGTGGAGAGTTGATTGGGGCGTGGTCTGGCTCTTAAAACCTTATCTCACAGTGACAGTTTGAGTGGTCTACCCTAACTTGCATGGTTGTTAGCAATTCCTATCTCTCTTTACCATTTAATATTAATTTACTGCCACACTTAGATCCATCTAGTGCTCTTTGTAAGGTGTTCCTCTAATCTTCCAGGTTTTTCATTATTCCCTAGTGTTTGTAAGTCTTCCCTTCTCTGGGTCAATTTATTTGAGCATTGTTTTGTCAGTGATGTAATGGTCTTTTGTTTATATTCATCAGTGGTCCATGTACCATTCGTTAATTGGTTTTCCATTTCCACTGCAGTTTCACAAACTTACTTATACTAGCCTTAGAACATCCTCTCCAGACACCCATGTTCTGAATTTGCATAGAAATCTCAGCATATGTTTCCCCATCCTTGACCATATTTCTAATTAAATTGTGAAAAGGGTCAAGTATGTTCATCTTTAATCTACCAGCAGAATAAGTTCCTCCATTTCAAAATATCTGGCTCTATAGCGTTAAAAAACTTCTGGTTCTGGCTAAAATCTGCAGCCAAACCCATAATCAGCCACAAGCAGGAATGAAAAAAAAACTTATTTTAATTTATATTTGTTCATATTAATTTTTCGTATTTTGATGTATTTAGTTTCATTATGTTTTAGAAAATTGTTTGTTTTCCTTACATCAATGGTATTTATATTGTTTAAAGTAGGGAAATGGGTCGTTCTCCGTTTTTCTATTGCAGAATTAGAAATGAAAAACCAAATAACAAAGGGTACACGGACCTCCAGTGTGTAGCCTTGTTTCAGTTTCTTTATTTAGGTTCATGCCCTCATTCATTTCTGTGTTTCACTGTTAATTCTGTAATGATTTTATTGTATGTTTATGTTCAACGTTTACAGGTAGCTTTAGTCTCTTTACCCTTATTCTTTTCCCTGTGCACACACTGCACTCTCAGCATGACTAGAAACTGAATATATCTATTAATGTTTGCAGATAAATTAATGTAAAATTATAACTTATTTTTAAGTAAACACAGGCAACATAAGCATTTATGTGTCTACCCTTTTGTGAGTGGGTGGAGCCTTGGGTGGCGGGTTTCATCTAGACAAAGTTAAAAGAGCTGCATTGCTCAGTGGAAATTAGTTTTGAGTGATGCAGAAGCTTGCTTTATTTAAGAGTTTTTTTGGAGTGATGCCATAAAAGACTTATAAGGTACCAATTAAGTAAAATGTGTGCATGTAAAGAACCACCACAGAATGTAAATTTATACCCGTTAAAGACTCCAATCTAGGAGCGGTTCTTTTTAAGCGTGAAGAATTACGACCCCTAACCCCCCCCCAGCTCACGTTTCGTAGCTGTATGTGAATACTGGCCATGTTTCAGCTGAACAGCACGAATATCACGAGGGGATTTGCTCCTTTCTTGATGTTTCTGATAGCTTCCCTCAGCTGTCCTGAGCACCAGAGCACTGCTTTGAAAATATTTCATGCTTTTACCTTGGAGGAGTTTCATAATATTTCATTCTTCTGTCTGTCTGTCCTTCTGTCTCCATATCTCTCTCTCTCTCTCTCTCTCTCTCTCTCTCTCTCTCTCTCTCTCTTCCTCCACAAGAAGCAGCATGCCGTGCAGCTCTGGAAATGTCAAGTATGCCGAAAGCTGTAATTACTGCATCCATTCACAGAGCTCTGAGACGTGACAGTGAGCCAGCGTTTGTTCTAAAACAGCTCGTTAAGATGAAAACATACCTCCAACCTGCATAATAAACCTATTCATCAGTCTGGAGCATTTTGTTAGTTGTGTATTTTGCATCTTTGACGTCTACAAGGCTTGGAACATATTACTGAACTGCATAGCATCAGTTAAATCTTTGTGCGGTTGTGAATATTTCAATGTAGCCATGAAGCTAATGGTTGGGGCTGGAACCTTCCGTGTAGGTACTCTATTTCCATCAGAGCAAATGAAGCATGTTCCAGATGAGAAACTCAGTTGTAACACGGTAATAGATCAGGCCTGGTCTACACAGTCACAGACCTCTGATTTCAATATAATTGATAGTTTACAGCCAAATCACCAAGAATTACCAACACAGATAAGAGAACTGTTGATTTCTCACAACACAACATTTTGACTTATAAAAAAGGACGAAGAATTGATAAAGCCAAGGTTGGAAGAATGTACCAGTAAATTATACTCAATTTGCAATATTAATAATGTATCAGAACCTTTTAATTTATTATTAAATAAATACATTCGATGTAGCATGTTGTCACACTACGGGAGGGTCAAGGAGGCTAATGTAGATGCAAAGAGGCATCATTTATTCTTAACACAAAGAAATAACCAAACCAGGAAGTTTAAACACAAGGAATGAACACACAAATACTAAAATTATTTAGAATTAGATAAACACAAACCATTGACTAAAGGAACTACTACAGGCAATGATAAACCAAGATCGATAACAGAGGAGAGTAAAGAGACTAAAGACAAAAACTATGTACGACAATGAAGACAAAGTGCTAATACTAAACTAAAATACTAAATAAAAACAAGATAGAAATGTGTGCACCACTAAACACTACAACTTAAGGTAAAATCACAGGACTGTATACAAAGGGTAAAAAGGACTAGGCTAAGCTAAGGAGGATACAAAGACTTGCCCCCTGCCCCAAAACTTGCACTTGTGCCCTCGTGCCCACCTAAGTCAAGACATCGCTGCTATCCAGATATTTATGCAGAAATATTTACATTTCTATGTAAAAAAAAATAGTCTACTTGATAAATGGTGCTCTATGTAATGGAGCTTGCTGATATTGAGCTGTCATTCTGTCAATAATTTGGCTCCTCTAAAGTCCTAGAAGCTACCATAGCCTGAATTATGGACGCTTGGACTTCTCCTAGCCTCCGAAAATAACTGTCTGTGCTAGCTACGTCCTTTGTTAGGTCGTTCATTCTGTTACGGTGAGCTGGGATGTAGACTGACGGATGCGGACGCACACGCTAATAACACAGACTTTATTAACAAGAAATTAACAAAACAAACACCAACAAACTCGAGGGCAAAAACGAAGCGAGGGAAGAACAAGACTAGGAACGAGAACCAGAAACAACATGACTAGGGATATTAACAAATCGAGCAACTGGAAACACAATGAGAATAACATGAATAGAAACAGTACAAAGAACAAATGAACGACAACAGGAAGTGAGGGAAGGGGACTTAAATACAAAACACAAACGAGACGCACCTGAGACAAATAACAAGGGTGACGAACAAGGAGGCGGAACAAAGGCGGGACTAAAACAACAACAAAACAAAGCCATGTGCCGAGAAAACAGACCAGACGGGACGAGGGCATGACAGATATTATAATAAATTATTTCAGAAACTTTAAACATATTTATGTTAAAGCATCTAATAAAACTGTAAAGTTCAGCTCTGTTGGGTTTTAAGCCATGGTATTTCGCGTTTAACCCGTATTGATGTGAACACCTGAAGGCCGCGAGTGTGCCTTTCTGCTCGTAACGCTCCAACCCCTTAAACCATTGAACTATGTGCCCCTTTTGCACACCTTTCGAAAACGTCAACAAACATCATCAAAGTTCACCCTTCCTTAGGGCAAGAATTGGGTCAGGGGGTTAGGCACAAAAGAAAACCTTAAACAAGATAGAACATATATCCAAAAAGGAGCACAAAAAAAGAGCAGACTCAAGACAAACAGGAGATTAACTCAGATGGCAGACAACAAGGAAACTAGAGTAGGGACTAGTTTAGCTTTTGTAGTTAGATCTACTGGAGTTCTCTATAATCCATAAATACAAACTAGACAAATATTACCATTCTACTCCCTTTGAGTTAATGACCCCTTTCCTGTCTGTGGGACGCTGAGGGTCGACCATTTATCTGCCCTCCATTCTCAGTATCTGCTATACTCCATACCTTTACAGACCTTTACAAAAGACCTCCATTACCTATATAGACTACAAGGCTGCTTCTAGTGGTTTTAAAATGAAAACTATATTGTTTATAATTTGTTTGACCAAAGGTGAGTGGGAGCCCTTATGAGTCTTGGTTCCTTCTAAGGTTTCTTCCTCCAGCCTTTTACTTGCCACTGTTGCCTTTGGCTTGCTCACCTGGGGTTATTAATTTAAATTTTGTTTTAATTCTCAATTTCTGCAAAAGTACGTTGTGAAACCATCAGGTTGTAAAAAGTGTTATACAATTAAATTTGACTTGAGTATAAAAGGAAGTACAAAACATAATCAACCTAATCAAGACGCATGAAACATGGAACATGAAAGCAGAATGACCACGACAAGAGGAAAACAAAGGCAGTTAGTTTACTATATCATAGCAGCTGTCCTTCACAGTGTGTGAAAATGTCATGATGAATGTACCAATAGAAATGCTTTTTAATTGCTTAAATTTGTTTTTGAGATACATGGTTTTCTTTGTACAGTGACAATGTGTAAACTGTAAACATAATTTTATTGGTTAAAACGGTGTGAAAATTTTTATTGATATATATTTTTAAATTTTTATTTATATATATATAAATAACTGTATTTTCCACTGCTTCATTGTGCCCTGTGCCAAACGCATTCCATGTTAAAATGATTATGCCATTAGCTAAATTGGTTTAATTGCTTTTAATTTTCTTTTTTTACACAATTCTTTAAACATTTTTTAACAAATGGTTTAAACATTGCACATACTCTTGCAAAGACACACAGTCACATGAGATTCTGTGCTAAAATGCTTTCAAACGTCGTTAAACCCATGTGGTGGCCTGCTCTATGGGGCATAAACTGATTCATTCAGGGAAGGGCTGTCACGTTGAAAAAAATTCCTGTGCCGTGTTTTAACAGAGTTCAAAACTGTGATATCCCATATTACCATCCCAAATTACTTAATTCATTCTGATTCTAGTGTTACACTCCTAACTGTCACATGGAACCGGCCTGAACAGTTCCTTTTGAGGCTGCTCCATTGTCAGATTTACATTTACATTTATGCATTTGGCAGACGCTTTTATCCAAAGCGACTTACAAAAGAGGATCTAACATTCAAACTACAGCACAAATTATACAAAATACCTTACATTAAGTGCAATATGCCAGGAAGTAATAAGTGCATTAAAGAAAGACTTTCAGTGCAAAAGATACTCTCGGAAGAGTTGGGTTTTCAAGGATTTCTTGAATGCGGAGAGGGTTTCTGTTGCTCTGATAGTGCTTGGAAGCTCGTTCCATCAGCGTGGTACCAGAGATGAGAATAGCCTCGACTGACCTGTACGGGGGGTTGGACGTGTTAGTTGACACTCCTTTGAGGAACGGAGAGGGCGGGCACTAACATATGGTTTTAAGAGTCTATTGAGGTAGATGGGAGCAGAACCAGTGAATACTTTGAAGGCCATCATTAGTGATTTAAATTTGATGCGAGCAGCTAAGGGTAGCCAATGCAGCTCAACTAATAGGGACGTGACATGTGCTCTTTTTGGTTGGTTGAAACCAGGCACAGGCCGGAAGACCTGTCAGGAGGGCGTTGCAATAGTCTAGACGGGAGATTACTAACGTCTGAACAAGGAGCTGTGTTGTATGTTGAGTTAGGTATGGCCTAATCTTCCTTATGTTGAATAGGGAGAAGCGGCACGATCGAGCTATAGCGGTAACGTGATCTGCGAAGGTCAGCTGGTCATTGACCATGACACCCAGGTTTCTTACAACCTTGGTGGGAGCCACTGATAGGGACTCTAGCTTGATGCTGATGTTGTGGAGAATAGCTTGCTTGGCTGGGAGGACCAGTAGTTCAGTTTTGGATAAATTCAGTTGGAGGTAATTGGGGTGTGAGGAACGTGGAGATGGATGCACTTGTGAGGGTAAAAACGTTTAATGTACACAGATGTAACACAAGGAACACCACAGGGCTAATCTAGAAATATTACAACAATGACCAACAAACAGAGACTAAAGAACAGAGCTTATATGCACATGTGAGAACTGAGAATAGTGCAGGCGCGTGGCAAGACAACACCAAGAACTCGAAACAACAATATATACACATGACTAGGAAAACAAGGCATATGACAAGGACAATACATAACATCCATGACTCTGTGCTGGTGGAGGCAGTTGGGCTTCAGTAGCTGGATTATAGGTAGCTAGATGAGATCTTAAATTTTGGATTTCACTGTTTCACAGCGATCTTTCTGGTACAGGTTTTGCATATTGGCTCTTCCTTTTCATTTGTTTGAAACCTGAAATGCTCCCAAACTCTCGAAGTTGTATCTGGGTTTGTGACTAGGATTTCTTCCATTGTGTCCATTTTGTAAAATGAAGACTGACACAAAACTCTTCAGATTACAACACCTGGGAAAAATTACACTCCTAATATTTTTACGATATTTTAAACAAATTTATTTAACATTCATTACACACACACACCAAACTGTAAACCAGCAACAACATGCAATGAAAGGGAAAACATGTAAACATTGCGATGACAATGGATCTGGCCATTCTTTGCGGTTGGCTGGTCAATAGTACTACTGCATTTCGGTTATTGTGTCAGCCCTAATTCAGGGTTTACAAAGCAGATTTACTCACATTCTTAAATATGGTTTGGGTTGGGGTTTTGTTTTGTTTTGTTTTTTGTGATCAAAATATTGTTTGCAAAAAAATTTATTACATATTTCCTCCAAACCATTGAACCTGTGCTTCCATGCCCAAAGTTTGTGAAATTCTCTTATAAAGGGTTTAGTACTCCTAGGGTGAGTCATAAATGCTGTTCACACTGAATGTGCCAATGTGTTTGTGTGTGTGTGAGTCCTCACACAATATGCAGATATACACAGACGCACTGTACCTTAACCCAAGTATGTCAAAGACAGCGCTGAGTGTTTGTTGATAAGGCTGGATAAGGCTGGCCAATGGAAAATGCTGGAAAAGGCTGGTCAGTGAAGAGTCTGGACAGTTGGTGATACTATGCCTCAGTGCAGAATGAATAGATTTTTTCCTCCCTGCCGATAAACCTGCAGATTTCTGAGCAGCTTGGGTATGTGCTGACAGTTGCCATTCTCCTTAGCTTGTCCTTCTCTTTTTTTTAATGTATGGACACTGGATGAGGTCAGTCAGGCGGAGCTGGGCTGTTCCATAGAGAATGCTGCTCCCAATTCAGCTGGACTTGCTAACTTTGCAGCAGTCACTTTAGTTTTGAAGTTCATCCCGGGCACTGCTTTAGAAGTACACCTTATGAAATAAGGCCAGGGGAGAGAAGTCGAGAAGGAGAAACAGAGGGAGGGTGGGATGGAGGGAAGGAGAAAAGGATTGGCTTGGGGACTGAAAGAGGACTGGTGCTCTGTATTGTGATGGGAATATCCAAAGAAATGATTGTGTGTGTGTGCCGTCTGATTGAGTTGCTTGCATGGCCATTTCCAAGCTTTCTCTGGACTGTTATCTGGGGCACTGCAGAATTTTTCACGCAATTCCATGCCCTCACTCATGCTCTCTCTCTCTCTCTCTCTCACACACACACACACACACACAAAGACACACATTCTCTCTCTCTCTCTCTCTCTCTCTCTCTCTCACTCTCTGCTTCCCTTGGCTCATTTGTCATCATAGCCTGATTATTTCAGCCTGCCTTTCAAACTCTTTCCAGCCTGGTAACCCCTCTCTCTCTCTCTCTCTCTCTCTCTCTCTCTCTCTCTCTCTCTCTCTCTCTCTCTTTTTCTCTCTCTCTCTCTCTCTCTCTCTCTCTCTCTCTCTTCTCTCTCTCTCTCTCTCTCTCTCTCTCTCTCTCTCTCTCTCTCTCTCTCTCTCTCTCTCTCTCTCTCATTTTTGCTTTCTGGCTGGAGAAGGGCCTCTACCTCTGGCCATTCTCACTGTCCCTAAAGTCTGGCCTACAATTTGACCTTCCAGGGTGACTTCTGCATCCCCAAGCCTCATGCTGTTCCTACTTGGCCTACTTACCCCTCAACATTGGGATATTGCTCAGTCTGTGAGGGCAAGATTGACAGATATTTTGGGTTCTGTTTGGGATATGCTTTGGGACGACGTGAGCATATAAACTCTGATGGGCACATGTTCTTGAAGCACACCTGAGGAGACTTCATGCCTAACAGAAAGTACAGCATCTCTGTGGCAGTAGCCATCACACATATATCAAGCAGTATTGCTTTGTTTATGAAGTTTTAAATGTAAGAAAAAATGCAGTAAAAAAAATATCCCAAACCCAACAACAGGACTAATACCAACCCAAACCTATCAACAGAGCCATGTGAAACTGCTGTATCTGTAATGCAAACAAGTGAAAACATTTGTATGGAAAATGTTTGGAAATGGAAATGGAAATTACAATGGGTAAACCATGTTTTTCCCCAAAGTGTTCAGTGCGCAAAGAAGGCAAATGCTTGTTGCTGGTGATTGGCTAGAATTTGGTTGATAAAGCAAAGTATATTTTCCAAAGAAATTTCTATTCACAAAGTCCTGGGGACTTTTTTTTTACCTCTGTAGTCATGGCTGAATTATCCACTGTCATTCACCAAATAACTTCTGATTATTTTAGTTCTGTCTGAATTGAAATCTCTGTGAAAAAAAAATTCTCTGCTCTCTAACTCCTTTTTTTTTTGACAGAGGCAGAGTGTGGAAAGCCCACCCACATTGCTGCTAGACACAGAATCTCCATAAAAAACCTGAGGTTAGGCCCCATAGGTGTATATGCTTCTGATGCAGGAAATTGAACAAAGAAGGAGCCCAAAGTTTCAAGTATGAAATTAAATGTACAGTTATTTTATATTAACAGGAGTCACAGGGATGTAACTGAAGAAATTAGTCTACATGATTCAATTTATGTGAAACATGCCTCTGTGAAAAAAATTGTTTTCATATATAATTAATTATTTAAAAGATAGTTAATGATAGATTTTTATCAACTTTTCATCAGTAACTAATGTTGTCTAGAAGTGATGACTGATTGAGTGAGGACGTTATTCAGCAAATATGTTAAGCTTCCTGTGTTGGTACATCTCTTTCAGATCAGATGGAGCATCTCAGACACTAGACAAAAATACACAGAAAGTACATATTAAATAATAATATGCACCTAATACTCAGATTATTCTGGCCATCTTAGCATATTTTATGTATCAGATAGTAAGTCAACCTCTTTAGACCCTCAAAATCTGAGACACCCCTTAAAGATAGGGGAACAAATTTGTCTGTTTTGGTCCTAAAGATTAGTGGTCTCATCCATTTACTGGTTCTGAATTTTGTGATTAGATATCCAGTCACTTGCATCTACAGGTGAGTTTATTACTTCTGTTTATGTTGGAAAACCTGAAATTTCTTGAAGGTTTGTGTTTTAGGACTTGAAATTTCTATAGTTACAGTAACTGTTTAACTCCTTGAGAGGATATTTTCTTTGAAGAGAGAAAATCATCAGCGTGATTTATATAAGGATGTGTTTTTGGCTTCCTAGCCTTTTTACTCGGATGACTCAGAGTATCTGACTGCCCTCTTGCTGAGTGAGACACTCAGCGTGTGTGCATGTGTGTGTGTGTGTGAGAGAGAGAGAGAGAAAGAGAGATTTTTTTTAGTAGAGTGCAAAAGCTGAGCGACTGAAATGTGTTTAAATTGACACTGAAAGCTGCTCAAATGTCACCCAGTTCTGAGAATCATATTGTGCATTAGGAGCGAGGCAACAGTTTAACAATTATAGCAACAGCCCTGGGGAAATATGCTGCAGATCAGCAGAACTGGGCTTTAAGGATAATGACTCATTTATGTGTTTTATTTATGTTTCATAACTTTCAAACCATTTACTAACATGACACTCATACACTACATTTCTAATTTTTTTAGACTGCTGATAAAGGATGAGGGTAAGATGGGAATTTACTTTAAAATACATCCATTGTAGATACACATCAATTGTATAATCTCAGTAGAATAGCATGAAATGAAACAGGACACCTAAGCATTTGCACAAGTTCATAATGTCACCATGCCTAATAAATACCCTTAATATTGGGAAAGAGAGCAGTGGAACCGCGTTTCCTGTAGTGATGGAGCACCATCACTAACCCTGTCGAGTGAGTTGGAATGGGGTTTATGGTCCAGATCAAGTCAACCAAAATCAGCATGTGACCTCACTAAGGTGACTAACGATACCGTGTTCACTTCTACTCGTAATTGCAAACAAGGCTCCGATACCAATATTTGATACCTTGTGCCTAGTGCACGTTGCTGCTTTAATGAGCAGACAACACAAAATATCGGCAATCTGGAAATGTTTCACAATCAGTAATGGCCACCCAAGCAAAGCAGACTGCAGGGAGAACCCAAGAACAGTGAGTATGCCGCACTGTTTTGACTGTCCTTGAAAAAGGTGTATTTTCCTGCCGGCAAATGTTTTCCCATTTGTGAGAGCACTGTTAGTGGCCTGATGTGTTTTTTCCTTTAAGAAGTTTATTTTCTCCATTCGCAAATTTTGAAGTGGATCCAACCCCATAGGTCAGGATGCTGCTCTTAAATGAACACTGCCAGTAAATAAACACTCCCAAGTGCAGAACTTCTCTGCCATCATCTTATAACTGAAACTGTCATACCAAAGATGCATAACACTGTGCAAAGGCATATCAAGAGTTTGTTGCATCTCATGTTTCTAAATTATAGACAGATACATACTTTATATATCCCAGAGGAAAATTCAGATTATTGGTGTTGTAATTTGGGAAAATGCTGTATAAAAAATAGACAGTTCCAGAAATTAGCAATACAGTTTTTAATTAAACAAAAATATTTTAAATAATAACTACACTACACAATGCTCCTGATGCTTAATTCTAATCTGTATCGGTATCAGCAAGTACAAATATACATACTTGTACGGTTGAATAAAAATAGTATTTATGCATCCCTACTTCCATCCAGTCTTCACAGAAATGTTTCAACGGCTAGTGTAAAAATCTTCCCAGAACAGCTAAGGTTCATTCTGCAGCTAAGAGGGAAAAACTACTTTTTACACTTAATTTCAGAAAAAAATAATGGATCAGACACTGTATTATGGTACTTTTCCACAGCAAGGTACCTGCTCTACACAGCTTTATTCGCTAGGTCCCTGGTTGCCCCCTGCCCGAAATTTCTCCAAAGGGAAGCATGGGCTTTGGAAACCCCAACAACAGCAGGAATAATGTTAAGCATTGTTTACTTGTTTTGTTTACTCTTTTTCATTGTTGTTGTTGTTTGGGACTGAACAAAGATTGGCATCATTTAGGTCCATAGAGATTTTCTGCTCCTTGTTGCTCTGTCCAGCTCTCGCTGGAGTCTTTTGTCAGCCACCAATCTAAGGAGCATTTGAACCTTTTCAGAAGACCATGGCATGAATGTACTAACTGCCATTGTTAGGCAGATAAAACGAATGTGCTGGAGGTCTGCATCTGGATGTGTACACAAATTCTCTCTGGCGAATCAGCACTCTGTAATGTTTACACATCACGTTTAGTCACTACTTGTTGACTAAGAGTTCTCTGTTCCAGGAATAAATATGCCTAATGTTAAAGCAAATGAGTAAATCCTTGCAGTGGAAAAGCACCATAACACTGAGGTCTGGAGGTTCAACCTTGTCACAGATGCTATAAATATATACCATGTTGTATCAGAGCAGGTTATGAAGCTTAGAAATGACCTGTGATATTTTTGTGCTTCCAAAAGTCATTATGAGTTACCATTTTGCTTTAACTTATTGATATGCCCCAATTTGGAAAGTTGTTTTATAACTGTGTCTTGATTTAGGAGCAGTGCTGTTCATTAGAGCTAACTTGGCCTGCTTTACATGGGCAAGTTGATAGCAAATACATGCACCTCGGCATAAAAGAGAGGAAACAGTTTCACTAACTGATGCCTAAAAACAGCCACAGGAAAATTATTCTAGAACATCTCCCCAAAACATAGAGACACACAAATATTAAGGTTTGGCTTAGAAATCTAGCAACAAATTGTGACATAAGATAATATGTAAAAGTATATTTATCAGTGAATCCAGCTACTTTAGGTGCACCCATTGTGGACATTCACATTCACTGCTTGTTTAATCTCTATAGAAGCATGTATTAAACTGGGTTGTCCTGGAGCAGCTGTCCATGAGCTTAAGGCCACTGTGATCAATGCCTAATGTTGTTTTTAAGGTGTTAGAAGAAGACTCAAACTTTGGAGCAGTTTATGTATTTTCTGGAGTTATGGCTCACCAATACCTTCAGGATAAAGGCCTTTTCTCACAGAGTCTGATTTTTGCACACAAAAATAATGCACATCAAGTTTCAAAAACAAACACATGTATATTAACAATGTCCTTTATACCGAGTCTGAAATTGACTGACTGCAATACTGCGGCAGATTTTGAACTATTTTTTGTTCCATTATCTGCATTGACGGATGCATTAAAAATCAGGCCAACTACTAAGAGCACCATTTTCATGGTTACAGACCAAACAAACAACAGGATGGTGGCAGCTGAATAACTTGTCTTGTTGGTAACAGAACACAAAAGCTTAAAACATAACCAACATGCTGAGAACTAAAATGCAGAGGTTAAAGAAAATATAATCCCTTTTAATGAGAGGAGCAACATACAGAAGCAGAGCCTCAGACTCCCACAGTGACCTTCAAAAAACTGCTAAACTCCCATGTTGTTTTGGAGACTGGGGTGGATTCAATGCAGCCCATATTTGCAGGGTTTACAGTAATTTACAATTATTCTTCCTCTTCCAGCATCTTCCCATGATTTCAGAGAGCTGAGACAGAAAACTATGTTTAAAATTTGCTTCTGTTTATGTGCAAAAAAGTTGTACTCGTTGGGGTGGTGTTTGTGATCCAAAAGTAATCATCAAGCATCTGTAGCTGATCTCACTAATAAACTTGTGGCTTAATGCAATCAAATTCTCTAGGGTAAGAGTTGAAGAGAAGAGGCTGTTACAGTTGTGGAAGGAGACTAACTACCTATTTTTTTCTAGATCCTGGATTAGCAGGTGTCCATACAGCACTTGTAATATGCACATACAACAGTGATTCTACTACTGGATGCAACTACAGATTTGACTTATAATTTTCATAACTATAATTAAATTCAAAGGAAAATCCTGCAGTCTAAAGAATAGAGTGGGTGAAGGTATTGCAGTTCTCATCCCCTTGCTTCGGTCATGTGATCCATGCTGAAACGTGACTAGCTAATGAGGAGAGTCTAAGGTGAGAGATCAGACTGTCACATGGGACCAGCATCCTTTAATTAGATCACACAGAATTAAGAGCTTGGATTTTAGTCATCTAGCCACCAAATCCTGTAATTACACTCACTGTCTTTTTTTTTTTTTTTAATTAGAGACACCTGCCATGGGCTACCACTCACTGGCTATTTTTGATATCCCACTGGCTATTTTTGATATCCACCTATCTTATAGGGTCATCATATAAGTCCAGCCTGTAGCCCAGGGGTAATCTGTTTCAGTTCTGGAGATTGAAAGTGGAGTTTCAATCACAGTGTGATGATTTCCTTTATCGTGGCCTCATGGAGTTAATAGCCAAGAATAATTGCTGTTTCAGATCCAGGAAATCACCCTCACCACCCTTCAGGACTGGAAATGATGACCTTTGTTCTGCAATCTGTGCTTCCACATCTACAGTAGAAGGGTCTATAGCCCACCAGTTTTGTGCTGTGGAGCAGTGAAATTTCATTATATGGGGTGATAGCACACCATTCGGTACCTCAGGGCTATATGGAAATAGATTTGTTTCAAAAGTATGGAAATTAACTTTCAGTTATCAAGTATGGAAAAAAATTGAAAATTAAAAAGAAATTACATAAAATGCAAAAATAGGACTTATTTTCCAAACAAGTATATTTTACCCATTCACACAGTGCTTTCAATTATACTCCTCTTAGCAGAGGTTGAGATATAAACCTGACACTAAATGACAAATCAAAACTCAATTAAGCATGCACTTATCTCAGAGAAGTTGACAACCACTTATAATTTTCTATTGATTTGTGTTCAGATTGTATTTTTAGCTCTACAAAATTACCATAACTTGATAAGCTTAGTCAACTAGCTTAAATTTCTAAATAAGCTCTGGCCTAAGTCACTGGTCCGATTCCCACAACTGGCAGGAAAATTAGTGGTATTGGTGGGAATGAAGGAACAGTACTCTCTCTTCCCTCAAAATCCATGGCTGATGTGCCCTTGAGAAAGGCACTTATATCCCAACTGCTCCTAGTGCATTATTGTGGCTGTGTTCACTGCCATAGATAGTTCTACATTACAAATAACTGCACACAAATATCAACTGTAGTTTACCATATAATGTGTAGTACAGCAATAATATATTATGCATTGAAAACAGTAGAATCATGAATTATAAAAGAAATCAAGCTCTTGCTGTTTGGAATGCACTGTATAGATGGCAGGGTTCTGCTACTGGCTGAACAGGAAGGGCTGTTGAAATTTACAATTAAAATTACAATACTTTTGACACAAATCTAATTCTATAACTAGAATTGCATTCTATAACATGAGGACAGGCTTGAGAACCAGTGAGATAGCTCTCTTACTAACACTAGGAATAGGGACATTGCAGCAGACCCTGAGATAATGATTTCCAAATTTGTATTGCTGATTTTTAAAATTGGGTGGAAAGTCCTTCTTGTTCCTATTTATTTCATTTAATTCCACCTCCCTCGTCAGGTTCCCTGTTATCAGCTGTTATCTGCTATTGTCTCATTTCTTAGGCCGCTGCTTTGATAGAAGAGCGGTGATGTGGGCTGTGATGGTCAGTATTTTGATAGGGGCTGGCTGTGTGTGGCTGATGTATTTGAGGAGGTCATTGATGTGATGGCTGCTGGTTGTGAGTAGTTGATGTGTATTATAGATGTGGTGATTGCCTCCTCATTTTTTCAGAACCTCAAATCTTTCCTAACAGGAAATGAGCTCTGGATTAGCCCAGAAGGAATATACCCCACAACCCACCCACTCACAGTTTCACACAGACAGATGATGTAGTGAATGAGGAAAAGGCCACATATCCAGAGATATGCCTTGAGAGAGATCAGTGGGCTAATGTTCTGTCTTCCTGACATGTAGGAGAAAAATAAATATACTTCATATGAGAGAAGATCCACAGAGGCACCTCCCTCTGTTAAAAGAAATGCACCAGCAATGAGTGATGACAGTCTGCTCGCACAGGATAAACAAATCTAGGCTTTAATCAAGATGCACACCGCTGAATGCTTGTTGCACTGCTTGCAAAATGATCCAGCTCTCTGCCTCAATATGTCTGGAGCAGTAAAATTTTAATAACACTATTTGTAATGTAACAGGGACACAGCATCCCTTGCCCAGAGTAGGGTTACCAGGGCCCCACCCTGGAGCCTGGCCTGGGGGAGGGGCTACTCGGCGAGTGCCTGGTGGTTGGACTTTTACTCATGGGGTCCGGCCAGGCTCAGCCCAAAGAGCAACATGAGTCCACTCTCCAATGGGCCCACCACCTGTGGGAGAGAAAGTAATCTGGGTCTGGTTCATTGTGGATTGGGTGGCAGCCGAGGGCGGGGACTCTTGTGTTCTGATCCTTGGTTACTGAAACTGGCTCTTGGAACATGGAATGTAACATCTCTGGTGGGAAAAGAGCCTGAGATGGTACGCAAGGTTGAGAGGTACAAGCTAGATATAGTTGGGCTCACCTCGACACACAGTATATGCTCTGTAACCAATCTTCTTGAGAGGGACTGGATGCCCTTTCACACTGGAGTTGCCCAGGGTGAGAGGCGTAAGCGCCAGTACCCCAATGGACGAGAGGGTAATTTCCCTGCACCTTCAGTTTGGGGAAAGGGCTCTGATGGTTGTTTGTGCTTATGCACTGAACAGCAGTTCAGAGTACCTGGCCTTCTTGGGGACTCTAGAGGGGATGCTGGAGAGCACTCATTCTGGGGACTCCATTGTTCTGCTGGGGGACTTCAACGCTCACGTGGGCAATGACAGTGAGACTTGGAGGGGCGTGATTGGGAGGAACGGCCCTGTTGATCTGAACCCGAGAGTTTTGTTCAGTTATTGGATTTCTGTGCCCATCATAGTGCCCACAAGTGCACCTTGCACCAGGATACCATAGGCCGCATTTCGATTACTGACTTTATATGTATCATCGGACCTGCGGCCATATGTTCTGGACACTCGGGTGAAGAGAGGTGCTGAGCTGTCGACTGATAACCATCTAGTGGTGAGTTAGATCAGATGGTGGGTAAGGATGCCAGACAGACCTGGCAGGCCTAAACGTGTGTTGAGGGTTTGCTGGGAAAGTTTGACAAAGGAACCTGTCAGAAAGATCTTGAACTTCCACATCCGGCAGAGCTTCGACTGCATCCCAGGGGACACCGATGACATTGAGTCTGAATGGGCCATGTTCTGGTCCTTCATTGTTGAGGCGGCTGAACAGAGCTGTGGCTACAATGTTTTCTGTGCCTGTCGTGGTGGCAATCCCCACACTTGGTGGTGGACACCCCAGATAAGGGAGGCTGTCAAGCTGAACAAAGAGTCCTATCGAGCCTGGTTGGCTTAAGGGACTCCGGAGGCAGCTGATGGGTACTGAAGAGCCAAGCGGCTTGCTGCTTTGGCTGTCGCTAAGGCAAAACCTCTGGTGTGGGAGGAATTCGGTGACGACATGGAAAACGGCTTTCAGTCGGCTCCGAGAAGATTCTGACAAACCATCAGGCAACTCAGGAAGCTGTTTTCCACCAACACCATATATGGTGGGGGTGGGGACATCATTAGGTGGTGGAAGGAATATTTTGAGGATCTGCTCAATCCCACCAGCACGTCCTCCACAGAGGAACTAGAGTTTGGGGATCCCGGAAAGGGCTTATCTATCACTGGGGCTGAGGTGGCTGAGGCAGTAGGAAAACTCCTTGGTGACAGGGCCCCGGGGGAGGATGAGGTTTCTCAAGGCTCTGGATGTTGTGGGACTGTCCTGCCTGACACGTCTTTGCAACATCACATGGACATCGGGGGCAGTGCCTCTAGACTGGCAGACTGGGGTAGTGGTTCCTCTTTTTAAGAAGGAGGATTGGAGGGTGTGTTCCAACTATAGGGGGTTCACACTCCTCAGCCTCGCATGTAAGGTTTATGTGGGGGTACTGGAGAAGAGAGTCTGACTGATAGTTGAACCTACATGTCTACATGTGTTTTGTGGATCTGGAGAAGGCATTCGACCGTGTCCCTCGGGATATTCTGGGGGGGTGCTTTGGGAGTATGTGATACTGGGCTCTTTGCTACAAGCTATCCAGTCCCTATATAAACAGAGCAGGAGTCTGGTTCATATGGTTGGCAGTAAGTCCTACTGGTTTCCAGCTGGACTTGGTCAAGGCTGCCTGTCGTCACCGGTTCTGTTCATAATTTTTATGGACAGAATTTCTCGGCGTAGCCAAGTGGTGGAAGGTGTCCAGTTCGGTAGTGTCTGGATCCTAGGTCTGCTTTTTGCGGATGATGTGGTCTTGTTGGCTTCATCGAGCCGGTACCTCCAGTTGGCTGCAAACTCGGACCAGTTTGCAGCCGAGTGTGAAGTGGTAGGGATGAGAATCAGCACCTCCAAATCTAAGACCATGGTACTCAGTTGGAAAAGAGTGGAGTGCTCTCTCCATGTTGGAGGTGAGATCCTGCCTCAAGTGGAGGAGTTCAAATACCTTGGGTCTTGTTCACAAATAAGGGAAAGATGAAGCAGGAGATTTACAGACGGATTGGTGTAGCGTCTGCAGTAATGTTGTGGTACAGAGAGAGCTGAGCAGAAAAGCAAAGCTCTCAATTTACATTTCAATCTACGTCCCAACCCTCACCTATGGTCATGAGCTTTGGGTAGTGACCAAAAGAATGAGATCACAGGTAAAAGCAGCTGAAATGAGTTTTCTCAGCTGGGTGTCTGGACTCTCCCTGAGAGACAGGGTTAGGAGCTCGGACATTTGGGAGAGACTCGGAGAGGAGTCGCTGCTCCTACATGTCGAGAGAAGCCAGTTGAAGTGATTAGGGCATCTGGTCCGGATGCCTCCTGGATGCCTTCCTGGTGAGGTGTTCCGGGCATGTCCAATAGGAAGGAGGAAGACCCAGATCACGCTGGAGAGACTACGTGTCTCGACTGGGCTGGGAATGCCTTGCTATACCCCCGGAGGAGCTGGAAGCAGTGGCTGGGGAGAGGGAGGTCTGGGTTTCTTTACTCGGATTGCTTCCCCCGTGACCCAGACCCAGATAAGATGTGGATAATGGATGGATGGATGGATGGATGGATGGAGATTTATAATACTGTCTTTAGATATCAGCAGTAGTATTGTTTGTTTACTTGCACTCAGGCCCTGTCCAGGGCTGTACTGGACCAGTGGCATAGCCAGAAATTGACCTTTGAGTGGGATAATGTTGGTGGGCACCATTATTTGAGTGCTCTCCTGCGTGAATGCCTTGCACTCCTGTCATATTTATGGTCACCGACTTTATGAATTCAAATGAGGGAATGTGAGAATTGTTAATTTAATATGAAATTATCTAATGTTATTTTTATGTATAAATTACATTGTTTCTAGTCAGTCAGCTTTATTGTCATCACATATGTGTTGAGGGAGAAATTAAATGTAGTTTCTCCAAGACATAGTGCTAACATAAGTTATATCTAAAGAGCAGAGCTGTAAGAACTTCTATCTGTGTCAAAAATATGAATTAAAACCAACAGTGTCCCCTATCTGTTTAAAACAGCATGTGGATTTTACTATATATAAATACGGGATGATTCCCTATAATGCGGGATGTTTCCATATATTATGGGATGGTTGGCAAACCTAATCATGTCCACTTGCGCTCCAGCTCTGAATCCTTCTTATTGAGATGTGCGGAACAGTCAGAAAGCAGAGTGTCCATGCATATGCACTTGCATGCAGGGAATTAGCTCTGGCTGACTGGGTGGGCCTTGCCCCAGTTTGGGTGGCACCGTCTATGCCTGGTCTGAACAATGGTTTTAGTTGACTAAGTTCCAGCCTCTCCATTAATTTATATTCAGTGGGATGTCAGTGCAATTGGTAGCCATTTGTTGCTTCTTCTTGAGGACAGGAACCATCATACTGGGACATTTTCCTGGCTACAACTTCAATTACAAATGTGCTTAAGGACATAACTGCACAGCACACAACTTTGCCGTACAAAGTGTCACACATATTCAAATATACTTGCAATTAATCAATGCTTTTGGACTGTCTAACGTTTTAAAAGAATTTATAAAATAAAGTATCTCTACATTAAGAGATTAAATGGCATGCAACTTTGTGCTACTGATGAAGAAGCTTTGCGAGATGTGTTGTGTGGGAGTGGAGGGAGAGAAAGCTTTGATATGTGTCTACCTAATAATGACTGAAAATTGAGCATAAGCATTTAGTCACTTTTAATTTAAAGAATTGCAGCCAGAGTAAAATTAATATTCTTTTATAATATTTTTAATGTTATTTGTGATGATAAATGTAACAGGAAAAACAACAAAAGCAAGTAAAATTAAATGTACTTGCACAACACAAATGTACACAAACACACACATGCAGTTGTTTGCACATCACTGACCAATATTTATTTATTTATTCAAATAGTAAAAATATGTTTAAACAAATTTAACAGAACATTTATATTGCGAGTGTGCATAAATATGACAGGGCAGAATGGTGGTGCAACATGTAGTGGTCCTGAAGTTGTGGGTTTGATTCCCAAACTGGGTGACTGTCTGTGAGGAGTCTGATGTGTTCTCTCAGTATCCCCGTGGGTTTCATTTTCATGCTACTGTTTACTCCTCCCATAGTACAAAAACAGGTGGATTGGTGGATTGGTGACTCAAAAGTGTCCAAAGGTGTGAGTGTGTGAGTGAATGTGTGTCACCCTGTGAAGGACCGGCACCCCCTCCAGAATGTGTTCTGCCTTGCGCCCAGTGATTCCGGGTAGGCTCCGGTCCCACTGCAAACCTGAACTGGATAAGCGGTTACAGACAATGTATAAATATGACTGGGCTCTGTATAAATATGACTGACTCAAAAAAAATATTTTTGTTATTATTTCAGTACACAATTGGATTCTGTGTTTAATATATTTGAATTCAATGAAACAGGTGACATCATTTATTTTGTTCAGTTCAGCAGATTAAAAGGTGCAATGCATCAACAAAATGTATCATTTGACAAGGGCGCCCAAACAGGTGCATACAACTGTACAGCTGAAAAAAGCAAACACACAGAGAACTGCAAGAACTCCTGATTTCAAAGAAAATACTTCCTATGTGCTCCATGTGTGCATGGCGGTCTAAGTGTGTGATTGTGTTGGTCACATTGGTTTATTTCTGTCCAGGTATAACTAAGCTCTGTGACCTTTGACCCCTATGTCCCAGGTACTCATTCCAGGACGAGGAGGACATGTTCATGGTAGTGGATCTGTTACTTGGAGGAGACCTGCGTTACCACCTACAGCAAAATGTCCAGTTCACAGAGGATGCCGTCAAAGTATACCTGTGTGAGATGACCCTGGCACTGGACTACCTGCAGAGCCAGCACATCATACATAGGTGTGTATGTTATAAAGGCTTTACTTTGCATTACAATACTATTGTAGAATGAGACACTCTGTGAAGCAGTGGAACTGCATTCTATGGGGTTAATAGTGATTTAATTAGCACTGAACATGGGACTACAAATATTTGTCCATAAATTGTATTCAACCATACCCAAATGTAAAAGTTCACATAATTTTAATTTTTAACAAAGTGTACAAATATACAAATAAAAGCTGTTTGGCAGGTTCAGGCAATAAAAGGTTACTGAAACAAATATTTCAAAACATTCTTTATTGAGCAATATGAGGGATGTAAAGCTGTGATAGCTTTAAATTACCACATTAACAGGATCATATTAAAAATAATTTATTTGAAAAACACTAGCATTAATAAACAAAAGATTGTTGGACATATAATTTGTATTAACCTGACTTTGTCAAGTGATGTTGTCAAGTTGATTATCCCCTATTAAAAAATGATGCAAAGTTAGAAAGGCCTAATGTTAAACAATTTAAAAAAATCTGTTCTTGGGGATAATATTGTATCCAAAAGTGCATTTGAGTTTTGGTTAAGATGAGATAGGGATTGTGATAATGATATTTATCTTAGTGAAAATAATTAATTCTCAATTTAATTTGTTTGTTTGTTTTTTTTGTTTGTTTGTTTTGTTTTTTCTTTTTTATCATTGTATTAAGAATTGTCATTCTTAATACAATGTGACAGTTCACCTATTTAACATATTGGGTAAAATCCTGGGCTTTTCGGTCCTGATTTGTTTGGCATTATGCTAACAGATCATTTAATAGCTTGATAAATATTTCCCGAAAATTTTTTTAATAGGAATTAAATAAATGAAGCACTATGGCTTTGCACTGTATTATACAATTAACAGCTGTAATTTGTTGTAGTAGAACATTATTTGAAATAACTCCGTGGTTACTCATATAAAATTACTGAGTTATCACATGAAACATATTATTATTAAGCAATCAGTTCAACGGTGTGTGCAAGTTGTTCAGGGTTTACTTATCAATTATTGTGGCTTCTGTCCAACTAGTTCTCTTCTATATATACACACCCAGACAAACACCTGAGACAAATAAGCAGTTTATATGACTCATCAACTTCTAATCAAACCATCAGCTTCATACATTAACAGCATTATACACTGCTGGATTTTCAGTTCCGGCTGATTTTATCGTGGGTGTCACTCGTCATTAGAGATGTTATTCTGAACTCCAGCTGAGGTCCTATTCCCTTTTTTTTACTCTTCATTTTGTAAAGATGCAGTATATGTCTATGACTGTAATTACTCTCACCCATCTCTTCTATTGTGAAGTGAAGATCACATAGAGAAGGTACAAAGTGGAGCTGAAAGTCCAGGCTCAGCTTTAGGTATAACAGAGTCTCCTCTGGGGCCACAGTTGAGAGCAACTATTAAACTCACTCATATGAGCCATTTGCAGACTTTGCAAAGTTGCTGTAAATTAGAGCTGTTAGTGTTCTTTAGAATTGATGCCGTGAGCTTAGATGGGTTTTAGATGGACATGTGGGAGGTTGTGTGGATGGGTTTATGATTATACATGCATGCTAGACACTTTATAAGTTATTTAATGTTATAACTTTATAGTAATATTATGAGCCAGTGTCCCAGATAGTGTAAGCCTAACATTGCGACTGTGTTGTCTTTTATTTTAATATGTTACATCACATTTATAGTAAATTAAAAGTAAATGTTATTGTGGACTAGTTGTATAGTCTGAGCCATCTTTGCAGGTACTGTTTTTTTTTACACATTTCATCAAAATGCTCTCAAATGTTTAAAGCAGAATGTGTAACTATAAAGTATATTATATTATATTATTATACATTATTATTTATGGGTGGTGTAGTTCATCATATGACTACAGAGACTTTGGAACGGCACAAAAGAACATTAAGTAAAATACACTTATAGTCTAAAAAAAAATGTGCACACAAGGAAGTCTCAGATTTATTGAGGCAATATTTATTGAGTATATTTTTACATACAGTAGTAGTGTCTCTCAGTGTCAGGCCACTATGTTTGCTTACACAACCAGACGTCTCTACATGGAGTTGTAGAAGTTCCTAATGATGTCATGTGATAATCCATCCGAGGCAGCTTGAACATTCTCGCACATTCAGATTTTGCATTAGGGGTGGAGTGTTGAAAAAATAAACATTTATCTTAGTGCTGATCTTAGTGCCTCCACACATGAATTTGTGGGTTGTCTCCACTGAAAATGACCCACTGCAATTCTGAGTGACTATATGACAGTCTGACAGGACACCACTGTAGATTTTGATGAGGCTGATGTGGTGTTAAGGGCAGCCATTGCAACAGTCAAGCATGTAAGCATGCAGTCCTTCTTCATGCAGCTGTCTGCCAATGGTGCTGGCACTAACAGGACGAATCATGAAGGGCATCATTGCTCGCTGAATTTCCTCAATTGTAGCTGTTGGGTCATTCTGCACATGTCAGCCTATCTGTTATTTTTCCCAGTCTGTGGTTCATGTGGATCTCCCAGATCATTCATGTATCTGGTGTGTGCCGCCTTCTATACAACAGCATGCTATGGTAACATTCACATGACCGGTATGGCATGCTATAGGTCAATAAGACCAGATGCAACCCCTCTCTAACTCTTGCAAATGTTTGAATTGCTTTCAAACTCTCCTCTGAAGAAAAGTACGCACAATGGGATAACCAAATATAGTCAGTCAGGTTCAGAGATTAGGCCTGTCCTTGATCATGTCATGTGGGGCTGAGTGTGAAACTTAAATCAGTGTAAAACCCAACAAGTTTCATTCATCTCAATTAATTATTTCTGGGTGCAGCTATTTTTTTTTGACTATTAATGTATGTTTTAATTCTAGGAATAGCATGGTGGTGTGACAAGTAGGGTCACTAATGTACAGCTCCAGAGTTCTGGAATTGTGGGTTCAAGCCATGCCTCACATGGCATGTCTGTAAGGAGTTTGATGTGTTCTCCTCATGTCTGCATGGGTTTACTCCAGGTGTAACAGTTTTCCTGAAAAGTCCAAAAACCCAAACTGGAATGTGTATTGGCTTTTCTAAAAGGGTCCATAGGTGTGTGTGTGTGGGATGCCCTGTGTCAAAGGTGTGTTCCTGTTTGCACTCAGTGATTTCAGGTAGTCTCCCTTATTACCATTTAACTAACTGATGAACCAATTATTCCTCTGATACAGATGTGGACATATTACAACACCTACTAAGGATAAAATTAATATTGTAACAAATTTGTTTGCAAACATTTTAAGAAAAGGCAAACTTGTCCATGGAGTAAATATAATGTATTCACTTAAGATGGAAAGAACTTGTGTTGTATTAAATATTAAACTTTTGTTTGCATGAGGCATCTGTTGTATCAGAGCTGTCACTCATTGTGATTTGCCATGTGTGCGTCACCCTCGGGGATTCGCTGATATGTAGAGCTGTGACTCAAGCCCCAGGCAAAGCCTGCCACTGCTGTCATTATGACCTTTCAAACAAAGCCACAAAGAGACATTTCGCTGCCTCTGCACATTAGGTCATTGCTAAAATCTTGGACCAAAATTTATGGATGAGCCACATCACACAAATCATGTAAACTATTTATTTTATGTATTCGGTGTCTCGTTTGCTTGCAATAGCACTCCATCTCTATCGTCATCCAGTTTAAAATAGCCACAGATTAAATACGGTGATTAAGTATCTTACTCTCTGTAGAATTTTTTTTCTCTGTGGCCTGTTTTCTCTGGAGTCTTGGCTGGGCAGCAGCCTGGACACTGTTCTGGAATCTGTTGTGCCGTGTCTGCATGTCGTTCAGTTCCACACCCTGGATTCCTGACAGGAGAGAAGCTGTACTATCCAATTATTTTGTTGCACCAACTAGGGAAGAAGTGTCTCCTAGCAACAGTCCTACTGCCATGTCATTTTGCCCAAGGAGGTAAAATTAGCCCAAGAGAAGAAATCCTGAAAGAATGAAATAAAGAAGAGGTAATTTGCCTTCTTTTTTCCCAGTTAAGGGATTAGGGGTGTGTGTTTGTTTAATGGTTTTGCTTTGGGCAATGTTCTGCTTTCTGATTTCTGATGTAGTGGAAAATCCTTTTGATTTAGTGACATAAAAAGCTTTATATTATTGACAATAAAGAGAGGGGGTGGGTGGGTAGAGGACACAAACTGCACAGGACACTCCAACATGCCCTTGAATTAAGACTTAGAAAGGAGTTCAGAAAATGATGCAAAATATTGTATAAATGGAATCACCAACAACAGACAAGAGCTGGTGGACAATCATGCTGTCCCCAAAATATCAAGAGTGCTTAAAAAAAGTTGTACTGGGTATAAAATATAACTTTAGGTTAGACAAAAACACCATCCACTGGTGTTTCTACCATTCCACTTTGGGTCCGAGAGGATGTGTAACTGTCAAGAAGCCATTATAGAAAATAGTAAGTATACTAAAAAAGAAGAAAATGCCACGAGGTTGCTTTCAAAAGACATTGTGGCCCTTGATGTTTGCACAGTACGATATTTAAAAATATTGCTCAGGGTCATATAATATTTGTCTACAGTACTGAATATCTCGTAGCTTATGTAAATGGTTGGTATTGTGTACTGGGTAAACCCCGGCTCTCCACATGATACAATGGGGTTGAATTCCACACTTGGACAGGAACACAATGCTATATTAATGCTCTTTAGACAAGCCTTCTAACACTGAAATGGTGTAAATCTGTAATATGAAGCAAGTCACTCTTGATAATAGCATCTGCCTAAAATAGTAAATGTAAATATATCCATCCATCCATCCATTATCCACCACTTATCTGGGTCCGGGTCGTGGGGGAAGCAGAAGAGGCAGTCTCCCCAGCCACTGCTTCCAGCTCCTCCACGGGTATACTGAGGTGTTCCCAGGCCAGTCGAGACATTTGTGTTCTGGGTCTTACCCGGGGTCTCCTCCCCGTCGGACATACAAGTAGGCATCCAGACCAGATGCCCGAACCACCTCAACTGGCTCCTCTCGACGTGGAGGAGCAGCGGCTCCACTCCGAATCTCTCCCGGATGTCCTAACCCTGTCTCTATGTGAGAGTCCAGACACCCTGCGGAGAAAACTCATTTCAGCCGCTTGTACCCGCAATCTCATTCTTTCGGTCACTCATGACCATAGGTGAGGGTTGGGACGTAGATTGAACAGTAAATTGAGAGCTTTGCTTTTCTGCTCAGCTTTCTCTTCACCACAACGGACCGCTACAGAGTCCGCATTACTGCTGATGCTGCACCGATCCTCCTGTCAATCTCCTGCTCAATCTTTCTTTCACTCGTGAACAAGACCCTGAGGTATTTGAACTCCTCCACTTGAGGCAGGATCTCACTTCCAACCTGGAGAAAGCACTCCACCCTTTTCCAAATGAGTACCATGTACTCGGATTTGGAGGTGCTGATTCTCATCCCTACCGCTTTACACTCGGCTGCAAATTGGTCCAGTAAGAGCTGGAGGTCCTGGCTCGTTGAAGCCAACAAGACCACATCATCCGCAAAAAGCAGACATGGAATCCTGAGACCACCGAACCGGACACCTTCCGCCACTTGGCTACACAGAGAAATTCTATCCATAAAACTTACGAACAGAACCGGTGACAACAGGCAGTCCAACTCAGACTGGAAACCAGTCGGACTTACTGCCAGCCATACGAACCAGACTGCAGCTCTGTTTTTACAGGGATTGGGTAGCTTGTAGCAAAGAGCCCAGAACCCCATTCTCCCAGAGCACCCCCCACAGAATATGTCACAGTGTCACCAGCCTCCTCCGGGATGCAGTTGAAGCTCTGTCGGATGTGGGAGTTGAAGATCTTTCTGACAGGTTCCTCTGCCAAAATTTCCCAGCAAACCCTCCACGCATATTTAGGCCTGCCAGGTCTGTCCAGCATCCTTACCCGCCATCTGACACAACTCACCACTTGGTGGTGATCAGTTGACAGCTCAGCACCTCTCTTCACCCTAGTGTCCAGAACATATGGCCACAGGTCCGATAATACGATTATAAAGTCAGTAATCGAAATGCGGTCTAGGGTATCCTGATGCCAGGTGTACATGTGACTTATGCGTCTCACCCTGGGCAACTCCAGAGTGAAAGAGTATCCAGCCCCTCTCAAGGAGATTGGTTCCAGAGCCCATACTGTGTGTCGAGGTGAGTCCAACTATATCTAGCCGGTACCTCTCAACCTCATGCACCAGCTCAGGCTCTTTTCCCACCAGAGAGGTTACGTACCAGTTTCAGTAACCGAGGATCAGAATGCCAGGGCCCCCGCCCTCGGCTGCCATTCAATCCACAATGCACCAGAGCCAGATTACTACCTCTCCCACAGGTGGTGGGCCCATGGGAGAGTGGACCCATGTTGCTCCTTCAGGCTGAGCCCAGCCAGACCCCATGTGTGAAAGTCTGACCACCAGGTGCTTGCCAAGGAACCCCTCCCCCAGGCCTGGCTCCAGGGTGGGCCCCCAGTAACCCTACTCTGGCCAAGGGAAGCTGTGTCCTTGTTATGCTCTCATCAGGGTCTTTTGGGTCACTCTTTGTCTGGCCTATGTATTTGTGAGTGTATGTACTGATCAGTCTTAACATTATGGCCACCTCATTGTTTCTACATGGACTGATCTTTTTCTCAGCTCCACTGACCATAAGGGAGCACTTTATAATTCTAAAATTACAAGCTGTAGTCCATCTGTTCTTTTGCATACATTGATTTCCTCCTTTCACCCTGTTCTTCAATGGACAGGATCCCCCCAGGGCAGACATGGTTTGGGCTGTGGATCTTTTTCAGCGCTGCAATGATACTAACGTGGATTAAAGTGGATTAAACACATCTGTGCTGTGTTCACTCAGTGTCTGACACACCTACTTTGTTGGTCCACTGTGTAGATATATAGTCAGAGACATTAGCTTTTCTATTGATTTAGTTTGTGTTGGTCATCTTCCAGCCCTTCATCAGTGGTCACTACACACAGCCCACATGATGCTGTTGACTGGAAATATTTGGCCGGTGGACAATGCTCAGTCCAGCAGTGACATTGAGGGGTTTAAAAACTCCAGCAGCACTACTGTGCCTGATCCATCCATGTAATTTTACCTCTAAAAATATGCTTCTGTTGTATGGTCAGTGGGGCTGAGAGAATGGAGAGTGAGTGAATGTGAGTGTGGTGTGCATTAATCTGATCATTCTGGCTGGACACCAGCAGTGTGGTCTCTTTGTGTTAATTAGCTCTTGGGGAGGTGATGTGTCTGAGTGTCTGAGGGTGAGTGTGATTGAGACCCCTCACTAGTTCACTAATATGTGTGTGGAGGCACGGATGTGTGTCCCAGCCAATTAGCAGGTGTAGAGAAATCCGTGAAGGCCCCCTGAGAGCTGAAAGTTTACAGCAGAAAAAGGCAACAGGACAGTTATTTTTATAACTCTGCACACACACACACAAACACACACACACCCTCAAGAAAAGCACATGCAGGGCAAAGCACATTTTTAGCAACTTGTCCCTATGGGGGAGGCTTTTTTGTGTCAGGACTCTTTCATTGCAGCACTCTGCAAAACTAAGGGTCATTCTACAGTAACTGACACTACAAGCCTTGACTAAATAAATCTGTTCCTCTGATGAGAGACACAGTAAACCCCTAAACCTCTATTAGTCATAATGTTTTTTTTCTATCACAGGCTCTAAAAAAATATTGAAGCTGGAGTCTCATTATTTATCATCTCTGGCTTTGGTTTTGGAGAAATGGTTCAGGCAAATAAAATTATGAGTCATTTCTAAATGTTACTCCTCCATTAAGCAAAGGAAACAGAACTTATCAGAGATACCTGAATGGCAGTGGCATTAAATTGAGATGAGAAGGTATGAGAAAGCAGGATACATGTAAGCAGTAGTTTTAATAAGGTTACATTTAAAATCAAAACGGGTCAAAACACATCCATCCAAATCATGTCAGGTGGATTACATTATCATTTCAATTATATACAGAATGCACAGTACACAGTGAAATGCATAGTCACAAAGCAAGTAAACAAAGCAAGAGCAGGTTTAGAAGAAATTAGACAATGATAAAAATACTCAGAGCTCTGTATAATAAGTATAAGTGTAGTATATTATACATAGACGTGATGCAATTAAAGGTGTATATATAGGATTGAGTGTCTGAGTAACTGCAGGGAAAATAAAATAAAACCCGAGAATAAAACAGGTATCAAGATAGGAAGGAGTAAAAACACAGACTTTCACATATGGGACAAGTTTATCCATAGCTACAGCGCTTATTAGCACAAAATTTATTAGCACATAACGCTATGCAATTCAATATACAGAGACATCGCAAAGCTTGACTCAAACTAAATGGGTATACATAGGGCAGAGTTAATGAGTTTCTGAATAGCTGCAAGTGAGGATTGTTGCCAAACCGATGAAGGACTAAATTATTCCCAGAATCATGGATGTTGTTAGACCTGTTTTAGGGGTCTGTAATCCTCCCCCCTAAATGTTCTTTAGCCCCCCAATTCTTTCATTTTCAACAATGTTTCTCTCTGCCTCCATATTTAAAATTTAATGAAAATTCGGCGCACTAGGACCTGGGGGGAGCTGCTGCTGTTACTGCCCATTTGACGCCATTAGGTATTGGTCTGTATTGCTTTCTTCACAGAATACACATACATAATGTTGCCAACCATCCCATAAAATACGAAATCGTCCCATAAAAATGCATTCCGTATTCTTCAGGACACATTGTCATAGCTATGGTTTAAGACAAAACAACAAAGCTTTCTCTCAGCCGGAGCGAGGGGCGGATTCTCCACGGCTCTTAAACAGAGAACGAGCTTTTCATTGGTCTCCACCTTTATTTAGCCAATCAGCAGCTAGAGTTATCTGTCCATCAGTAAGTGCTACAGCCAATGGAGTCATAGACTCGCCTACAGGGGGTTGTTTTGCAGCGGTGCTCAGGTAAGTGCTGAAACATTGGAAACTACAGCTCTGCTTTCAGAGCAAAGTGCTTTTTAGAACTAATTTTAGCACCTTGTCCTGAAGAAACTACATTTCATTATTCCTCAGCACATCACAGATGAATTTTTTAATCATAGTTATTCTTTATACATATAAATCACAATAGATAATTTAATATACATTAACAATAACATTAATAAACTATTATTAAAGTGTAAGACAAATATGAGTCCTAAATAAGCAATTAATTCAATGACATTTTCACTGGACATACCATAACCTAATGAGGACGAGACTCTTTTAGACTAAAGATTCGAGTGTCATTTCAAGACAAAAATAAAGAAAAAAAAACATTAATCGAATGCCTTTTACAATTTTTAATTGACCAACTTGAAAAGCCACTGATGCACTAGTTGAAATAGCATTATGCTAGCAGAGGAAACATGATTATTGATGAATGTAAAGTAAGCCTGCTAAAATGTTAAAATGTTCATGCACTATTACACTGCAGTATTTAGGGCAGACTGAACTGAGGTTTATGATCTTTCCAGATGTTATGATGGTATATTTTACAAATATTTGTATTTAATGAGCTAATAGTTGTTCACAATTCAGTTTTGTTTTTCTACCTGTAGACGGATATTCAATTTTTTGCTTTGTAAAGGCAGCAGCTCCTTGTGGCTTTGCTTAATCTGTACCTCGTCAAAGAAATTTGCAGCTAGGAGGTAATTACCCAAGACACTCCTGGATAAAGCTTATTCCCCCTAATCATTCATCTCTAGTGACGGGCCTGCCCAGGATGAATGGTTCAGATAAGACAGTGACTGAATAATGTATCATGCTTAACAAGCGGCATCTCTGGTATGAAATGCACAATGTACTTTGTATGGGCTGCAACTAAATAAAAATAAACAAAAAAGATATGTATTTAAATTACAAAAAAATGACTTGCAAATGTAGATTTGTTAAGTTTCTTCACTTTAGTTGTGTAGTAGATTTGTATGCTACATTGTTTATTGTATACAATGTCAGAATCTTGGTAAGCTATAGTTGTTTACAAAATAGGCAAAATTTGTATTAAAATAAAATGTAATTAAATGTAAAATGACTGTCTGTCTAGAGTTTGGTGTGTTCTCGCCGTGTCTGTGTGGGTTTTCTCCGGATGCTCCGGTTTCCTCCCACGGTCCAAAAACACATGTTGGTAGGTGGATTGGCGACTCAAAAGTGTCCATAGGTGTAAATGTGTGAGTGAGTGTGTGTGTGTGTGTGTGTGTGTGTGTGTGTGTGTGTGTGTGTGTTTTGCCCTGTTGAAGGACTGACGCTCCCTTCAGGGTGTATTCCTGCCTTGCGCCCAATGATTCCAGGTAGGCTCTGGACCCACCGCGCCCCTGAACTGGATAAGCGGTTACAGACAATGAATGAATGAATGATTAATTTTAATATAACATTTATTTTGTTGCAATAGAGAGTTCTTAAAATTAATAAAAGTAAATAAAGTAAATAAAATTGTTATGTTCATATTGCATTTTAGGGCCATATTGCTCACCACCCATAGTACGCAGTTCACCACAGTGAAAGTCTTAAACTGGTTAAAGGAGTTTCTGGTATTGGTTTAGAGCAGTGTGGGGGACTGATATATTTTTAAGGAGAAAATTAAAAGGAATCTGAATCAAACAGCAACAATACCTCATTTAATTCTTGCATGACCCAGTGACTTCTGTAAAGCTTCAGGGTTGCCTGACAGTGTTCCGTGACTGTGGTTATCATATAATTAGCTGCGTATCAGTGTTAGCAAAGTTCACATAATGTCTTCATGTGTGTAAATCTTTGGTTTCTTATTGGCCCATATATATGAGATTTGGATTCATATATGTAATGTATGTGAAAAATTACATTCATAGTTCAACATCAAAACGATTAACAATCTCTATAGGGTAGAAAGACAGCATCTGGTTTAATAAATAGCTAATTATAAAAACAAGATACAGTTGTAAAAATCTATTTTAAGGTCAGGCAACATTTGAAATTCTGATATATTTATTGCAAATGCAAATATATTTATTTGAGTGCTGCTTTAGCTTGAGGCTCTCTGAAGTGAACTCTTAAAAGGTAGAGAAGGAGTTTTGGGTGGTTTGCTAAGCATAGAAGCCAGACCCTCCTGTCACTCAGCAGGAGAATGCAGTCATGGTGGTGGAAAGTTTTTTTTCACTGGAAACTGAAGAGAGGGTTTAAAGGAATGTGTAGGAGTAGTTTCAGGCATGCTAATTTGCCCAAACCCACTTTTTTCCACACAAACAGGGCAAATTGAGCTGGACCCCCCAAAATAACTTTAAATTACAGTGATATAACCTCTTATGGACTTGTTAGAGGTCCTAAATTTGGATGTGGATACAGTGGTCAAAAACCTGGATAAAAATTAGAGCCCATTTAAACTTCAATATAATTGTAACAGAAAGTGGGCAAGGCAATCAGTCCAAGGCAGGACACAGTAGATGGAGGGCCAGCAGCTGGTCTGGGGCAGGTAGCAGGAGACCTGCTTCAGAGATCAATCTTCCATCAGTGTCAGGCAGCACAGATGGGCAGTTATTTACTCTCAAAAATGTAAAATGTTGGATATGTTTTGCAACATATAGAGATTGTAAATATTTTCAGAGTGTGGACACAGACATGGGAGCTACCTGATACACATGCATCCATCTTCTTCACCATCCACAAACAGAAGTGATCTTGTGCAAGGGAAAGAATAACACCACCAGCATCCCAGTTTACAACAATTCCCTATATTATGAACGCGTGTAGCTACAGCATTTGGATATCTTGAAAAATTAATTACAATAGGTTAAAATAAAACTAAAAGAATTGAGTTCCAGCATTGTCCAGTAGGTAGATAAATGTTTGAGGAGGAATTGCACTAAGAATAATTTGTGTGTCTGACCTAGTAAAGCAGGGATCTTCAAACTACGGCCTGCTGCTTTCATTTGACCGGCCTTTTAACTACAGCAGCAAAGTATGTGGTCTGGCCAAGGGCATAGATTTGGGTACAGACTAGAATGGACATGTCGCTATACCAATCAAGTGACTACTGAATTGTGCCTAGCAATCATTTTGGGTGAAAATCACTATTCAACGCACCGTCAGTGTCTAGTCAATGTATTTCGTAAAAACAGTTAAGCTTTCGTTCTATAGCCAGAGTTTGCCTTCCACGCCCACACCGCTAACAGGACAAGCTTTACTGTTTCTCTCTGACGTGTGAGAGGCTGTGGCTGTAAGGGGCAGTGCTGTAAACACTTGGCTGTGTGATAGATGCCTTCCACATCGTGTCTTGTATTGAGTCCAGCTCTTTTGGAGATTCAATAACTGCACTTTTCAGCAAAAAGTTTTCCCTGGGCGCTCATGTGCCATAAAACTCAATGAAGATGCGCAAGTTGAACGAACTGCCATCCTGTGCTCCATAGTGACTTTACATTTTTGAAATATTATTACTTTAGTCTTGATAAACACCTTTAACTTCAAAATGTTTATGACATGGAATATAGTGATTTTCTAGATGTTTTCGTCTCTGCCTGCAGTCCAGGCCCTGAAAGACCGAAAAACTCTGAGCTGGCCCTGTAGTAAAGGGTCTGGTAGGTGATAGTTTCCAAAAGCAATGAAATTGGTGGTGTGTGTGTGACTCTTTGAGGTTTCAAGGTTCTGAATTTCAGAAATATAAGATGAGACAGATTTGCTTGATTTGCGGACATTGTCAGATGTCAGATGTGGCCACCAAGAAGCAGCATGATTGGTAAGGATTTGTAGCTTCTTTCATTACTTAAGAATTACGTTACCATACTGTTGTCCCCAAAGAATGCCATTGATGATGATTGGACTAGAAGTGTCCTCAAACAGCTGCCAAAATTCAAGGTGAAGGGGAGAAATTTAAAAGCAAAATGATAACAGCTTTAATCAACCAGGGGCCACAGCCAGCCATTGCATTGCAGAGAGGAAAGATTAACATCTGCAAGACCTCGGAAAGGAGGGATGACAGAGGGAGGAGTTGAGGCAACACAGGAAGAGGTCGAAGGGTTGATAATTAAGAGGTTTGAATGATAAAGGGAGGTGGGTTTGGATGATAAAGGGAAGGTCGGGATGACAAATGGAGGGGATAATGAGATGACATAGAGCAGAGATCATCAAATCTAGACCTTGGATCCAGGTTCCAGCCTGGGATTTTAAAATGGCTGTGGCTGACATAGCCATTAGGGGAACATCACCTCGAAAGGGCAAGGTGATGTCACTGTGTTGGGAAATAGTGCCATGCTCCAATCCCAAACTTGGGAGCCTAAACTCGAACCAGCAGTAACCACAGGTATGGCAAGATCCTCATCTATTCTACAGAGTCCAGGCACACTCTTAAAATGAAAGGTATAGCTTATTTGAGTGATACCATCTTTTTTGTTTGTTTGTTTGTTTAAGAAATGCATGTGTGAAGAACATTTAAAAGGTTTCAAAATCCACCACACTTAAGGTTCTTTACCAATTTAAACATATTAGCAAAAATGGCTATTTATGGAACCAAAAGTGTTTTTCTATAGCTTCATTCAAAGAACCTTCTGTAGCACCTTTATTTTTGAGAGTGTATATAACGCTGGACAGGCACAAAAGACAGAAAGCCACATTGGGACCAATATTGGGCTAAATGGGTATGGACACTTTTTGAAGAAGATCCGACCAAAATGGCACTAATACTAGTAGGACTAGTGACAAAGGATTTCAACCAAGATGGGGATTGAGGCATTTTGTGGAGGGAAGTACGTACAGTTGGGCATACGTTGTTATTGGAGGCAATGATTTGCTGGATTGTTTGCTGGATTCTCCTGCAGACCAGACCAGACCAGACCAGCTGCTCACCTTATTATTATTATTATTATTATGTAGCATAATGACACTTCATTGGTGATCATTTAAAATTCAATCTATAGTTTGATCAGAGGAGGATGGGTCCCCTTTGTGAGTCTTGGTTCCTCCCAAGGTTTCTTCCTCCAGCCTCGAGGGAGTTTTTCCTTGCCACTGTCGCCTTCGGCTTGTTTGCATTGGGCTTTGATTTAAATGTTCTGTTTTGAAACTGTGAAGCTGCTTTGTGACAACGTCAGTTGTAAAAAGCGCTATACAAATAAATTTGATTTGATTTGATTTGAATGATTCTGAGATTCATGATGAAGTATTAACACAGAAGTGTGAAGCTTGGTCAGTGCAAATATCTTGAAAATGCAGGGTTTTTGTCAGAGAAAACTGAAGGGGGAGAGGAGCATGTAAGATAACAATGGCCAGCTAGTGACTTCTAGCTGACATATGCCCATGATTGGTGTTTATGTGGCCCTTGTCTTGACATTCTTTTAGATTTTTTTCACCAATGTGGAACTGGTTGGATTCCCATTCACAAACAGTTCTGTGCTTTTCCACAAATATAAATTGGTTCCCGTACCAAATAAAGTAAATTTGTAAAACTGTAGCTTCTTTAGAGCAAACTGTGACATCATCTGTGGGCGTGTCAAGCTTCAACAGAGCACAGAACAGCAAATGAAGTGATATGGCGCACTGAAGTGGTTGTAGCATGTTATATAAATAAATAAAAGAAAATAAACCAGAAATTGCTCCTTTTCTTGTGTGTTTTCTGGACATGTGTTCAGCAAAGCACAATGCACATTGGCTATATTTCTCCTTTGTTCAAAAGCTCTACATGTGGGATGTGGACCAGGGTTTGTGCTGGGTTGATGCCTAAGAGTTCTATTTATTGTTAGCAGCATGTATTGATGGACTATTCTGGAGAAGACAGAGTCAACAAGTCACAATTTAGGAGACAAACGTGTTTGCATTAATAGTTGCTTCCAACTCACTACTCCATTTAGAGACTGATGTAAAATGTTTGATGAAGTTTGTTCTTGTCTTTTCTTTAGGGATATCAAACCAGATAATATCCTGTTGGATGAACAAGGTAAGAACACTTTGTATGTGTGTGTTCATGCTGTGTATGCTTCCCTAGAATCTCAGCAGACATATGGAAGTGGTCCAAGGTGACGTGTAGGGGGTATGATCCTGCAGGCTGGCAGGAATTTCCACAGAAACACACTCTGTCGCTGTGCAGTAAGCTGGTGTCAGTGTCACACACCCCATAATACTTCAAAGACACAGGCTCAAGGACAAGCTGTTCCACTAAAACTAAAACAACCTACATTTTCTTTTCATTTAAAGTACGCAGGTGTATGAGGCCCATTCTCCTGGTTTTATTATTTACCCCCCTTTTCCCCTCATAGAGTTGAGAAAAAGAGCTTGGGCTCTATATTTTTTATCTCAGTAAAAGGGTCACTACATGGATTAGATGTCAGACACAAATTTAAGGTGTAAGAATTAATTATAGGAGAACAGTCTATGTCACAGAGATGAACCTCTGAATTCAGTAAATGGAGAAAAGAGTGAGGCACTTGTCAAATGCCTATAGATTGACTGTTCTGCTGAAGCTCTTCTTCACTGGTTATGTCACTCAGGTCATGCTCATCTTACCGACTTCAATATCGCAACCATTATCAAAGATGGAGAGAGAGCCACAGCTCTAGCTGGAACCAAGCCATATATGGGTAAGGATATCTGTCTTAGATGTGTCCCATATAGTTTGGGCACAGGAAAAGTGTTATTTGTTGCTATTAATAAATATCATTGTACATCACTGTGTATAAAAGTATGGCCTTATTAGGTGCTTTATAATTTTACATTTATCAAGTTAGGCAGTATGACTGCCACACAGCTTCAGGGTCCTGGGAGTGTAAGGCTCTCACACCCCCTGCCTATATTTTTTTTATCCAAGCAATTTAAATAACTGCAAATAAAACATTGCAAATATTGTTTTATATTTAATTTTACATTGTATTTTTATTATAGACAAAAGCATGCATGTTGTTATTTTTAGATTATGTTTTATGGAGATTTTCTGCCGTTCACAGCTCCTGAGATCTTCCAGTCATTCATGAATGGGGGGACTGGATATGCATTTGAAGTGGATTGGTGGTCACTAGGGGTGACCATTTTTGAGGTTCTGCGTGGATGGGTGAGTGTTTTTGCATGAGTATATGAAATTTAACATACATGGCTAAATTTAATTTATGATTCTCTATGTTTTGGCTGGGTTTTTTTGACATACATTTTACCCTCTCCCTCTTTCTCTTTCTTTTCCTCTTCTCTTCTCTTCTCTTCTCTTCTCTTGTCTTGTCTTCTCTTCTCTTCAGAGACCATATGACATCCATGCCAGTAACTCAGTTGAATCTCTGCTGCAGCTCTTCAGCACAGTCAGTGTGCAGTACTGCTCTTCCTGGGACAAAGACCTCATTTCCCTGCTGCGCAAGGTGAAAATGAAAGGATTGGTGTATGCTCATGAGAGAAGGAGAAGAGCCAGTGGGAAAAAGAGTCCAAGTTGGAGAGAGAGAGAGCCTTTTAGAGCTATTATTTTTCACTACAAAAAATTTGCAAACAATATTTATGAAAACGAAACAAAAATGCTTAAATGCAGTTCACATGAGACTGCCCTTACAAAAAAAAAAATAATAAATAAAAAAAACTTCCTCTCATACGTTTAAAGGTTTTGTACAGAATCTGACCCAGTCTATTAGGTGGCAGTATAATGGCTGATTCATAACATGAAACGTTTCATTGCTTCTTTAAGACTCATGGATACAGAAAGACTAAAGTTAAAATGAAATATTAAATTAAATTAAAAGTGTTAAGTAATGCATAAGCCAATTTTGGAACTGTGAATGAGATGCAAATATAAATAGAAAGGTGACACTGATCCAGATTTAAGAGATGGAGAGAAGAGAAAAAGAAATAATATTTGAAGTAAATAAGCAAAAGATGATTTTTTGAAGAATAAAGTTAAAGGGGAAAAAATCGTGTTTAAGATGGAGGACTGAGTGGAGTGTGAGGAACAGTGAGTGGGTTTGAAACTCACAGAGAGAGAGAGAGAGAGAGAGAGAGAGAAAAGCGAAGGAGGGATGTAATGTAATGTAGGAGGCAGCGAGAGAGGATGAAAGTATGCCTAATATATAATGAGAGGAATGGGATGGAAAGTGGCCAGACATGGTGAAATACCATATTAAAGTAGGATGTGAGAAGAGAGAGAACAGGATTGCAGTGGAAATGGAAGGGAGAGCCAGAGAAAGAGCCATAGAGAAGGGCAGAAATAAAATGAAAGAAGATAACGTCATGGGAAAAGAGGTTAGAATGAGATACAGAAGAGGAAGATAATAATAATTTTGTCTCTGCCTCTTTCTTGTACACACATGATCACACAAACATGTCACAGAAAGTCATGGGTTTATAAATGCTGACCGGGTCTGTCCTGGCACTCGTCTGGGGTGTTCATTAGTCTCATCCTGGGCTACACTGATTTATTACTCCTCTCTGAACTCCTCAGAGACAAATCCAGCGCTCTGGGTATAATACCACACCAGCATGCACAAAAATTCCACGGTTATGGTTTCCGTGACAACTTAGAATATCCCAATAGACAGCCAAGGGAATCTCGTCTCTGAGTTGTTGTCTCTCAATAAGCCTGGACAGCTGTCATACTTTTTCTAATTTTTTTTCTTTTTTTTAAGTCTATCAGACACTTAATAACCGAATACATTTTTATAATTGCTCCCCAGATAGATGAGCCTATGCTGTCTCTCAGCTCCCTCACTCCGCTGCCCTTATTTAAAACTAATTGGCCCTCAAGACTGCCTCACTAATACTAGCTCAACACTGCCCTCTGTGGATGCCAGGACTGATGACACTACATTTAATGTCTGAACTGGCAAGAATTTGTGTTTGTGTGTGTGCGTGTGTGCGTGTGTGTGTGTGTGTGTGTGTGTGTGTGTGTGTGCGTGTGTGTGTGCGTGTGCGTGTGTGTGTGTGGATTTGCATACCAAAAAAGACATGTAATCCTGAGAGAGAGGCTCTTAATCCATTTCTAGGAGAATGGTTTAGAACTCAGCTGTCCATACCTTTGCATACCTTACTTGCGTGCTATTGTATTTTTGTGTGAAGTTCTTTTGCAGGGATAAATTGTGTTTAAAAGGTGAGGTCTATCAAAGGTTTAATGATAGAAACATGTACAATGGCATTCATATACAGAATCAATATCAATATCTAATGGAGCCATTAGTCATTTTTATTTTTGATTTTTCTTGTGATTGGATAAAATACCATTATAATAATATCTAGTAGCCTGAACGTATCGGAAATACTTTATTTTAATCATGACCACCTCCATGAGTAGGACCTGCACATTAGAGACAAAAACTGGTTTATTCAGGGACTACAAACAGTTTGATTCTTCATCTCATGTGAGTTGCACTTAATTAGTTCAAAGTAATAATAAGTAATCACTTTCATAAATATTCGCTCTTATATCTTGGTGTTAAATATGATTGATTGTTTTGTTAAGGTCAATTGTATTTGTTGGGGCATAGTGGCGCAGCAGGTAGTGTCGCAGTCACACAGCTCCAAGGAACTGGACTTGGAGTCCAAAAACACCTTTTGATAGGTAGATTGGTGACTCCAAAATTGCCCCTGGCAAATGCATTCCTGCCTTGCGCCCAGTGATTCCAGGTAGGCTCTAGACCCACTGCAACCCTGAACAGGATAAGACAATGAATGAATGAATAAATTGTATTTGTGCTACCCAGACTGCATTTGGGGTAGGTGTACACTTGTATTCCTGTGTATGTTTTCTATGTAATAGAATAGAAAGTAAATTAATTTATGTAATCATGCTTGTTTTTCAGCTGTTGACAGTAAACCCAGAGCACCGGTTCTGCAGTCTGGCTCACATGCAGACAGCCCCATACCTCTCAGACATCAACTGGGATGCTGTCTATGGAAAGCAGACAGAGGCTGGATTTGTTCCCAATGTAGGAGCAGTTAAACACATTACACAGTACACAATGCACAATGTAAATCAAAGCTTGTTGTGCACAGACCACATCCTGTGTTCTTCCCAAGTTATAGATTTATGTTACAAATGTTGCTTCCGTTACTTACTGTTCTGTTTTCTCTGCCATATCTTTATGTGTGGGTGAAAACAGAAAGGCCGTCTGCATTGTGACCCTACCTTTGAGCTGGAAGAGATGATTTTAGAATCCCGCCCCCTTCACAAGAAGAAAAAGCGTCTGGCCAAGAACCGATCCAGAGATAACAGCAAAGATTCCCAGTCTGTGAGTTCACATGACCTCAGAGCTTTGTTTCTGTTGGAACAAAACCTTGTATCACCAAAATGGTACATTTAAAGTAACACTAGGTGGTATGTTTTTTACCTTATAAGGAACGCTACATAAGATTTTACAGCACCATCCTCAAATCAAAGGGGGGCTGGCTGCAGTGCAGGGAAGGGACTTGGTTTCTTTCCTACTGTCCTCCAGAATTTACATAGGGCAATTTCTGTAGTTTTAACCTAGAATAGAAATGATTTCAGGACAGTGCTGTAATAGTGAATAATGCTCTGCAACTGTAGGGGGAGCCCAAGAGCAAAAATACCAAATCTGATGATGCTGGCCCTGTGATGCACTGACACCCGTGAGTCCAATGATTCTGGGTAGGCAATAGACCCACCACAACCCTGCACAGTTACAGATAATAAATGCATATTAACTTTCAAAGGCTAATGCTACAGGTTACAGGTTTTTTGTTATTAAATTTGCTTCTTTAATTCTTTACATAAGACAACATTGTGCTGTGTTAAATCTGTTCTGTAATTTAATAATATATCTTCTGGTCAGAACTGGATTGGATTTGTGGTTGTTTTTCTTTAATATTTGAGCCAGCATTTTCTGAATGATAATGTGGGTACAGGATCATTGCCATCTTCATTCGGGTTCATGCATTTTTATTCTTGGATATATTCTTTACTACCTTTAAGTCTCAGAACTCTCTTGCCAGTGCAGTTTAACCTATTACAACCATGTCTGAAGACTGGAATTGAGTTATATTTATCCCTTATTTATGTTTTGCACTTGGGAGGAAATTAATTCTCTTTCAGTTTGATTGACAAACTTAATCCCTGGGCTGAGCAGAAGCTTGTAGGTTATCTTACTCAGAGTCCCTCACGTTATTGTAGACTGCTCCAAACTACACAGCAGTGAGATTACTGATTCTGGAGTGAAGCGCCTTCTCTACTGCCAGCCTCTTATGCAGATCCGCATGTTATTAAATGTAGTCTTTAGCAATGCCATTGCTGATTCTTAAGCTGGAGTTCAGTTAGCTTCACTAAAAAGAGGCTCCTCCGAGTCTGGAGCAGGAGCTGCATCCTCTATTATTACATGGATGATTAAATTATGAAGCTTTCAGTACTGTTTTCAAGCCCCTCAGCACTTTTTTTTTATATGAAGCAAAAAAATGTTCCCACCTGGAGCATCCAATCCCAGCAATCCCTGGTCTGAAGTAAAGCCAACTGCCTGAAGACCATTGGGAGAGAGCGCTGTGTAATCTGTATGTGTTGATTGTTTTTGTAACAAAGCCTCTGTATTATGTATGCAACTGACCCGTTGCTGCTCTTGTGCTTTTCCGTAGGAAAACGATTATCTACAGGAGTGCCTTGAAGTTGTGCAACAAGAGTTCATGATCTTCAACAGAGAAAAGTGAGTTAGCATATAATAAAATATATATTTAATATGCGGGTCCTTTTACTTTTGTAGTCAAATTACAATTGTCAGTTTTAATACTACATAGTGATAAAAATGGGACAATGTTTGTATTACAATTACAATTACAATTATATGTTAAAAAAATGCTTTAAATCTTTATATCTCTTACAAACTTGTACCCCTCATATAAGCAAGCCGAGTACATATTATATCATCAAACAATCTAATCAAGAAAGCCACCCTGTGGCCTGTTTTAGTGGTCTTTATTTATGACGTTTAATTTGTCTGTGAGGGTGGCATGGTGGTGCAGCAGGTAGTGTCACAGTCACACAGCTCCAGGGACCTGGAGGTTGTGGGTTCAAGTCCCATTCAGGGTGACTGTCTGTGAGGATTTTGGTGTTTCCGCACCCTGTAAAGGACTAGCACCCATTGATTCCGGGTAGGCTCCGGACCCACCACGACCCTGAACTGGATAAGCAGTTACAGACAATGAATGAATTTGTCTGTGTTTTATGTCAGCCCAAGATCTCTATTGCTCCCTGTCCAGGCTCATAGCAGGTATCTTTGTGAATGCATCACTAACTTATGGGTTAAATGGTTGAAAGTAATGGGAAAGTTGACACCAGGGGTTACCACATGGTGCTTTTCCACGCGTTTTGCACACTTAATGTGGAACATTTTAACACATTTCTGCAAAGCAATTTATGTTGTAACCAGAAAATTTCATTCCCTGCTGGAACCATAGAAGTGTTGGATTGTCAGCATGAACTGTGATGTTGTCGATGAACGTGTCAAGCTTAAAAAACTCCAGAAAGTCTCAAATATAATGTTAGCACAGTGGAGCCTTACAGTTCATTTACAACATGTTGTATAAATGACTGTATAAATGCTTTTTCCCGCTGTCCACAAGCTCAGGACAGCTCAGAACTCAACAAAATACACACAAATGTATCTCACACTGATCTGAACCAGCTTTAATGTCTGACCCTTTATCTACGGTTCTGGCACTGGCACTGAATTCAGCCACAGTGATGCTGGAACAGAGTGAATGTCCCTGGCTGATGAGGTATCCTTTTTTTCCCATCTAAACACCCGGAAACATGGGCAGGTTCACTAGCACAAAGGTTCCAAGAATCAGGAACAGAACCGTTCTTTTTCTGTAAAAGTGCTAGCACAGAGTGGGAGAGATCATCATATCACATTTGACAACAGCCCCCTGCCAGTAAAGTGCTATCTCAACAAGTTTATGGCACTTAGGATTCTCCTTCTTAAAGGGTCTATAAATCTCTGCACCATGCTACAACAGAAGAATCAGAAGTAAAGCTATTCATGCTGCAAGCTGGATTGTCAGGACCATGTGTCCTGGGCACACTGAAGACATTGATCAGTAACAGCCAAGGAAAACTGCTGTCATAGACAGAGAGCTAGGCAGACAGAAGTTTGACATCCCTTGTTTGCAGGACACACAGCTGGCAGAGTACAGTTCCATCAGCGAGGCCAGCTACATCATCTTTTGGCAAGGTCTGCATGATAAAAGACTAAACCAGAGGCATCAGTTAGACACCACCATCACCAGCCACGTGTGAAAGATGGGTGCATTTTCTATTCTGCTTAGTTACTATAGTGCAGACTCTGAAACTGACCACTCCCACATGGCTTACAGAGATGTGCAGTGAACTCAACTATAACAGAGCAAAGTTGTTGAAGAAAACCTATCCCAGCCAAGTGGTCCCACCTTCATAATGGCAATACCTTGAGCTACTCTACCCAGAATATCATCACTAGTCACTGAAGAGATAGATAAGCTGACAACATTGGAAGAGCAGAAAACCTGCCTTTCTACAATAAATCAACAAATTTGTTTGTCTTTGCTGGGAGTAAGGTTATTCCAAATTACATGTGATTTGCCAACATAGTAATTCTGTACAAGAACAAGGGCGACTGCAATAATTGCAGTAACTACAGTGGCCTCTTCCTTGTTAGCATTATGGTCATTTTAAAGCCCCCCCATTTTGTCCCTTACATACTGCATAAACCCAGAGACACACAGTTTTAGAGCTGGTAAAAGCACAGGGGACCTGATCATCTCAGTATGCCAGCTCTGCAAATAGTTTTGCAAATAGTGTTGCACTCTGTGCTACCTTGACTTAAAAAAAGCTTTCAAAATCTTCAACATTTTCTTCTTACATATTTCTTCAGTACATATTTAGCACCTAAAGTCACAACAAGGCAGATTTCTGCAACTTCCTCATCTGAGAGATGCTGTTTGTGAATGGTGTAGCTCCACACAGAAGCTCAACTGCAATACTTCACTGACCGCACTTCTATCAGCCTGAAGAAGACCCACATCCAAGCACATGACACAAACTTCCAGCTTGGCATTACATTCATTTCCCAGACCCTCAGGTTGGTGGACTGCTTTAACTACCTTGCTTTCACAATATCCACCTTCTTATCCATGGACACAATGTTTGACCACCTGATCACCCAGTCAGCAGCCACTCATTTCCAGCAGAACAAGACAGTGTGGAGCAATAGCCACCTGACTGAAAACAACAAGATGCAGGTATACCAGGCCTGCATTCTCAGCATACTCCTCTAGTGAAGCAATTCAATTGCTGCCTCCAAGACAGGGGGTGTGATATTTGAATAGGGCAAATGGATCACTGGGCTGAGTACTAACTTGAGCTGTACTCTACCTAAAATGTCATCACTAGCACAATCCTGACTGCCATCCTAGATCTACCAATCATTGTAGGGCTAAAGTTCAGCAAAGCTATGATTGCCTAGCTTGTGAGGAGGCTCCAGTGGCATTACTACTGAGGTCCTTACCTTCACTAAGAGAAGGTCTGTGTCCAACATTACATGTGACATGCCAACATAGTCACTCAGTACAAGAACAAGTATAATCACAGCGACAGCAACAAATACATTGTCCTTATTAGCAGGGGATGTGCCTACCTTACAGCAAGTTATGCAGTAATGGTTTGTCCTCTGCACACTTCAGACTGTATTGACACAAACAACAGGTAGGCCATTGAATAACAACAAGCAGCTTGTAGAACCTAAGTCCATACTTGCCACCAAGCTGGCTACCAAAAATGTTGAGTAACAACAAACAATCTCTGTCCCACCTGTCTCCAGCTACTTGTCACAACAGTCAGCATGCATAGCACTGTAGAAAGTGCTTCAGTAGATAGTGACCGATCCTCTACTGATCATTTTTTGAGATGCTACATGCCTTCACTTAGAATTAAGAGCTGATTATTTTTCCTGCATAATCCGCCCTCTCACACACATGCTATTTTTTAGCTGTAATTTGTGTTTCATATCACTTACTCTATTTTTAGAGCTCCTACATTTTTATGGCCTTTTATCCCTGGCCTGTAACTAATTGCCACTGCATCACCAAACGCTTTTGCCACTGTCTCTGTGCCTCTGTGTGTGTTGGGGCTGGGATTTCAGGTGATTTCATCCCTGTTTGGCTACTCAGGGTGTTTGTTTTTTCAAATCGTTGTGGACCATACAAATGAGCCAGGGTTTGTCATGCTTGCACAGCTTATATATGGTCAGATAAGACTGCTGACACGCTGACACTATGCAAACAATGATAGCTCATATTCATAAAGAAAACATGCCTAGTTCTTCTTTTTTTTTTGTAAGAACATGCTAAAAACACAATAATTATTTATGCTGACGAGTGAGTAAGAAATATGCTCAATGTAGACTACAATGCATTAAAACCCATTAGACTGCAATACAGTTAATATTGCACTGACTCTGTACTTGGTTTTCCACACTGTCTGCAGATTCTGCACAAAGGGAATCTATGGTGCTAAAATAACTGTTTCTTTTTGACTCAATATTCTTTCCATTCTCTACAGTTGCGAAGCTGCTGTTGGTCATATACAACCCCTCCCACCACCTTTATGATTTGTATACAGTCAGAGGAGCAGTTAATTTAGGGACTGCTCCATCCTTGCTGCAGTGAAGAGTGCTACAGGAGGTTTTTCATCCCCACCTCCATTACACTGTACAATTCTACACTATGCAGGAGGAATTAGAGCCATAATTATTTTTGCATTACAATTCAGTGCTCCTCTGAGAGAGTGAACTACTGCAGTATTGACTTATTTATTTGCATTATGCTTTATTTTAGTGTATCTCAGTCACTTGTATTAGTTAATTACTGTGCTTTATATAGTTCTCGCGTTGCCAGTTAATTTTAGATATATGTCATAGTTTCACTTTAATTAAATATTGCACTATATCCAGTTCTAGCATTGCTAGTTAGATATGGCATTGTCTCATTTTGTTTAGTGTTATTAGAGTTATTGCTGTAGTGTCCTGTTAACTTGAGTGTTTTTATGTTTGTAGTGTTTCTAAAAAAAAAATATCCCTAGGGATCAATTAAGATATCTATGTGTCTAGTGTCGGGCGGCACGGTGGCGCAGCAGGTAGTGTCGCAGTCACACAGCTCCAAGGGCCTGGAGGTTGTGGGTTCAATTCCCTGTCTGTGAGGAGTTTGTGTTCTCCCCGTGTCCGCGTGGGTTTCCTCCCGGTGCTCCGGTTTCCTCCCACAGTCCAAAAACACACGTTGCAGGTGGATTGGCGACTCGAAAGTGTCTGTAGGTGTGAGTGTGTGAGTGAATGTGTGTGTGTCTGTGTTGCCCTGTGAAGGACTGGCGTCCCCTCCAGGGTGTATTCCCGCCTTGCGCCCGATGATTCCAGGTAGGCTCTGGACCCCCCGCGACCCTAAAATTGGATAAGCGGTTACAGATAATGGATGGATGGATGTGTCTAGTGTCCAACTGTCTAATCTGTCCAAACTAATTAACTATACATCCATTCATTGTCTGTAAAGGCTTATCCAGTTCAGGGTCACTGTGGGTCCTGAGCCATTGGGTGCAAGTAAGGAACACACCCTGGAGGGGGCGCCAGTCCTTCACAGGGCGGCGCACACACACTCACACATTCACTCACACCTATGGACACATTTGAGTCACCAATCCACCTACCACGGGGAGAACCAAACTCCTCACAGACAGTCACCCTGAGCGGGATTGAACCCACAACCTCCAGGTCCTTGGAGCTGTGTGACTACCTGCTGTGTCATCATGCCACCCCTAATTAACAATTGGCATTACAGAAATGTATCTTTTTTTTATCTATCCAACCTATCGCTCATTTTGGCCTAGCCAATTTGCCCTCCATGACGGGTAAGGTCTATTTAATTACATTAAGCATGATGCAAAAGTAAGAAGTTGTTGCAAAATGGTACAACCAAAAAAAACCAGACTTATGAGCAAATATGCAAGATATTACTTATTTATTAACACTTAATAAAGAAGTATTTTAAGATATATTTTCAAGATATATTATTTATATTTAAAGATAAATGTTTTATGTTTTATCAAGTGTCCATTTGTCACAAAAGGTTCTTTCTTATAGTGTGTAGAGGAGGCTTGTGCTTGTCTTTATTGATTAACAGACACTGTGAGATAAAGGACAAAGTGGCAATCAGAAAAGACAGAAAATAATTTCACTATTGTGATCATCTACTTATATGTAGTGTACAATATACATATACTTCGGGGCTTTTGGCAGAACATCTCAGACTGAAATTTTGGCTACTCAAAAGTGTCCATAGTTGTGTGTTAGTGAATGAATGTGTGAGTGTGTGATGCCCTGCCGTGCACCAGTGATTCCATGTAGGCTCCGGACCCACCATGGCCCTGAACTGAAAAAGCTTTTACTGAAAATGAATGAATGAATGAATGAATGAATCAATCAATGATTGATTGGAAAGCAATTGCCATGTACTGACACTAGTTGATGTTATGAATGCACTAAAATGTGATCACTTGATTTTCAGAGCATTTTGTAATTCCATGTTGTTAACATGTAAATAATATGCACCTCTATAATTAATTAGTCATTAATGACCATTCCCATTTTTCTGCTTTTCTGTGTTTGGCAGGTTAAAGAGGAGGCAGGAGGAAGGCTGCATGGGTGGAGAGGGGGAAGGAGCAGAAGGAGAAGGGGAAGTAGAAGGCGACCCTGACAGAGAAGGGGAGGAGGCAGAAGGAGGCACAGAGGACGAAGAAACGGAGGCAGAACCTGAGACCTCCAAGTTGAGCATGTGTGGCTCGGTCTGCTCATCCCCGGGCAGCTCTTAGCACCTCCTGCTTGTCTCTCAGACATCAGTGCACTTACCATGCCTTTAAAGCTCCTCAGTGCAGCTCTCTGACTGCATACAACACAGAGAGACGGCATTAGAGCCAGAAACGGCTCCTTACTCCTTCCCAAGTAGCATTTACCTCAGTACGGTTTGGGTTATGCCTGTATGAGTGGCAACATGTCCTCTTTCTCTTTCTCTCTCTACATGACCCCTAGAGTAAGCTTAAATTCTATGCAACATAACTGTACAGCATGATGTAAAGTAGACATTTTAGAGGTAACAAAACTGCACAGATGCTGCCTGAGAAATCCATGATGACACCCAGAGCAACAGGACTCTGCTGCATGAGTGTTCACATGACAAGGGCAGCACCATAAGGATGAGCAAATGCTGTTTTTCTGCAGAGAGAGTGGTTAATTATTGAATAGGTGAAAGCTCTTGAACTTTAGACTTAGCTTTGTTGGCTTTTTCAGCTCATGCCGCAAAAAGCAGGTTACCACTTACTAAAGGTTCTGCATTCATTTCTATAGAGGCAATAGTGTTTTAACAGGTTAAAGGGCAAAATGCTTGGCACTCGGAAAGTATCACATCTACGTCGCCTGCCATGTCTCTAATGTTTTTGACACGTTTATTGCAAGCAAAATGTGATTCTTGTTGCGATATTTTTAAGAAACTAAACACAGAACTTAAGATTCATTTTCTAAAACCTTGCATCAGTATCTATTATGATGTTAATATGAATTAATATTTTTTGTAACTCTCTGTAAGCTTGCTGCTTCTTGCCAGAACTCTCTCCGCCAGTGACCTTTTGCCAAATCAGTTTGTGTTTCTCCCTCTGGCTGTTAAAGTTAAGATCCTTCATCTTGATGATCTGGTGTTCAAATGTAGAGAATGCATCGGTGTAGATAATACCACAGTATGCTTGCAGTATGTACCCTAATAACCTTCCATTTCTGCTGCTTATCAACTGATAATTACTCATCCTGGGGTGTAGGCTTAATTTACCTCTATAGGACTCGATTTTAATATTCTATTTAATTAAGTTAATTGAGAATACGTTTGACAGTATGCCTTTTTATGGAATGGGAACTATGTTATTGCTGTTAATGTGGGTTAAGCATTCCCCCTAGTGGACAAGACGGGGATTTTCTTTAGACTAACGTTCTCATAGTTTGTGAATATGACAGTCGTTGTTTTAAGGTGGTGCAATTCATTTCAGTTGTGACATGTGGGAACATGTAGCATTCTCCACCTTAAATCAATAGCGTCTATTTCTGTAAAACGTGTATATAGCTAAAAGCAAAACATTTTCTCCACAGTTTTATGTGGAAGCGCTTACCTGATCTAACAAGCATAAATTAATACACAGAGAAAAAAATAGTAAAATAAACAAATGGCACTTTATGACGCAATGTCTTCATACAGTGACATTTAAATTAGATTCCCAAGTGTGCAGGCACAACTTGTAGGCAAATACGCCAAAGCTTTTGTACCATTTGCATAACCATTTCTAAAAAAAAGAAAGAAAAAAAAAAGAAAAAAGAAAGAGTGCCTGTGTGTCTTTGCATTTGTGTTTGATGTATGTTTGTGTCTGTTTTATTTTGTGAGTTTGTGTGTGTGTGTTTGTGTGTGTGTGTGTGTGTGTGTTTGAGTGTATGTGTGGGGGTAAGTGTGTAAGTAGTACATAGGACCAATGTAACATTTGTAAACAAGCATTTATTGTAGTTAAGTGAAAACATGGAATGTTTATGAAGTTAAACATATTGTTAGCCTCAAGTGAATATTAATGGGGGAAAATCACTGTAATTTGGTTTAAGAAATGACTGTTCTGAGACCATAGAATACTAAATAAATATCTGAATTTTTGCATGTACCAATATTTACAATGGGATCTTGCGGAAGGGCAAAAAGCTGTGGGTTCTTCCTATGTCTTTGCTACTGTGTTAAAAACGTACTGTTAATCACTGGGATGATTGCACCACTACTCTCCTCTCGTTTTCCATAATCTAGGACTGCTTTATCAGTTGAAGATATTGGAGTGTACAAAGCAAAGCATTGCCTCCAAATAAATATGGATGGCACAATATGTATGAATAGATATTATTTAACTTTTGGTATCCAATAGATTGTTTTCATGATACTGAATATATTAATAAAATGTTTAAGTGCATTGGCTCTGTCTATTCACATAGTAAATTAATATTTACATTGACAAACCATATGTTGTGTATATAGAATGTAAAATGCAGAATGACATATATTCTGAACCATTTTAGAGACACAGACATGGTGTAAATAGTTGTTAAATATTCAATGTCAAGTTGAACATTAGTGGAAAGCAACTGTAGGTTTTTTTTCTTTCTTTCTTTAATGTTTCTACAAATCAGTACAGTTGTCTTTAGTAGTCTGTGCACTCTCTCTCTCTCTCTGGAGAAACTGAAGAATGCTATAACTGTGACATTTGTGAGCCAGCTGAGCAGCTGGTACTTAGTTTTATCAGAAGGAGGGAGGAACCCTGCTAAGGAGAAGACAAGTGATTATATTGATGAAGGCCCTTCTCCTCAGCTTACTAAACAGACCTGAATCTCACATTGAGTCTCTTGTCAGCACTGCAGGTAAGCTGATTGGGGAAAAGACAGTAGCATGCTAATACAACACTACTTTTAAACACCCACAGTGTGTTTAAGCAATAATATCAATAATATGATATGATAATATGAATTTTTATTGTATTATTGCACTTAATGTTAGGATTTAAAATAAATGGGACAGAAAAAAGAATTGTTTGTTTATCAACATTCCACAAGAAATAATAGTTCCATTCCTTAACAAATTCACTATTTTTGAACTGATTCCAAACCTGGGTGCTACCCAGCAAACTAGCCTGTTTGCACCATTTTTTAATGGGAACCAAAGCTGTGTCACTTCAAAAAGCTGCTTTTGGAGTATGGCTCCATCCTGCTGAGATTGTGAACTAGAGGAAAAGTTAAAAATGCACCTTATGTTAAGCTGATCATAGCTCAAAAAAAAAAAAACACACAGATGAAGCATATACCTGTTTTTATTTCCTAATGTTTTTGGGGTTTTTTTTTAAATCAAAATGCATATAACAAGTAAACTGCACGCTAACTCTGTCCAAAATTAGGCACGTGAATGAAAACCAAACAGGTGGACATTGTTTGAAAAACTCTAGGCACCCCACCCCACTGTTTTCTCATTGCTAGGTTACATGTGTATGTGGTGGAGTAATACATAAAAAGTGTATGTCATAGAGATATTACCATGTAGAAATGGCACTCCTACAACGTCTCTCAGCCACATAGCGGGGTTGAAACTGCTTGTGGTATAGTAGTTGATATAATATGATGGGTTCTTTTTGGGATAATTGACCTGTTAGTGAAAAAAATGTAATTATGGCAAACAAATGAAAAATATAGTCCCACTACAACTTTCCATTTATCTGTTTGTCTCTATTTCTCTACCACTCTCTCTCTCATCTGTGGACTGGGACTGATCTCCTCCATTATGTCCACTGTGGATGCAGCACTATTAGAGTTCAGTAAAAGGCTCCAGTCAGGGCTCTGTATGTCAGCCAGAAGACCAGCCAGGTCCTCCTCCAGCTTCTGCACTGTGTCTTCTACCCTCTGAGGAAAAACACACAGAGACAGAACAACAGACAAAGCTTTAGTCAAGTTGAGTGACTGTATGACAATAAACAGTTAAAATAGCAAAGTTACAGTAAAGCAAAAAAAAAAACACCATAAAATGAGAAGGAGGCTGGAGTGATGGTTTAGAGGTGGATTTGGGGATAGATTTTAAAATCATGGTAGGTCTTAACTTGCATGTGTTAGCATGCAACAAACATGTTAAATTGGTATTAAATTGTTTATTCTTATCATGCAAATAAACCCAAGCTATTGACATAGTGGCATTTGAACAGATCAAAATATCTCAACAGCAACGGCACATTTTGATGTCTTCAAAAATACCTGGAATCATTTCACACCCATGGACAATTTTGCATGGTTTATCAGCCTACTAGCATCTGTTTTGAATTGTGGGTGCAAATTGGAGCACCCATGCAAAATTGGGCAGAACAAATCAAACTCCTCCCAGACAGTGACTTGAGGGATCACCTGAATCCAGGATTTTCAATATTTTACTTAATTTTTAATAATAATAAAAATATAATATAATAATAATAATAATAAATAACTTGATATGAGAGCCAGTTTGTTGGGTTGTGCTTAGATTTGTTTTTGTTAGTCAGCCACATTTCCATGATCCTATCTCGATATAACTTTTGAGTTCATCTTTGATAGTCTCTGTACTCCTAGTCTAGATATAGTAACTTGTTCAAAACTGGCAGCTTTCCAGAGTATATAATTACACCCATATGTATGATTTCACTAATCATTATAATTTGTAATATTTTTTTTTTTTTGCTTGGCTACTTTTACATTTAATTGAATTATATGTTATTTTGCTCAAGATACAATACTTTTACACATGTAATTAGGCCACTCTACACACATCTTGTTATAATGTTAAAAGTTTACCTTTTCCATTTTGTCCAGTCTGTTGCTGAGCATGTTCTGGTTGTGACATGCCACTGTGCTTGGGTCTTTCAAAACTGGCTCTGAATCAGACACTGTGGTACAAAACACAGAATGTACTATCATTTCTTACATGTTATAAAGAAACAGTTAATTGGAGAAAAAGGCTAAAGTCAACTTTAGGTACTTTTACTATGTATACTGATTTTTATTTATAACAAGAAGTTTGAGGGAAAAATGTGACCTCAGAGATTTTCACAGTGGTAATGGATTTAGGTGTTATCTGGGTGGATTAAATTACCTTTATAATTGCTGATCTCCAGAGATTTTTATGCAGAACAGTCAGAATAATGCAATAAAGAAAAAAAAATCTCAATTTCTCTTCAGGCACACAGATGGCAGTGTTAGAACATGGTGCCAAAATTATAAATCCATGAACACAACCTGCCTTGTGTCAATGGACCAGGCTGTTGCAGTTGACGTAATGACGTGTTGAAAGTTTTCTTAGGACACTGTGGGTCTGATAATGCCAATTAATCATCTCTTGACAGCCTCAGCCTTCTTGAGTTCTGTTGCTGACCATGCACATCCCTTCATTCACTCCCAAAATTAACTTATCTTCAGATGGCTACTTCCAGCATAATAATACTCCATGTCACAAACAAACTTAATCACAAACATGTTTCTTGAACATGAAAATGGTGAGGCTAATGTGGCTCTAAACGCCTATGCCCAGTACAGTTTTGATAGTAATGCAAAAGATGATGGATTTGCAAAGTATGTGAAGTCCTCTTTTGGAGCAACAATTTTTTATGTTATTAATGTGGAAAATTGCTTTGAACTTTCAGCTCTGAAAATAATGTTAGAAAAAAGGCAGTCATTACCACAGAAGGAATTTACAAACCACCCTTAAATAGTTCATTCGTTTATTCATTGTCCATAACCGCTTGTCCAATTCAGGGTCGCGGAGTGTCTGGAGCCTACCCGCAATCACTGGGCACAAGGCCCCTTAAGTAGTTAATTATTGTAACACAGACTCAATAATTTAGTGTAATTTTCACTTAAAGGCATGTGATCACCTGAGAGAACCATTTAATAATTTATGTCTCTCACTATTAATCACTGATCCAATTAGCCTCTTCTTAAAAATCTCTGTAACTCTGAATGCCTTAGTATTTACTTTTTTAACAGATGTCATACGATAACTTCATTAGATGTTTTTGATTTTGGTGTCAGAGATCATTTGCATGCATCAGGAACACTAGAGTAATTTTTCAGTTCCTAAACATTTTATGCAATATTGGCTTTGACACACTTGTAAATTCAGATAAAAACATGGCTTTTTCTTCTTTTTTTTTAAAGGCAGTTTGTTTCCTTTGCAGAGTTGAAAACAAATGGAAATGACATTCTTTTCAGTCCTAGATTATACTTATGATACACAGAAATTCAAATTACTTCAGAGGATTAAACACCTCAGAGCCCACCACACTACAATTCTGGTGTTCTGGTTTTGTAATAAGTGGATCAGACACAAATCACTGGACTTTCAATGTATGTACTTGCTTTAATGGGAAGGTCTTTAGCTCATGGTTGTTTTGAAAAGGGATTACACACCAGTCATTAAAAAATATAATAATAGTAATAATATAATAATAATAATAATAATTATAATATATGGACATTCTTGACTCATGCGTTTCATAAATTATTATTTCCACACATTCACAACCACTCCTCAGTTTAACCTAAGACAAAATTTGCTGAGCGATGGGTTTGGCTCACATTGTTAAATCCCCTCAGATGCACAGCAAACTTTTTTTTTTCGACTGGAGGATTTAGCATGAATTTTGATGCTGGCATAATTTATCATTAAAACAAATGTGCCTCACTTATGGTTTTGATAGATTCAAATATCAATCTCTTACTTGTGAGAAATGTCTGATGAATATAAGCTGTGTATGTGCTCAAAACTGCTGTAGGTTTTCTCTTGTAAACACAGCAGGAGAAGCGTGTTTACGTAGCCAAGCCCAGTCTCTGTGCCACTGCATTCCAAAACATTACTGTGTAGCAGAGCTGTCTTCAGAAAACTCACACACACTCAAATATTCACAACTGACCTGAGACTACTGGTTTAGATTCCACTTTTCGCATGGCTTTGTAAAAGCAAGTTATCAGTCATTTAATATTTAATATTTCATCTAGTTCTCCTGTGCTCATAACACCAATATTTATTTTGATTCTACAATGTCGTCCGGCATATTTTTCTCGTAAAGTTATATGCATCTAACACACACAGATAAGCCACAGCTGTAAAAAGACTGACGGGAGATGTGAATAACATGACAACTGACAAATGTCTTGGTTAGAAATGTAGTAGAAGTGAAAAACTGACAAATTATCTGATATACTTTGGCATCTCCAAAACTGAAGTCCTTCATGAGAGCTTTTGGTTTGTAGTGGTTATAACCTACCAAAAGTGTTCAAAGGAAGAAAACCAGTAAACTATCAACAAGGCCATAGGCACACAAGGCTCATTAATGTGCATGGGGTACAAAGGCTAGCTCATCCCTCTGACGACTAATTTAGCATATATTGCTTAATGCTTCTTTAATATTGGGTTAAGGTAGAATGGTGCCATAACATACAGTGTAGCACAAATTATTGTGTATGTGGCTGCTTAATTGCTAATTGGTCAAATATCCCTTGCTGTTTAGACACTTATATTAGGTACATGAGCATCAGAACTAGAACATGGGGCAGCAAGAGGTGGCCTGGTCTCATTAATCTCATTTTATTTTACCTCATATGGATGAGCACATGAAATTATATGATGTTAAGAGATGGCACCAGGATGGACTATGGAACGTGTGAGAGCCGGCTGTTATAACGTGACAACCTGGGCAATGTTCTACTGAGCTCCAAGTTAGGTGTTACCTTGACAAGTACTACCTACCTAAACATTGGTACACAAAGTAAAGCCCAACAAATCTTCAGGAACGGTTTGAGGAAAATGAAAAAAAGTGTTTTAGAAGTGATTTAGCTTTCAAATTTCATTCATTGTCTGTAACCACTTATCCAATTCAGGGTCGTGAGTGCGAAGCCTACACGGAATCACTTGGTGAAAGGCAGGAACACATACTGGAAGGGGCACCAGTCTTTTGCAGGATGGAGACCCCTACTTACAGGTCATAAATAATCTGCTATTTATGTCCTGTGCAAAATACAGCAGGACTCCTTCAGAGGTCTAGTTAAAGACCAGTTTCAACAGGTGAGATCTGTTTTGGTGGCCCCAAAATATTAGGCATGTTTTAATGTAACTGATCATTGTTAATCTTCAGAAGAAATGAAGTATTTCCTGCTTATATAGATGAATTCATTTATTCTATGTCTGTCACCATTTCGCAGGACCACACACACCCACTCACACCTATGGACACTGTTTGAGTAGCCAATCCACCTACTAACTTTTTGGATCATGGGAGGAAACCGGAACACTTGGAGGAAATATACTCCTCAGTCACCTGGAGTGGGACTCAAACCCACAACCCCAGGACCTGTGTGAGAGTGACACTACCTGTTGCACCACCATCAGGGTTCATACACACTTTTTTACCAACAACATTCCATGCCTTTGAGGCAAATTTTCCTAACCATACATTCTCTGAAACTTCTGGGTAGACATGAAAATTAAGATTAAAAAAAACATATTTTAACTAAAATTAATTACAAGCCATATGGTTTGGTTAAAAATATAAACATATATTGAAGTCACACTGATGCAGTTTTATACAAAATGTAATGTGTGAAACTCAGCCCTGCGTTACTCCACACAGGGAACTAACGTGAACTAACGTGAACTGACGTGACTGGTCTGCCAGAATATTAACATATTGTTTACCTAAAAGAGATCAATCTTAGTCTATATCTGAACCACCGGTCTTTAGAGATGTGACCAGACACTCCGTCCCACGAGAACGAGACGAGATTTTTAAATATTTTAAGAAAACTTCAAAGATGAAAAATGTTTGACAAAGTAAAAAATCGCTAACTCAACAGACAGGTTTCTCTCCTGTATGACTGAGTCTCTTGAGACTGAACAGTATAAGAACTATGCAGGAGTTTCTAGCTTTTAATTTACCTAACAGCGTGTGACTAACAGATCCACTCTCCACACATTGAGCATAAAAAACTAATATAAATACAACGTTATTGCCGTGGCTCTAGCAATTGACTGTGGAAGTTGAAGTCCAAAGGAATTTGTAAGTGTCTGTACTTTCGTCATTTACTTTACAACTGTCTTATGTAGAGAATCACGGGGTGCTTCAGGCGTTTTTGTGTAGTGCTTGTATTAGCCGCGGTGAACGGTATGATTTTCTCACAGCGCTAAACGGTTCGTGTCTTCACTCTGTTACCGTTTATTGTTTCCACCGAGAACCCCGACATTACACTGTCTGTTCACAAATATACATTGTAACGGACAAGATATTGCATTAGCTATACTTCTTCTGCTAAGAGCTGCTCTGACTGATGAGTTGTAGCCGCCATTGTTTGTATGTTGTCAGATCACTCTTACAAAGTTCTTACCACCCAACTGACCCCCCCCCCCCCCTCCAAACTTGACAAGAAATATCGCCACGTTTTAATAGATCTCTTTATACCCCTACCGGTATTTGAGAAGAAATGTCCATGACTTTACCAAAACCTTATGGAGTTATTTATTTTTCGAAATTTATCCAGACCTGGAAATTGCTATTTTTCCAGGTTTTTCATGACCGTACGAACCCCGCACCATGCCCTAAATATAGATTCAGATGGAGCTATATATTTCCTCAAATATACTTTCAAACGGGGCAGTGTAATTCAGCATAAAATTGCTGTCTTTACAGGTGTAGAAAACACATTCTTTACTTTTAATAGGAGGGTAACATCAGGAAGGACGTACAACCGAACAGACTTTGGAGCACATTTATATTAAGTTAATATAATAAGATTTTGTTATTCTTTTGGGTCAGTTTCTAATTATGAATTCATCAAGATATTTAGACAGGGACAGCTGAGAATTTTAAATGATGTGAACAAAATCAACAATAAAATTTTGATATAACATAGTGTTCTGAATGCAAACAAAGAATGCAATATTTTTTATTAATTCACATTCTTCTAATATATACAATGTACATATTTCAAATGGAATTATTTACCTCTAGTATTTTCAGATATATAGCTATATATATATACTATACAAAGCTACGTAGTTCCCCCATATACTTCCAGATAGAGACATATACTTCTGGCATATACCTCCAGTTGGAGCTAAGTACTTGGCTCCTATTCCTCACAACACCTCAAGGAGTTTATCTTTATCACTTTCACCTAGCTGACTTGTTCCAGCTCTCTGTTAAGCTTCCATGTGACTCTGTCTGCTGTAATTATGCACTATACAAGTAAAATAGAATTTTGAAAAATTAATTCAAAATTTTAATTAAAGTAAATAAAACCAATTATATAATAACTTATATTTTCTTAAATGTCATGTTTATTTATTTGAACATTTACAATTTGTGACTGTTTATTTAATATATTCATATGTATTTGTTTATATTTGTATTTTCTGCATTGTCCATTTATTTATTTCACTTTAACAAAATTTCCATAGAAGAGTACATGGCCAGTACACAGGGAGAACTGGACTGAAATCAGACTAACTACACCCAAGAAAACTACACTATGTAATTTACTTCTCCACATTTTACTTTTTATGTTTCCTCTGCGTCTCTGCTCACTGTGAAAGATTTCACTGGTGATTTATCCCTGCTGTTTCTCCTATGCTACTGTCCCATTGTGTAACTTAAGCACCATTAGCTCTTCACCGGGCCAGCCAAAGGTATCCAAGAACAAATCCAGTGAAATGACAAAGATAATTGAAGGACGCAGCACTATTTTACTCTAAAAATAACCATTAATTAGCTACTAAATAGCTAAATAGCACTAGCTGTGCTCTGGCAGTGTCTGAGCTCATGTGTATTGTATGCTTAAACCTATATGCACTAGTAGAACACAAATTCCAACCAAACATATATCTGCTAAATGCCATTCATGTAAATGTAAATGCTATTTTCATCTGTTCAGTTTGGGAATTATGAATTTAGAAAATGATAGAATTTAACAAAGACATGGAGCGTGGGTACCTTCATCTGGTGCATGGGACAGTAAACAAAATATCAATAGCACCAGATACTCTCTTTGACTACAGTCAAGCTTGGGGTAGGACAGTGCAAAGAGTAATCTCACACAAGAATTCTAGGGAACACAGATGATGGCATAAGCAGCTGAACAACAGACAAACAGAAATATGGTTATTTTTAAAGGAGCAATATGTAACATATTTTCTGTAATCCATCGCAAATGTCGTGATGTGTGACCATAGATTAAAGGAAACAGGCTAAGTTGAAGAACTGGCATCACTGAGAGCAGTGCTGAAGCCAGTATATTCTCAGATGCTGAGCTCTACTGGAATTCCAACCAGAGATTGTGCCTTCTGTCCAATCACATTACAGCCCCAATCCACCGTGTTGCCATGTACACGCAATAGCTGACACAAATGTCCATCTGCCATGAAATGACCAAGTGAACAGAGATAAAGTTTGATTTTAACAGATGTATAAAGCTTCAGCACCCTTCTAAAAATGTCCATGACCTAAGACAGAGTGAAGGGAGTGGAAATACTGGCCATGTGTTTGAAAGATGGAGGCAGCTTAGAAGCAGCAAGATCACAAGACATATCTAAAGTTGGCTAATTTTATCCTTAACAGGTAAGCAAGCCATTTCTAAAAAAATTATAGAAGTGCAAATCCTATGTATAGATGAAAGGTGTCAGCTTCATAGTTTGTGTGTTTTATATAAAGAAAGTGAGGGATAGCGACGACTGAAAAGTGTAAGGACTGTTTTTTTTTTGTGTTTTGTACAAAGAAGGTGAATAACAACATGATTAAAAAGTGTAAATACTACTTTCTTAGTTTTAAATTAATTGAGGCAGATTAATGCGTGTTTCTCTCTGGTGTGTGTGTGTGTTTTAAAAACATTAAACAGTAAAAGTTTTGTTTGTAAAGCCTTGCATATTTGACTATTTAAGGTAGAACAAAGATTTCAAGCTGTCAGAACCAATATAAGCATTTCACAAGGGTAGGTTGATGTTTTAGTCACATGGTGTACACTTGGTTGTGTATTTCATATGAACAAAATGTGAAATAAGAATAATTTCAAAATGTGTTTTGTTTATAAAACCTATCGCAATTTTTAGGTTTGCTTAGCAATCTATTTAACTTGGAACAAATTATTCAAGTAAAAATTGACATATTAAAGGTGGAACTAAATGTTTAAATACAAATTGTGAATAAGAAACAAGGATCTGCCTCCTAAAGTGACATTTATAGTTGAAGGGAAAAATGCTAACGCCAGCCTCATCTAGTCTAAATATTTAATGTAGATTTAGACAATAAAGGCTTGTAAATGACAGAAGCCGGTGTCTCATTCTATTTTTGCTGTTCACTTAAAAGGGACATCTACAAATGTGAGGAAATTATGTTCTCTCTGGTTTGTTTATGAGAAGTGCAGCATCTTTAAAGCTGAATCAATGTGTTTGAGGAGAGAAAATTATTTAACTTGTCTGTAAGTATTTATTCACTGTTTGAATTGCCACAGAAATCATTTGTAACTCGAGCTGTTTAATTTTGTAGAATTTGTTTACTTTTATTAAGATAACAATCGGGCAGCAGGAAGTGTCGCAGTCACACAGCTCCAGGGACCTGGAGGTTGTGGGTTCGATTCCCGCTCCGGGTGACTGTCTGTGAGGAGTCGGTGTGTTCTCCCCGTGTCCGCGTGGGTTTCCTCCGGGTGCTCCGGTTTTCTCCCACAGTCCAAAACACACGTTGCAGGTGGATTGGCGACTCAAAAGTGTCCGTAGGTGTGAGTGTGTGAGTGAATGTGTGTGTGTCTGTGTTGCCCTGTGAAGGACTGGCGTCCCCTCCAGGGTGTATTCCCGCCTTGCGCCCAATGATTCCAGGTAGGCTCTGGACCCCCCGCGACCCTAAATTGGATAAGCGGTTACAGATAATGGATGGATGGATGGAAGATAACCATCTCCTGGGTTCCTACTTAAATAGTCTGAAACAGCAAAATAAAAAAATCACTAATAAGACTAGTAAATTGGCCAATTTTAAAAGGAACTAATTGTTTGGATACAAAAATTGTGAATGAGATGCATTTATGGTGGAAGTGAAAATAAATAACACCAGCTTTGTCTAGTCTAAATATTGATGGATTTAGACAGTAAAGTCTTGTAAATTCATGGAAAATAGTGGCCGCTCGTTTAACGTTTTGCCTTCCTATAGCATATGTAGATGTTTTAGTGAAATTATGTATATTTTCTGTGTAATAGGTTGATTATGGCACATTCTTTTAGCTTTAATGGTTCTTAAACTAGTCTTGTGCTTGTTCGTGTAAGTCAGGGGTGTTTTTTCAAAGGGGGACAAACTGGATCATATCAAAATTCTTAAGGGCCAGTCTCTATTCATAAACTATTTATTATTCATAAATTATTTATAACAGTGTGTTTTAAATATGAAAAACACAAATTTACAAAGTTTATATTTAATTCATTTTAGAGCATTAACTGCAGGATATCAAAAGAGTGTAAAATCCAACATTTTACTGCAGATACTTCCCTCTCTCTTGAAATCGCCAGTTCTCACTGTCGACCTATTTATTTATTTATTTTGCTGCAGCCATCAACAAATGTCATTCTGTGAATTACTTTGCTGGCCCATAGAAATTAATGGTGTCTGACACTTTCTGAGTAGCCAATTCACCTATCAACGTGTGTTTTTTGAACCATGGGAGGAAACCAGAGCACCCAAAGGAAACCCACGTGGACACAGGGAGAACACACCAAACTCCTCACAGACAGTCACAGGGGATCGAACCCAAAACCCAGGACCCCGGAGCTGTGTGATTGCGACACCACCATGCCGTCTAAAATTAGTGAGACCAAAAAAAAAAAAAAAACCACTTGCGAGGGCCTGTTTTGGTGTAAAATTAAAATTAGACAGAGACACTGTGAAGATAAATTGGTCAGAAGAAAGTTCAGACTGTCACGCCTTCGTCCTGTCAGTTTGTTGTCCCCGCCATGTGCTTTATTTGCACATGGCTCTGTTTTGTTTATGTTCGAGTCTCCGCCTTTGTTCCGCCTCCTCGTCCGTGTCATGTGTTACCCGTCCTCGTTATCTGTCCAGGTGTGTCTCGTTTGTGTTGGTATTTAAGCTCTCTTGTCTCGTGTCCTGTTGGTCGTTCATTTCACATTCTCATTTCACCTTTGTTCAGTCACGTTGGTTCACCTTTCTCATGTCGGTCGTGTTTTCTTGTCTGTCCGTCTGTCTCCTCAGCTTCTCCCCGTCTCTTTTCCTTTATCGTTGTTTTCGCTGTTTGTCCGTCTGTCACGCTTACCCTGTCTAGTTCACCGTGTTTTATTTAGCTTGCTTTGCTCCGTTTGTTTTCGTTCTGTTTTAGTCTCGTTGTGTTGTTACATCCGTTATTAAATATACTGTGTTTTAGCGAGTGCGTCCGCCTCATTCAATCCGCCCCTCGCTCCTGACAGAATGTACGACCACCAGGACGCAGCTAGCACAGACTCTATGTTCGACAGGGCTGCGATGTGGAATAGCCGGCTCCGACAAATGCATGCCACAGTGGCTCAACGCCTTCGGGAGGAATCGATTCATGAGTCAATTCATGAGTCGAGTGATTGCTCCAGCGCGAGTCGTAGGAGCCGGCGGAAGAAGCGTGCTGGAGTTCCCCCCTCGCTGGAGGATTACCCCCTCAGGTCCGGGGAAATTTTTGGGGGGGCGTTAAGGGTAGGGGCTGTTAGCCTCACCTCCGTAACTCCGAGGTCTGAGGCTAACAGGGGCGCACCTCGAGGTGATCTGATGGGTGCGCCTGTGAAACCCCCTAAACCCTTTACAGCTCCAGCGCGAGCCCGGCGAGCAGCACGAACTCCTGTCCTCGAGAGCGCGGCTCCTCCTGCCGCGCCTGTCTTCGTTAACGCGGCTCCTCCTGCCGCGCCTGTCTTCGTTAACGCGGCTCCTCCTGCCGCGCCTGTCTTCGTTAACGCGGCGCCTCCTGCCGCGCCTGTCTTCGTTAACGCGGCGCCTCCTGCCGCGCCTGTCTTAGTTAACGCGGCGCCTCCAGCTGCGCCTGTCCTCGAGAGCGCGGCACCTCCAGCCGCGCCTATCTTCGTGAGCGCGACACGCGCCTCTCCAGTCTTCGTGGACGACGTCGCAGATTCATCTGCCTCCGTGGACGTCATCGCACGTTCTTCAGTCTTCATGGACGTCGCTGCAGGTTCCCCTGCCTCCGAGGACGACGTCGTTGCAGGCTCCCCTGCCTCCGAGGACGACGTCGTTGCAGGCTCCCCTGCCTCCGAGGACGACGTCGCTGCAGGCTCCCCTGCCTCCGAGGACGACGTCGCTGCAGGCTCCCCTGCCTCCGAGGACGACGTCGCTGCAGGCTCCCCTGCCTCCGAGGACGACGTCGCTGCAGGCTCCCCTGCCTCCGAGGACGACGTCGCTGCAGGCTCCCCTGCCTCCGAGGACGACGTCGCTGCAGGCTCCCCTGCCTCCGAGGACGACGTCGCTGCAGGCTCCCCTGCCTCCGAGGACGACGTCGCTGCAGGTTCCCCTGCCTCCGAGGAGGACGTTGCAGGTTCTCCTGTCTCAGTGATGGCGGCACCCGCCGCTCCAGTGTCCGTGATGGCGGCACCCGCCGCTCCTGTCTCGGTGATGGCGGCACCCGCCGCTCCAGTGTCCGTGATGGCGGCACCCGCCGCTCCAGTGTCCGTGATGGCGGCACCCGCCGCTCCAGTGTCCGTGATGGCGGCACCCGCCGCTCCAGTGTCCGTGATGGCGGCACCCGCCGCTCCAGTGTCCGTGATGGCGGCACCCGCCGCTCCTGTCCCGGTGATGGCGGCACCCGCCGCTCCAGTGTCCGTGACGGCGGCACCCGCCGCTCCAGTGTCCGTGACGGCGGCACCCGCCGCTCCTGTCCCCGTGACTATGGCGGCTCCCGCCGCTCCTGTCCCCGTGACTATGGCGGCTCCCGCCGCTCCTGTCCCCGTGACTATGGCGGCTCCCGCCGCTCCTGTCCCCGTGACTATGGCGGCTCCCGCCGCTCCTGTCCCCGTGACTATGGCGGCTCCCGCCGCTCCTGTCCCCGTGACTATGGCGGCACCCGCCGCTCCAGTCCCCGTGATGGCGGCACCCGCCGCTCCAGTCCCCGTGATGGCGGCACCCGCCGCTCCAGTGTCTGTGATGGCGGTACCCGCCGCTCCTGTCCCCGTGACTATGGCGGCTCCCGCCGCTCCTGTCCCCGTGACTATGGCGGCTCCCGCCGCTCCTGTCCCCGTGACTATGGCGGCTCCCGCCGCTCCTGTCCCCGTGACTATGGCGGCTCCCGCCGCTCCTGTCCCCGTGACTGTGGCTACGGCCTCTCCTGTCCCCGTGACTGTGGCTACGGCCTCTCCTGTCCCCGTGACTGTGGCTACGGCCTCTCCTGTACCCGTGACTGTGGCTACGGCCTCTCCTGTACCCGTGACTGTGGCTACGGCCTCTCCTGTACCCGTGACTGTGGCTACGGCCTCTCCTGTACCCGTGACTGTGGCTACGGCCGCTCCTGTCCCCGTGACTGTGGCTACGGCCTCCCCTGTCCATGTCCGTAGGTCGGCCCGAAGGACTTCAGGGCCGATCCCCAGAACTGTGCCCAGGCTGGTTCCTCAGACTGCCACACAGACATTAGCCAGTCCTGGGCACCCCCCTGTTACTTTGGTTCCATTGTCTGTCCCTGTCCTGGTTCCCGTCTCTGTCCTTGTCCCTGTACCCGTTTCTGCCTTTGTGTCTGTCCCGGTCCCTGTCACTGTGTTTGTGTCTGTCCCCCTGAATGTCTTGGTCCCTGTTCCCCTACCTAGTCCAGTCCAGTTTCCTGTGAGTCCTGTCCAGTTCCCTGTCAGCCCTGTCCAGTCTATGTTTCAACCCCCTGTCCAGTCTCAAGTCTCGTCTCCTCTCCAGTCCCCGTTTCAACCCTCGGTCCTGTCTCCATTCCAGTCCCCTGTCCTGTCTCCTGCCCATGTCCAGTCTTTGGTCCCCAAACATGTCCAGTCCCCTGTTAGTCCTGTCCAGGCCCCATTTCAACCCTCTGTCTCGTCTCCTGTCCAGTCCACTGTCCCCAAACATGTCAAGTCACGGTATCCATCCCGCGTTCAGTCACCTGTCCCGTCTCCTGTCCAGTCTCATGTCCAGTCCCCTGTTAGTCCTGTCCAGTCTCTGTTTCAGACCCCTGTCCAGTCTCATGTCCAGTCCCCTATTAGTCCTGTCCAGTCCCCGTTTCAACCCTCTGTCCTGTCTCATGTCCAGTCTCCGTATCCGTCTAGTGTCATGTCACCTGTCCTGTCTTCTGTCCAGTCACATACCCCTGTCCAGTCTAATGTTCCTATCCTGTCCAGTGTCTTGTCACCAGTCTCTGCTCCCGTCCAGTCCCAGCACCCGGTCCTGTCATCAGTCCCGTCTCCATTCCAGTCCCCTGTTCATGTCCAGTCTTCTGTCCCCAAATGTGTCCAGTCTCCGTATCCGTCCCACGTTCAGTCCCCTGTCTTGTCTCCAGTCCAGTCTCCCGTCAATTCCCATGTGTCCACTCCTGTCCTGTCCAGTCCGTTCTCGTCTCTTGTGGCCCCCCTTTGTCAGTCTCCTGTCATGTCCCATGTCCCGTCTAGTATATTCGGTCCTGTCGTGTCCCCAGCTCCTGTGTCTGTTCCCGTCCTGTCCTGAGTCCTGTCACCCGTTGGTTTGTTGTCCTGTCTTGTTTTCCGTGCCCTCTCCTGTGCCAGCTCCTGGGGGGTTTAGGAGTACGCGCCCAGGAGTTGCGCGTTCTTGGGGGGGGCATCTGTCACGCCTTCGTCCTGTCAGTTTGTTGTCCCCGCCATGTGCTTTATTTGCACATGGCTCTGTTTTGTTTATGTTCGAGTCTCCGCCTTTGTTCCGCCTCCTCGTCCGTGTCATGTGTTACCCGTCCTCGTTATCTGTCCAGGTGTGTCTCGTTTGTGTTGGTATTTAAGCTCTCTTGTCTCGTGTCCTGTTGGTCGTTCATTTCACATTCTCATTTCACCTTTGTTCAGTCACGTTGGTTCACCTTTCTCATGTCGGTCGTGTTTTCTTGTCTGTCCGTCTGTCTCCTCAGCTTCTCCCCGTCTCTTTTCCTTTATCGTTGTTTTCGCTGTTTGTCCGTCTGTCACGCTTACCCTGTCTAGTTCACCGTGTTTTATTTAGCTTGCTTTGCTCCGTTTGTTTTCGTTCTGTTTTAGTCTCGTTGTGTTGTTACATCCGTTATTAAATATACTGTGTTTTAGCGAGTGCGTCCGCCTCATTCAATCCGCCCCTCGCTCCTGACACAGACTGTATTTGTCCAGTTAAACACTGTGATATATCTCACTGTGAAAGTTTACTTTTACTGGGAAGCCTGTTGGTTTACTTCTGGCCTAGATTTATATTTCTGTGATCTGAAGTTTAAGACTGATTTTATGGGTCTGAATATTTTGAATGTGAATTTCTAACATCTGAATATTTCACCTCCTCAAATTTTCAATTTTATCAAATGCCATACAAATATAATTCAAATATAAAATATTCAGGCAAATATCATTCATTCATTCATTATCTGTAACCGCTTATCCAGTTCAGGGTTGCTGTGGGTCCAGAACCTACCTGGAATCATTGGGCAAAAGGCAGGAATACACACCGGAGGGGGCAACAGTCCTTCACAGGGTGATGCTCACACATTCACACCTATGGACACTTTTGAGTCGCCAATCCACCTTCCAACATGTGTTTTTGGACTGTTGGAGGAAACCTGAGCACCCAAAGGAAACCCACGCAGACACAGGGAGAACACACCAGACTCCTCACAGACAGTCACCCGGAGTGGGACAATAACCCACAACCCAGGATCCTGAAGCTGTGTGACTGAGACACTACCTGCTGCACCACGGTGCCGCCCATTCAGATGAATATAACTCAAATATTCAAAATTGATATTCAAATACTTAAGTCATTGATTTAGCAGCATAATTTGGTCTTATGTCATTGTATATCTTGTGTAATATAAAATCTTTCCTACGTCTCCTTATACATAGTGTGAGGCTATGAATTCTAGAATGAGGCTAGAAATTAATTTTTTGTTCATAGTGGAGGTCCTCTTAGTTGTGTTTGGGTTACCAACATATTTGTAATATTAGATATGTCAGCTTTCTATAAAACTTTCCCTCAATGAAGCATGGATATAGTTAGTTCCATGTTAGTAATACACAAGAACTGTCTAATATGACTATGTATATTGTAAGACATTTTCCCATAGAGCTGCACGTTGCTATACTTAGTAAAATAAACAATCTGAAATTCTTTTTCCAAGGGTCCTTCCACGACTGCTCTGTGCCAGACAGACATTGCACTTTCTCTGGACCTAGCAGGTTGTGGGCCCATGAGGTCCTTGCATGTTGCCACATTTGGCTGAACTCAAACAGGTTATAGGGGCTGCCTTGCCACCAAGTGTTCAAGAGCAAACACTACCCCAGGCCTCGATCCAGGACTAGGTCCAATGACAATTTTCTGGGCTGGGAGCACGAGTCCAATCATAAGGGTGCCTAACGACACATTTCCAGTGGTATCTGACTTGCTTTTGCTCTACTTGACTTTGTGGCTTTTGCATTATGTGAATTAGGTACCTGCCCAAATAGCACTAGGACATGGGTTAAATGTCATAACCTGGGCTTGACTTGGGTTATAGCATGTGTTGTATGGGCCTGACATGGGCCAACTCTCAGGAGTCAATCTTAACTTGGGTAATGGGACATGTTGTGTGGGCCAAGCATGGGCCAATGTCAACATCAGGCACATATAATGAGCTGTGGCACCCTGAGTCAACTCAACATGATTCCAAATGTGCCCCCTTGTGCCAAAGGTCAATGATAGAATTTTTGGTTGTGTTACCTGACAGGAGGGAAAATGTCTGGACAGACCTGGTAAGCTCAGAAGTTTAGTTAAGTGTCAGTTGGGAAAGAATAGCGAAGGTTTCTTTACAGAATTATTTCAAATTCCACCTCCCAGAAAGTTTCTCACATGTTCCACTAGAGGTGGAGGACATGGAGTCTGAATGGACCCTGTTCAAGACCTCATGGAAGCGGTTGCACATAGCTGTGGCCAAAAGCTCAGCTGGTTCCGGGAAATCTGGAGTTAGCTAAAGTATACTGGTGGGCAAGAAAGGTTGTGGCTTTGGCAGTTGTAGAAGAAAAAGTAGGTTCTAGAAGTGTCTCAACAGGAAGGAGAAACATTGAAAAGCCAGCATGCTGATCAGCACAATGTGAGGCCATGGTCATCTCCCAGAAAAGGATGGCATGCTCCCTCCAAATAACTGGAGAAAACTTACACTAAGTGTAGTTTAAATATCTTGGGGTCTTGTTAAAAAGTGGCTAGAAGAGAGATCATGATATCACCTATGGTTAAGTATGGCATCTACAGTAGTGCAGTAGTGGTGAAAGGAGGATCTAAGCTATAAAACAAGTAGCTGAAAGTAGCATTGAATTTCAAATGTCTCACTGGGCTCACTCTTTGTAATAGGATGAGGAGCACTGTGATCCCAGAGGAACTTGAAAGGAGAGTGTTGTGAGGAGCCATTTGAAGTTGTTTGGACATCTGATAAGGATGCTACTTGGTCATATACTGTTGGAGGTATACCAAGCAAAGCCAACTTGGAAGATGTCCTGAGGTAGACCCAGAACTGGCAGGAGGGATTTTCTCCCAGTTGGCCTGATAATGCCTGGATATCCTTCAAGAGGAGCTGGAAGAAGTGTCTGAGGCTACTTGGCTTGCCTTATTGCCATCATGACCCTGGACTTGACTAAGCCAAAGGAAAATAAGAAGATACAGAAGATGATATCAAGATAATAAAATTGTACAACTGAAATTAAGTTATATATTTGATATAGAATTACATAGAACACAAATTTACTTAAACTGTAAACCATAATGCGACTTGTTCACCACTGGTAGGTTTGACAAACCTGGCCATAAAGCATTTCATGAATTCCTCTTTTTACACCCAATGCTTATTTCCAATAGGGAATGTGAACATGAGGGACAGCTGAAATTAAATCAAAACCTAGTTCACTTTCATGTATATATTTCATATTCCAAATATATATGAGAAAAAATCAAGTGATTTACAGGCTGATATCTTTTAATTTCTCAGAAAAAAACAATTCACATATCAACTTCCGCAGTTCTAACTTTTCTAACTGGTCATGGCTTAATTTATTTTTAGGTTTTCTTTCTTTCTTTCTTTCTTTCTTTCTTTCTTTCTTTCTTTCAAATTCTGGACCTCTACAGTTTGTTTATGTGCACATTTACAAAATATGCAAAAAACTGGTGGAGATAAAACCTGACCGAGGGTGAGATAAAGAGGGAAGAAAAAAGTGTGAGAGAAAGAGAGAGAGAGAGAGAGACTTAATTTGTTCCATTCTTAGGAAATGAGATCATACACATTGCCTTAATTGTTTCAGATTTCTCTGCCTTTGGAATCACCACAACCCAGCAGAAAGTATCATCTTACATACTACAACTTTTCTCCTTACAGAATATCAGAATAAATCAGAGTCAAGCTATCTGCTGCTGGGTGTAAATATTCTGTAATAGTTGGAATTAAGAGTATATATGTGTAAAACCTCCTTGTAAACAGCAAATGCACACTGCCCTGTCATTCAGAATCGAGTTAAGTAGAAGCCAAATCAGAACCAGATGTTCTGCTCTGTAAAAACACTTCATGTATGCACACGCTCACATGCACACACATTATTTTAAGACTTAATGCATCTAATACATGGGCATATGGATATTTCTTTATGCTTTTTTTCTTTGTTTAATTGTAGTAATAGGCACAAAATCCACACTGAATGCAAATTCAAGCACTACAAAACATACACAATACATGCAAAAGTTTGTAGACACTCTTGTGAATTCAGCTACTTTAAGGAGCTCCACTATATGCGCACAAATATACACACCAATAGTTTAATCTTCACAGTAAAGCATAGAACAAAATGGGATGCTATGGAACAGCTGCATAAGAGGTGCCAGTGTTCAATGATATGTGTCAGCTAGAAAATTATGAAGTCCCCCAGCATTGTGCAATTGTTATTTAGAGCTGATCATCCAACATCTGTGCCTGATCTCAGTAATGTCTTCACATCTACGTTCCAATAAACCCTTACCAAATATGAATAAGCTTTTAAAGCAGGAAAAGGGAGAAATTAATTATAAGTACTTTTAATTTCAAAAGATATGTTGTATGAACAAGGTCTAAAAACATTTGATTATACACTATATTGTTTCCTAAGGCAAAATTTAGCAGAAATCAACATTACAACCTGTGAGGGCTCCTACCTGTAGAAAGTAAACCAACCAGGACCACTAGTAGAGTGACGCAAGCAGTGCAGCAGACCATGGTTCAGAGGTAATACAATGTCCAGCTTCAGAGAGAGAACAGGCTTGTTTATGTATTTTGTTCCTTTAATTAGTACAATGCAAATTGCAATACATAATACACATTGTTAGATGAAGATATGGAACAACATTCATGGCTGATATGCATTTGAGCAAGGCACCTAAACCTCAAATGCTCGCAGGATGCTGCATGCCACTCTGGGTGTGTGTGCTAAATTCCCCTAGCCTGTGTATATGCAAAAATGTCTAACTAGTATGTGTTTGTGTGTGTGTGTGTGTGTGTGTGTGTGTGTGTTTGTATGTGTGTGTGTGTGTGTGTGTGTGTGTGTGTGTGTGTGTAGATGGGTTAAATGCTGAATGTCAATTTCCCCAATAGGATTGAAAAAGTATCACTATTACTTCTTAAAGTCAATGCTTGAAGCCAATGCTGTCCCTGGTTAGGCTTTTAGGCATATCTGTATTACCCCAGAATAAGGCATTCATGGAGGAATAGAGAGAGAGAGGGGGGAAAGAATCAGAGTAGTTTACCTTAAAAATTGTAGAGGACTTCCAGTTGAATGTAACCCACTTTACTTCTTCTTCCTTTTCTCTCTAATTCTCTCTTATTTCAGTCTTTGTTGTGTCTTTTTCCAAAAGAAAACACTGAGCACTGAACAAGAATTCTCTCTTTTTTTGAGCAGGGGTATGTGTGTGTGTATGAGAGAGAGAGAGAGAGAGAGAGAGAGAGAGAGAGAGAGTTTGTGTGTGAGAGAGAGCGAGAGAAAGAGAGAGAGAGAAAGAGAGTTTGTGTGTGAGAGAGAGCGAGAGAAAGAGAGAGAGAGAGAGAGAGAGAGAGTGCAGTTGTGCAATGAGCCAGTGGGGTGGGACTATTTTTTTTCCAGAAAAATTGAAAAAGGGCTGACGCCAAGCCAACCAGCTTCAGGAAATACGAACAGGCAAGTCAGGCAAGTGTGTTCATGGGTGGAAAAACAACTAATGCCATAAAAGGAATACATCCATTTGATTATTACTCTTTTTAAACATATTTTGTCCATTTGACCCTATCTTGGAAGTATGTATAGCTAAATTAATTTCTAGTTTGGGAAAAGAATATTTAAGTAACCGAAGAATAATTTTCTATCTGAACACAGTTTTTACTTACATGTTCTAGGTACAGCAACAGGAGCTATATTTCCCACTGATTATGCCATTTTTTATGGGATTTTTGGAATTGATATTCATTTAACCCTAATAAATTGTAGACTTTCTATATTTCACTGTGTCAAATGGACAGAATCAAAATAATTTGAATCATGCATTTCATTATACCCCTCAAGAGATATATCCCTTACATTTTTTTTATTTGCAGTCAACACATATACAACTACCCTCCTCCAAAAGTTACTGTGTAGTTTCCTCCTGTAGTTGTACGTTTCCTTTTGTTTAGTATGTTCATAATTAGAGAGAGAAAGAGAGCAAACATGTTCATCAGGGTCTGATGCTCAAACACTGTCTAAGCTTGAAAGCTAGAAAGAATAAACAGAGCAAGAGGAGGATATTTTACAAATAATATTTGGTAACATAACTGTGGTGAAAACAGTGCATTCATTCATTCATTATCTGTAACCGCACGTCCAGTTCAGGGTCAAGGTGGGTCTACCCAGAATCATTGGGCGCAAGACAGGAACACACCCTGGAGGAGGCACCAGTCCTTCGCAGGGCAACACACACACACACACACACATATTCACTCACACACTCACACCTACAGTCACTTTTTGAGTCGCCAATCCACCTACCAACGTGTGTTTTTGGACAGTGGGAGGAAACTGGAGCACCCGGAGAAAAACATAATACTCCTCACAGACAGTCACTCAGAGCGGGACATGAACCCACAACTCCAGGTCCCTGGAGCTTTGTGACTGCGACACTACCTGCTGTGTGACAGTGCCACCCATAAACCGTAGAGTTCAAAACTATTTAAAAACTATTGCTCAAACGTTGCTTGTTTAAGACTCATGAATCCTTATGATTCTTGAATTTGTCTTTGCATCTAATCTTGTCTAGGAGAATATACAGAGATATTAAAAAGATCTTAAAACACTGCTGTTGATGTAGCAGACAGTACAGGAGGGTTAGCATATGCCTCTGGGTTTGAAGTGGTTATTAGCTAGAAAAATTATTGTTTGTGTTCTTATGCATTATCAGTTTCAGCTGGAAGTATCCTTTCTGCCCAAAAAAAAAAAAAAACATCTGCATTAATACCTTAAACCTTTTTCATACACTGGGCCAGTGCATGCAGTTTATTCAACAGGTTTAAGAACTTTAGCTTTAGTTGAGCCTTCTTAATCTAAGTGTAAACACACACACACACACACACACACACACCAACACAAGCTCGCACCGTCATTTGGCTGTTCACTGAACACTCATCACTCTTATCCTTACATCCACCTCCCACCTGTAGTGTGTGTACATTGGATGTAAAGAGGAACAAGAGGATGCATCAGCAGATACACCAGAAAATGGAATAGCCTTCTCACTAGAGAGTTTTCATATCAATGATAGATATCCAAAGGAAAACAGAAAAAAATGTTATCCTTAAAGGAGAACTGATCATAGGACTAGGATACAAAGTCATGTCCGTTGGTGTAGCTAAGATCTTATTGGGACCTGTGGAAAAATATGAATATGCCATTGTCATACTAAAAGTGTAGCTAATTCATCTAAAAAACGACAATAAAAATATAACTGCAAAGACATTTAATATTTAATATGCTTTCTGACCGTACACTAAATGGGAAAATGTACCTAAATGTCTCTGTCCCCTGTAAAATCGCTTGCCTTTCAGGAGCAGCTCAGATCAGCTCCTTGGCTAGAGGCTTGTCGTAGCTGCCCAGAGGGGCTTAAAAGGGCTGGCTGTCTGCTCTGACTGTCCTGTGTTATTCTAGGAGTGGGAGCATTCTTTTTGTGCCAGTAAGCCCAAAAGAGCAACACTTTCTCTATGATTTAGTAAAGCTTTTCATGTTGTAAACAGAAGTTGCAGAAGGAATATTTTAGCTTTTCTCCTTCATTGTACCTGGACTTCAGGACCTGCTCTGCATATCCAGGCATAGTTTAAGGACACATATGTATTGCAACATGCTCTCTTCACTAAAGTGTATTTTGCCAATTTGATTATTTTCTACTATTCAGTTCTCTAAGGAAAATCTGGAAATTATTCTGGACTGAATGAATAATTAGATCTATATTTAAATTTATAATAATTATTGTATGTGCAAAAAGGTTCCAATATCAGTACAGCAATCAAAATCCAGGAATTAAAAATCACATTAGACTTGGGATAATTGGTGTGGTCAGAAAGCAGGGGTAGAGGTGACTTCTCACATCTGATCCTGGCTGAAGAGGATTTGGCCAGTTCTGATGGTCAGCTACATAGGTCCAGGGGTGCAGTGGCCTTGCCCCGTGATTGTCCAACCTTTTTCCCAAGACCTGAGGCCTGGGATGATTGTTTCTCAGATAAGCGTTAAGTCCTCATCTATCCCGTTAGAGCGTCTGATTAACCCACGTCACTGGTCATTTTAAACCAGGTACAGGACAGGAATAGAGCTCAGGGCTCAGCCAGGAGTGGTTGGGAGGCTAGGAGAAAGCCTGGCATCTGCCTGTGTGTAATCCCTTCTTAAATAGCTTCCCAGGACAAGCAAAGTCTGTGTAGTATGACAGTGTGAGGAGGAGGAGGAGGAGAACGGAACTGTAGAACATTTACTTGTTTGATTTAAAACTAAAGTCCTATACAGGAAAAGGAAATTTTCACCAAAGGAGGTCCTGGAACTATTTGCTTTGAGCACATACTAAGATCCAGGATGAATTTTGCCGCCCAGTTTTTCTACGCAAACTATGCTGGTGAGGGATCACATCCACGGAGAGGGTTCCATGACAGTGAGGAGTATGATCCCTTCTGGCAAAGGTGGGAAGTGTTTGCATCTTAAAATCCCAAAGTCTCTAAGCCTTAGAATAACAAGTGTCTTGAAGTGTCAACAAGAAAAGGCCGCTAAGATATCAGTGGTATTTCAAATCTTTTAAGGGCTTCCAGATGTTGCTCTCAAACCATTATCTCCTCCATAGAACCCTTTTCCTGCTTTCCTACCTTGGATTATCTCAAGTCTGCTGTTTCTCTCCAAAGCTATTTCTACAAAATCTTCCTAAGACTTACGTGTGCTCCCTAGTAGTTTTACTCCTCCTTAAAAGTGACATTTACAACTGTAATCAAAAAACATTTTCATTTTCATTTGCTAACTTTCCAGTCTGTTTGCATGCTAACTGCATTACAGGAGTGCTAAAAAAAACTGAACAAGTCAAGTTACAAAGGAGTTTCTGTGAGAATTTAATAGGGAGTTAAAACTTACAGACAAGTTTAAATTCAGCCATGTAAAAACAACAGTCATTTTTTCTTCAAACATACGGTTCCACCTTAAAGGATGCAGAGCTTCTGAATGTAAACAAACCAGAGAACTGTATTTCCCCACCATCATAGACCTTCCCATTAACACTGCAGTGAGAAGGACCTACATCTTCCTGTTAAGAAAACGGTATAGGACAATAAGGTGTATGGATAAAGGCCATAAGGGAGTGTTATTTAATTATAAAGAAAACATGATAATGGAATGGAAAAAACAATGACTGAATATAAAAAAATAGCTCTTTACTGTTTAAATGTATGTAATTTGTTAAGTTGTTATTATTATTTTTTATGAAATGGGTTTGAAAAATAAAAGAGATTTCCTAAATCACAGACAAAAAGGTACTCTGAAAAATAGGCACTAGAATGGGTTTTCTGCTGTAGTGTAGAATAAGCAAGGAAACAAGGAAAATAAATCTATAAAGCACCTGTTACTTACTCTGAGTCACTGACAGGTTTTTGGAAGGAATGTCTCTTGGCATCCTAAAGACTAATGTAATCTCAGTTGAGCAATGAATGTTCTACAGCTGAATAGATAATTAACTATACATTTGCATTGCTAGCATGCATAATATATATATATATATATATTTGGAGTTATTCTTTGTTGTGTTCTGATGAGGATCAATATTTTCTGACAGCGAAGAGGAACGTTTAGGCTCCAGCAAAAAGAAATACTCTCTTCAGGATGGTCCTTTTCACAAAGACATCCCCATCGGTAATGGAGCCCTTGGCCGCCGGCCCACCATTGGTCCCGAACGACTCCGGGATTTTGGTGCTGAGGAATACCTCAATGGGGATGTGAAGACCTTCGAGACTAGAGTTGTAGGAGGACCAGAGGTCCAATTAATGTCTCTACCCAAGCCCTCTGTTAAGAAAAACAAGGATTACATGTCTGCACCCAAACCTACAGTGGAGTACCTCCACTTTGAGGACATCAGTGCAGCAGCATATAGAATCCAGCAGTCGGGTATTCAGAAGACCCCTTGCACAGTAAGTCATTCTAAGCTTTATGGAATTTTTCACTTACAATAGTCAGTCTATACAGAGATTCTAACACTGTATTTTCCGGCCTATAAAAAACAAGCGTTAACCCAAAATTTATATCCAAATAATTTTCTTATAGTAACATCTTTTTAAAATCTAAACACATATTGCATGTGAAAATAAAAAACAACATCCATGTCTTCAATCAAAAATGCCTTGATCAGGAAGGGTTGAGGAAAAATGAAAGCTATTCAGTGGGATAGTACTCAGTGGAAAACATATTTTCTTTTCCTTTCAGTATTCCAGGCTATCCAAACTTTATGGCATGGAGATTTATCTGAAGAAAGAGTACCTTCACTACACAGGCTCAGTGAAAGAGAGAGGAGTCCTCTATCTGCTCTCCTCGCTGAAACAGGTAAAAGATTTAGTTAAAAAAGTTAATATTTTATTTAGAGAAAGTTCTAACAATATTATGGATCTAACTTATATATATATATATTTTTTTTTTTTCCAGTTTAGAGATTGTGTGTATATCGTGAGATTTGTTTCTAGACATTTTTCTCATCTAATGTATCATATTACATTACATTTAATATTACATCCAATAAGCAGTTCTGGAGGAAATAAGTGCTTGTAATATGTTAAAATGTAATTTACTACAGACAGGCACTTTTCACAATCACAAAGCATGTACCAAATTAGTACAAAAAACACCAAAAGAAAAATTCAGCAATACAGAGAGTACATAATACTAACGTTAGATAACAGCAGTAAAAGCAAGCCACTAATTTTAGAGCAGTGACAAAGGAGATGGGCTCCCTCGGTCAACATTAGCAGCAGCTAACTGCAATGATAGCAGGCTGTTCTCAAGTTCATAGCAGTGCTTGTGTGCAAAATCAATACTCAAAATGGTCCTGGAGGCAGAACGCTCTTGAGGCATAAGGAATGTAATTGAATACCCGTCATTATGATTGGTTAGCACACATTTGGTGGAGATTTTAAAATACTATGCCTTTGTTTTGCTTAAATGGAGGGTAAAGAAATGTGCTGCCTCTAAGGGAGCTGCAGAATGTTATAATGCTCTGCTGCCTCTGAGGCAGATTCAGAAGAAGTACATTCCTGCACATTTGAGTTATGAATGCTGCATCTGAAGAAGCTACAGAATGTTTATATAATAATACTCTGCTTCCTCGGAGGCAGAGGCCAAGACAAAGTGGAATGGCACGACTGTCGCTTCTGAGGAAGCAGAGCATTATTTTATGTAATTCTGCAGCTTCTTCAGAGTCAGCAATCATGAATCAATTATGCAAAATGTACTTCTAAGTCTATAGGTAAAAAGAAAACTATATTGCACATTTATCTTTTTCCAAAGTAATTTCTGGCAAACCACAAGGGTAACCAATCACATTCATCCCTGCCTGTTGGCTGACAATCAATTATATTCTTTCTGCCTCAAAGGAAGTGCTGCCTCCAGAACCATTTTGAGTAGTGCTTTTGCATACAAGCTTGGCCCCTCCCAGCTCCGTTCATCTCTCCCGTGCAACATTTGCAGCTTCTAGCAGCAGTGTTAGCAGGCAGCTAGCTGATGAGCAACAGCAATGAATATGAGTTCCAGGCATCATAATTATGAGCAGCTAGCAGTGGTGAAAGCAAGGAACTAGCTGCCAAGCATCAGCAATAACAACATACTTCCTCAGTCAATATCAGCAGTGACTAGCACAGTATGGTAACAGCCTGCAAGCTGCAGGGCATGGGGACAGCATGCTCTTGCCCAGAACTGATGTTAGATAAACATAAACAAGAACACACACACACAGGCAGCTTGGGGGTGAACAAAGGTATTACTCCTGGCAAAAGTATTAAATGACCACACATATAGGATGTGCACTCTGCTTCTTTTTACTCTGTAGCAAAGAAGCTGTTATGGTAAGTGTCAAGGGTAACAAAAGCAAAAGTCATGAACAGAAATTAAATGCAGGAATATGCAGGACCCTGCGTGTACACTGAGCAAAAAAAATGATACACAAATGAGACACAAGATATTTAAGTACAACAGCACAGGGAACACCTGTAAGTAGGTGTCACATGACCACTGACAGCTCATAAGTGCATGGCTAGAAGAACAAAAAATTCAACAAATATCACATGGGTGGTGAGGAGGGGATAAACAGGGACACAGCACAGGACAGATTATATAATTATCCAACACGGAGCTACCAAGACATAATAAAAGCCCATTTGGGAATCTTACAGGAAGGGTGGTCTAGACAGAACACAGTCTAAAGACAAAGAAAGAGAAACAATTGACTACATACACTGTAAATAAAAATCTGTAAAATTTACTGTAAAAACACCGCAGCTGTAGTTACCATAATTTCATCGTAAAATATACAGTCAAAATTTATATTACATTAAATTTTACATTCTATATATGTTTTGTTTACAGTACTTTTCTGTTAAAAAAAACAGATATACACCATAAAAAACCCATAGTATTTATATAAAGAAACAAAAATTATTTTGTAATAAAATTAACAAATGCGACAAATGAGAGAATAGAAAATGAAGAGATGTAAAAATTTGTGTTTGGCTGATAAAAATATTTACGGTATTTCACTGTTACAGAATACAAGTATTTTCAAGTTTTTAAAATGTACATTTACTGTCAGTTTTTCACTGTAAAATTTACAGATTTTTTTTACAGTGTACAATCAGAGGCCTTAAAAAGTAAACAAACTAGTCATCTAAATAAACAATCCCAAAATATGAAACAGGGCCAAGACAGATGCTGATGGGACCATACTAGCACTTGAAATGCTGACATTTTCAGAACCTGAGGACATTCCCCTCTTCTTGCAGCCCATTAGTGGACTATTAGCTACTCTTATATAAATGAGGCAAAGCAGAGAAACACTCTCCAAAGGATGCAAGAGTTCTCAGAGAGAGAAAGAGAAATATAGCTATAGCTGTATAAAAGGAATAGTCTTTTTTATGACTTGACTTGATTTGATGTATATTTTACTTTGTAATTTTTATCTAGGTTCATTGGTTAATTTCTCAATTCATTTGTTTATTATCTGTAACCATATACATACCAATACATACCATAACCAATATATATCAAAGTTCATTCTATATATATCAACTTTCATTCTATATATATCAAAATTCATTAAATATTTCCTGTTTGGCTTGCCATAATATATATATATATATATATATATATATATATATATATATATATACACACAGGTGCTGGTCATAAAAACAGAATATCATGAAAAAGTTTATTTATTTCTGTAATTCCATTCAAAAAGTGAAACTTGTATCTTATGCTCATTCATTACACACAGACTGATATATTTCAAGTGTTTATTTCTTTTAATTTGATGATTATAACTGAAAACTAATGAAAACCCCAAATTCAGTGTCTCAGAAAATTAGAATATTACTTAAGGCTAATACAAAAAAAAGGATTTGTAGAAATGCTGGCCAACTGAAAAATATGAACATGAAAAGTATGAGCATGTACACAACTCAATACTTAGTTGGGGCTCCTTTTGCCTGAATTACTGCAGCAATGCGGCATGGCATGGAGTCGATCAGTCTGTGGCAGTGCTTCTTCTTCACAATGCCTATTTTCTATGGGGTTAAGGTCAGGTGAGTTTGCTGGCCAATTAAGGACATGGATACTATGGTCCTTAAACATTAATCCTTAATCCTTAAACTGGTAGCTTTGGCACTGTGTGTAGGTGCCAAATCCTGTTGGAATATGAAATCAGCATCTCCATAAAGTTGGTCAGCAGCAGGAAGCATGAAATGCTCTAAAACTTCCTGGTAGACGGCTGCATTGACCTTGGACCTCAGAAAACACAGTGGCCCAACACCAGCAGATGACATGGCACGCCAAACCATCACTGGCTGCGGAAACTTTACACTGGACCTCAAGCAACATGGATTCTGTGCCTCTCCTCTCTTCCTCCAGACTCTGGAACCTTGATTTCCAAAGGAAATGCAAAATTTACTTTCATCAGAGAACATAACTTTGGACCACTCAGCAGCAGTCCAGTTTTTTTTTTTTTTGGAAGCAAGACACTTCTGATGCTGTTTCTTGTTCAAGAGTTTCTTGACACAAAGAATGCAACAGCTGAAACCTATGTCTTTCATATGTCTGTGTGTGGTGGTTCTTGAAGCACTGACTCCAGCTGCAGTCCAGTCTTTGGGAGTCTCCCCCACATTTTTGAACGGGTTTTGTTTCACAATCCTCTCCAGCGTGTGGTTATCCCTATTGCTTGTACATTTTTTCTACCACATCTTTTCCTTTCCTTCACCTCTCTATTAATGTGCTTGGACACAGAGCTCTGTGAACAGCCAGGAATGACCCTTTGTGTCTTGCCCTGCTGGTGTAAGGTGTCAATGGTCGTCTTTTGGACAACTGTCAAGTCAGCAGTCTTCCCCATGATTGTGTAGCCTACAGAACTAGACTGAGAGACCATTTAAAAGACCTTTGCAGAGTTAATTAGCCGATTAGAGTGTGGCACCAGGTGTCTTCAATATTGAACTTTTTCACAATATTCTAATTTTCCGAGATACTGAATTTGGGGTTTTCATTAGTTTTCAGTTATAATCATCAAATTGAAAGAAATAAACACTTGAAATATATCAGTCTGTGTGTTATGAATGAATACAACATACACGTGTCACTTTTTAAATGGAATTACTGAAATAAATCTTAAATAAAACTTTTTCATGATATTTAAATTTTATGACCAGCACCTGTATGTGTGCATGTATGTATATATATATATATATATATATATATATACATATGAGAGTCGAGTATAATACAGAATACGCCTGCGCCTACGCTATGACTGCAGAATATTATACAGCATAGGCCTGCGATGCCTGTACCAACGCTTTGGCTGCAGACTATAATACAGAATGGGCCCGCACCACTTCATTCAGTAAATCAAATTTTGTTTATATAGCGCTTTTCATAGCAGAAAGTTGTCACAAAGCAGCTTTACAGAGATCCGGGTCCAAGCCTCCTTTGAGCAAGTCAGGGGCAACAGTGGCAAGGAAAAACTCATTCAGCACACTTGGAAGGAACCAAGACTCATATGAGGGAACCCATCCTCCTTGTGCTTGACACTGAAGAGCACAACAAACTCATTCTAGTGCTAGGGCAGAAGCAAGCTGACATGCAGAAGCAGGCTAAAGCACCTGCACAGAGTGCTGGAACAGGTTAGGTAGATGCCCAAGACCTCAGCACAAGACCTGCAACTGCACAGGAAACTCTCATTCTGGAAAAATGTTCCATTAGTTACAGTAAATTAATTTATGTTTTACAAAAGCAGAATGTTCAGTTAATAATTATGTTACATCTGTGAATTGAGCATCTTTCAAGTGTGGTTATTCCATAGTTTTTGCTAACAGAGATAAACAGGGACAATACATTTGCCACTTGTTTCTTTGGTAAACACACATGAAAAATATACTTGTATAAAGCAATCTGATATATTTGGAAAATATCTGTTTCAATAGGTCAGTGGCATCATAATTTAGAAAGCCCACTGGATCACAGAGTAAAATATGATAAGTTTGGGGTATGTGTTTGTGGCAGGATCAGCAGAAGAAAGGTGTGATTGTGGCCACAGACTGTAACTTCTCTATGGCAGTGGCCTATCATGCAGTGGAATTGAGGATTCCAGTGTTTGTTATAATGCCTGCATACAGCTCTCCTCCACGGCTGCGTATGTACCGCGACTACGGCGCAATGGTCATCTCTTATGGCAGCACAGCACGAGACTCTCAGAACCATGCTCGACACCTGGCCAGGGAGAATGGATACCTCTGCCTGGAGGAGTGAGTGCTCTACTGTTTTACCTTATCTCAGTCCTGTACTGCAAGTACATATACAGGAACCCAGCACATTTGTATGAAGACCGCTTGCTTTATAACTAAATTTTCAATGGCAATAATCTTCAAGCATGAGTAACTAAACTTCAGCAATGATTGTGGATATGTGCAATCAAATCCAACTGCAGTGTTCCCACATTTAATGTAAATCCTTTACAGGAGTATAGAAGCTTTTACTGCTGCAAACATTTTACAAATGTTATTGCATGTTCATTTAAAGCAATTTTATTCCAATACTTTTGGAAGCATTTTTATTGTTCCCCTAAAGAATATTTTACACAGTGCAAAGAGTATCTCATGTGCACAAATAAAATAGAATAAAATAAAATGGAGATACATTTTGCAAATAAAATAACAGCCCAATATGTTTTTTTCACCAAGATCATAGTAGTTTCTCTAGCTATGCAGTGGATTCATTCATTCTTTATCTTTGAGTATTGGCACTGCTTTACATTTGTAGTGTTCATTCATGCACTAAAGCATCCACCTGTCCATCTGTGATTTCCACCTCTCAGGGACGACAGTGCAGTGTATCTGGCAGGTCTGGGAACAGTGGGACTTGAGATTATTGAGCAAGTGCCAAAGTTGGACGCAGTCATTGTGCCTGCTGGGGGACAGTGTGGAGTCCTGGCTGGAACTGCTGTTGCCATCAAACACCTCAACCCTCGCATCTCTATTATAGTATGTCTTCATTTTTTTATGATTTTTTTAGCTCAATAATGTTCCTATTACACACAGATTAATTCATTATTAACTTTTTATTAAGTAATTAGTATTAAGTAATTAGTTATAAATTGACCAGCTGTTTCATTAAAGCCAGAATTATAGACTCATTGTCCATTTTATCATCTCTATTAGCATGTAGATGCACTTTGTAGTTCTAAAAATACAGACTACTCCAGATACTGTGGGGGATATTGCCACTGAAGAAAAATGTATAAAAGGGCTGATAAAATGGACACTGAATTTACAAGCAAGCAGGTTGTTTTAAAATTTATGTCAGTGGTTGTGTGTGTGTGTGTGTTTGTGTGTATGACCTAAAAGAGAGTCCCAAACCTTAAATAAACCATAAAAATAAACAATAAATAAATACATAAATAAATAAATAAAATAAAATAAAATAAAAATTGTAGATCTCTATAAGTGGAGTAGCTATGTATTCCTACTAGTAAAAATCTAATAACTGATAACTAAAATTTGATTTTCTACTAGTAAAAACTATATTATGGAGATCCTGAATGTGAGATTTTGCTAGTCAATTTTTAAGACTTGTATAGGTGCAGTTTTTGCTAAATCCACACAGGCATTCTAAAGGAACGCTCCCAAACATGTTGATAATACAAAAACATTACTGGGAAAGAGTCGATTTATTGTAAGATGAAAATAAAACAAAATGTATTTAACTGACAAATCTACAAATATTTCCAGTGTTTTCACTTGTTTTATTTTTTCAAATATAAACACATTTTAGATTTGATACCTGCAAAACACTAAGAAATCTGTGACACACATGTTCAGCTTTCCTTTAATTTATACATCATTGGGGAACTGAGGACACCAAGTGTTAACATGCATTTTCTTGACACAAAATTTTAGCTGCTCTGCAGTTTTGGTCATCATTGTCTAATTCTTCTATACATAAGCTCTTAAACTCTTTTGTACCTCAGGGAGGCCTGTTACGCATGTTTAGAATGATGACTGGCATTTTCTTGCTGAAATAACCAAGGATTTACCAGGAAATTATGCCAAAAAGTAGATTAAAAAACTTGTGTATATTCGCAATCAAATTTGTCACTCAAAACAATGAACATATATTCTGTGTATATTTGTACATTAAATACAGGTTCAGCAGAAAAAACAATCCGATTTTTGTTTATATAGAATTTTACAAATTTCCAATTTTCCAGAAACAGGGTTTGCTTATTTTCCTATGATAGGGGGTCGAGCCAGAGGACTTTCCACTTCTGCTACAGTCCCTCAAAACAGACTCTCCCATCAAGGATCTCTACTCCAACCCAAATAAAAAACTTTATAGAGGTAAGGCATCATTGTCCCTACCTATAGCATCAGCCTCCATGTCTCACAGACCAGTCATGTAGAGTCCCAAACATTTGTCATTCCAGTTATGACACTCTTACCACATCTAGACTCATTTTGACATGAACACTTGCTTTGATTCACAGATCTGGTGCAGCACACTTTGGGAACACACACCTTCCAGCTGGCCAAGAAAATGGTAGATAAAGTCATTTCTGTCAGGTATGACACTTATTTCAAGATGGTAGTGCTCATACGTTTTTTTCTTAAGCTATAACAAGAACTTGCTTTTCTTATGCTTTTTATGAGGCATTATAAAAATAATTTTAAAGGCATAGTAATAATAAAAAAAATGTATTAAAAAATGTATCTTAAAAATGTATTTATTTATACCTTTAAATTAAATTAATACATCTAAACATTATTAAAATATTTAATTCTTAATCTTGAAGATAAGTTGGAAAATTATAATGAAATTATTATTTACAACTCTGTTAAGTGCACAAAATTGCACAATATAAGAGTGGAAAATACAACGTCAGAGGGAAAATTAAAATACAAGATAAATGTAAAAAATGTATTATCTATTCATTCAGTCTTTGATATAACCCTCTATTAGATTAGAAGGCCTGTAGATGTCTAGATAGAGATTTGGGAAAGATAGTAAAAAAGAAAGTAAAAAATACAGTTGTCATGATTCACTGTTTTACTGTAGAGAAGAGGACTCCTTAGTGGCCATGTTGAGGTTTCAGGAGTACGAGCACACCACTGTGGACACTGAAGGAGCCATGGGATTAGCAGCCATCTTGGCTGGCCAGCTGCAAGAGCTAAAGGGTAAAAGGTTAGCTGAACCGTTCTTATGTCACTTTATTTATTCAATAATATTACAGGCTTAGATGTATATGAGCCAGTCAATGAAAGTTATTCTGTGCAGGGACAACAAATCCTAATAATATTTCTCATTACATTACATCATGCTAACAAGGCCTGGCCTGGCTTTAAGTTATTATTGTAACAAAACAGAAATACTCCTGATTCCACTTCTTTAATTAACTGGTTTATGTTTTAATTAGAAGCTGCTAAAAACAATACTTCAGCACTGAGTAATCTTTAAAACTGCACTGGAACATGTAGAGCATATAATAAGATATAATGTATGTTTGTATGACTACATTTTATATTAACAAATGTATACACACAAGATATTTTATTATATATATAAATGTGTGTGTGTGTGTGTGAGAGAGAGAGAGAGAGAGAGAGAGAGAGACATTCTGTTTGTATTCGTGTATGTGTGTTTATTTCATGTATTATTTATAAATGGATGTATGTATCTTTTTTGGCAATATGGTCTTTGTGTGTATTGACCCCTAAAGGGTAGCAGTGCTAGTGGGCAGTGCTAACATGGAGCTGGACCTGGTGAGGCAATGTGTGGACAGAGCTCTAGTTCTGGATGACCGTGTTAGCCGCTTCACTGTTCAGTTGGGAGACTGGCCAGGTGACATGGCTAAACTGCTGGACATGCT